>NC_041229.1:53286928-53304186 GCF_002837175.3 Physeter macrocephalus
TGGGCATATACCCTGAGAAAACCATAATTCAAAAAGAGTCATGTACCACGATGTTCATTGCAGCTCTATTTACGATAGCCAGGGCATGGAAGCAACCTAAGTGTCCATCAACAGATGAATGGATAAAGAAGATGTGGCACATATATACAATGGAATATTACTCAGCCATAAAAAGAAATGAAACTGAGTTATTTGTAATGAGGTGGATAGATCTGGAGTCTGTCATACACAGTGAAGTAAGTCAGAAGGAGGAAAACAAATACCGTATGCTAACACATATATATGGAATCTAAGAAAAAAAAATGTCATGCAGAGATTAGTGGTAGGACGGGAATAAAACACAGACCTACTAGAGCATGGACTTGAGGACATGGGGAGGGGGAAGGGTAGGCTGTGACGAAGTGAGAGAGTGGCAGGGACATATATACACTACCAAATGTAAATTAGATAGCTAGTGGGAAGCTGCCGCATAGCACAGGGAGATCACCTCTGTGCTTTGTGACCACTGAGAGGGGTGGGGTAGGGAGGGTGGGAGGGAGGGAGACGCAAGAGGGAAGAGATATGGGAACATATGAATATGTAACTGATTCACTTTGTTGTAAAGGAGAAACTAACACACTATTGTAAAACAGTTATACTCCAATAAAGATATTAAAAAAATAAATAAATAAATAAATGAGTAACACTGTCTACTTCGTAGGGTGATAGTAAAGATGAAAGATGAGGACATAAGAAGTACTCCCTCAGGGCCAACTCATGATAGGTACTCCGCAAATACCAGTCCCCTCCCTGATCAGCAAAGATCGGATATTCTACCCCAATTCAAGGGAACAGGACTGTCTTCCCGGGTATTTCCTAGTACTCTCTTACATCAAACGGTGAATAGAAAGACATGTCAAATATCCCGGACTAGTAGGATCTATGGGTGCTTGGGAAAGGGGTCCTTTAAGTGATTCACTCGTAAGATTATCTGTTGTTGTTAGTGCTATTATTCCCTTGTTGGTTTCCCCCCAAAGATTGTAAACTCCGGGAATGCATGCTCGTGTCATGTCATATACCCCCTGAGGGTGCCATTTGTAATGAGTCTGGATGAATCAGTAGGCATTTATCCAGTGAAGAACAAGAAAAAGAATGATGTGTGATGGGCGGGTGCAAAGTTGTGGAGTGTGGAAGGAACCCAGGGAACAACTCAGAGAGACTGCACTGCTGAGGAGCTGAGATGAGACGAGTCAACCTACTCTCCTCCGCACGGCGCTCACCACTTTACTCGGATTAACTCAGTTCAGCTTCCCAGTCACTCAGTATGAGGGATACTCTTACTATTCCATTTTGTACAAGGTGGACGCAGGCACGGAGGGATTGTTAGCAAGTAGCAGAACAGGAATCTTAACCCAGCCATTTTTTTTTAATTTATTTTATTGAATTATAGTTGATTTACAATGTTGTGCTAATTTCTACCATACAGCAAAGTGATTCAGTTATACATATATATATATACATTATTTTTCATATTCTTTTCCATTATGCTTTATTACCGGATATTGAATACAGTTCCCTGTGCTATACAGTAGGACCTTGTTGTTTATCCATTCTATATATAATAGTTTGCATCTACTAACCCCAAACTCCCAATCCATCCCTCCCCCTCCCCACCCCCCAGCAACCACAAATCTGTTTTCTCTGTCTGTGAGTCTGTTTCTATTTCATAGATATGCTCATTTGTGTCATATTTTGGATTTCCACATATAAATGATGTCATATGGTATTTGTCTTTCTCCTTCTGACTTACTTCACTTAGTATGATAATCTCTAGGTCCATGCATGTTGCTGCAAATGCCATTATTTCATTCTTTTATGGCTGAGTAATATTCCATGGTATATATATATACCACATTTTCTTTATCCATTCATCTGTCGATGGACATTAAGTTGCTTCCACATCTTGGCTATTGTAAATAGTGCTGCAGTGAACACTGGGGTGCACGTATCTTTTCGAATTATAGTTTTGTTTGGATATGTGCCCAGGAGTAGGATTGCTGGATCATATGGCAACTCTATTTTTAGTTTTTTGAGGAACCTCCATACTGTTCTCCATAGTGGCTGCACCAGTTCCCACCGAAAGTATAGGAGGATGAACCCAGGCATTCTGATCGCAGAGCCCAGACTCTCCATGAGGGGTTGAAAACAAAGCTGATCTTGAGTGTTGGGCTCAGCCTGGTGGGGGGGGGTTACCTGTGAACCAGAGGAGAGGGTAGACTTTCACTCAGAGATCTAGGTGGTAGAAGTCTCCCCAGGGGCTGAGCTGAAGCAGGGAGAGTGTAGACAATTGTTGAGGTTAAAAATGAGTGAATTTCCTAGTTGACCTGAGTCATTCCTCTTTCTGGCTTTGTGGTATTTGCCAGTGCTTCTCCAGTTACTTCAAGAGCCGTTGTGAAATGCTTAATGTAATCTCCAAAGAAAATCAATTTAAAAACACATATTTGTTAAGTGAATTATTCATGAACGTTAATATACTTAACTATATACGAATTTAAATCAGTCTTACTTGGAATTTTTTACATACACAAGTTATTCACAAGTTGTCTGTTCAATATTTATTGAGGTCCTACTATATGGTAGAACGCATGTTAGGTATCTCCCTTGAGACTAATAGCATGGTTAGTCATGATAATAACAAAATAATAATATTCCGTTTGATGCATGCCATGCACTTTTGTATATGCTTTGCATATATTAAATCAATTATTCCCCATAATACCTCTTTTACTACCATTATCCCTATTTGAAAGGTAAAGAAACTGAGAAAATTATCCCATGAAGCCCAAACAGTTTGTCCTCAGAGCAGATGCTGTTAATCCTGATGGTACACATAGATCATAATCAACGTTTGTACTAAGTAGATTCTTACTTCATACTTGTTGAATGACTAGACCAAACATTGGAAGTACAAAATAATAATAATAATAATACCTAACTTTTTGTAAGATTGTGCCAAACACTTTTCATGCACAATGTCATTTAGAAATAATATATGTGAAGGCGCTTAGTTTCTATGAGAAGAGGTAAGATACGAACACCGACAACAAATTATTACGTAGTATTTGAAAATGTAATTTAAAAAATAGAAACCTAAAGTGCTTCAAACAGAAATTTAAAGAGGAGAGATTTGTTGTACATGGAGGGATGGAGATGGTCCATGGAGGAGGTGGGAAGTTTTATGCACACAGAGATGGGGGTTGGGGACACAGAACAGGGCAGGAAGGCTCCGTTTAGGGAGATTCCTGTAGGAGAAAGCACAGAAAGAGGGAAACACAGAGCCTATATGAAAAACATGGGGCTTCCCTGGTGGCGCGGTGGCTGAGAGTCCACCTGCCGATGCAGGGTATACGGGTTCGTGCCCCGGTCCAGGAAGATCCCACATGCCGTGGAGCGGCTGGGCCCGTGAGCCATGGCCGCTGAGCCTGTGCATCCGGAACTGTACTCCGCAACGGGAGAGGCCACAACAGTGAGAGGCCCGCGTACCGCAAAACAAACAAACAAACAAACAAACAAAAAACATGGAACAGTTTCCTTAGCTGAAATGTTGCTGCTCGAAACCACCTAGTGACTTTTTCTGCTGTCTTTCCCTTACTTCTTATATCAGTTAAGCCAACATTCAGCTACAAGTACACAGGAAACCCAAATACACTGACTTGGACATAAGGGTTTATTTTCCCCACAGGACAAGAACTCTGGATAAATGAATAGCTGTTGGCACTGGTGTACACTGGCATCTCCCCAGCATCGGGCTGGCTGGCATCTTTGTCATTCTCTTAGCCTTTTCTTCATGGTTGTGAGTTAGCAGTCCCAGCCTCAGATATCATCCCTGAATTTAAAGCAGGAATCAGGGGCAGAGGGGTGTTGGGCCATCCTGACTGGGTCTCTTCTGTTAATCATGGAAGTAAAAGCATTCCCAGCATCCCCCCCAGCAGACATGTGCGCATGTCTTATTGACCAGAACTCAGTCACATGGCTACCCTAGCTGCAAAGGAAGCTGGGAAAAAGAGTATTTAGCATTTGTAGCTTCTATCACGTGAGAGGAAAAGAGGGAAGGGGGTGGGAATGGAAGTTGGGTCACCAACCAGCAGTGTCCATGGGACACTAATAATGCTGATGATAACAACTCCCTCCTACCTGAGGACTTCCTCTGGGCCCATCACTTAACATACATTTCTCCCAGTGGATTTAAAGTTCATTACAACAGACCTGTGAGAGCCATTATTGTCTCCACTTTACCTAGTTCTCCCAGCTTCAGTTTCGCTCAAGTTCAGACAGCTGACAAGGGACAGCAGAGCAATGCTTCCAGCCCAGGTCTTAGCCAGGATGTCCTCTGTCATCTATGAAGATGATCACTAACTGATCACCTACCATGTGATTACCTTTGTGTTTTTGTTGTTTCTGCTGATTTTCACAAAAGCCTATGAGTGCTCAACAGTATTACCATTTGACAGATGAAGAAACTGAATCTCAGTGAGTTTATATGACTTGCCAAAGTCACATGCCTGCAGGTGGCTGAGCTGAGATTCAAAACCAAGCCTGCCTCATTCCAGAGCCCACATCCCTGCTCCTGTGTTGTGCCACCTTTTTTCAAGATTCCACTAAGGAAATAACTCTAGTTTATCCATCCGAAATACCTCCTGTCTCTCCCTCCTCTTCAGTCCACGGCCACTTCCCTGGCTCAGGCTCTGATCACCATATAATTAGACTACTCTAAGAGTCTACTATGGAGTAGTAAAAATGAAAACACTTTTACTTTCTCCTACCAGATTTACATTCCCCAAACATAAGTCCTTTCATGCGGTCCACCCCTCTGTTCCATGGCTCCCCACCACTCAACAGAGGGAGTGCAAATTTCTTAACAAAACGTGGCCCTCACCAACTTCCCTACTTTGCTTCCAATTATTAGTTATCCTTTACTTTTGACTCTTCCCCTACTATTTATTGCATGAAAGCTGGTCTCACACCAAGGTAAAAATTGGCATTCATTCAATTCAGTCAGTCCATAGGCCCAGTCAAGTCAGATCTTGAAGGAGGGAAGGAAGCTTAGTTACAAGTGTGGAGAAAAGACATTCCAAGTGGGAAACAGGACAGAAGTAAAGGCATGGGGGTGAGAGGATGAAGAGTTTTATTCAGTGTTCTCATTAGTCAGATATGGCTGCAGGAAGGAAGGTTGCAGTAGAAAATCACAGTGGAAAGTTTTGCCAATTAATGTGTTCAAATTCCAAACTGGGAGACAAAAAAAGAATCATAATCAGCCTTCTATTAGTATGTACCAATCTCAAAAGTGATTCTTTGGGTTGCTGTCATCATCAAATGATTTTGACTAATTCTCCAAGAAAATCACTCCTCTAGTGATTTTCAGCCTCTGCTTTCCAAGCAGAGGCTGATTCTCCTATCTCTAGCTGACCAACTTCACTCATCTTGTGAAGCTGGTCAGCTAGAGATAGGAGAATCAACCTCTGCTTTCCAAGTCCCCCCCAGTTAGAGAAGGAATCCAGTGTGGGCATAATGGAAAGTATTTAGCATCAGAACAAACACGGATTTGAACCCTGGCTATGTGTGGCCTTGGGCCCATAACTCACTCCATCTTTTCAAGCTTCAGGGTCCTCATCTGTCAGTAGCAGATAACTGAGCTTCTATCTCAGTGTTGTCACAAGGCCTTGAGAAGTCCGAGGGAGGAAGAGTGGAAAGATCAGTGGGCAAGCACGCCCAGCTCTAACCACTCCAAAGCCACATGGTTTTGTTGGAGAAGTTGCTGGAGACCAGCCTTTGCCAACCTGAAAATTGTCAGGGCAGGAGTCATAACCAGATTGGAAAGGCAGTTAAAAGATGCAGTTTTTTTCATCTGGCTTCATTTTGTCTAAACAGGGAGGGAACTTACATGACTAGGACACCAAACTGCTTGTGCGTGGCGGGATGTGGAATTAGTCGGTAAGAGTGACCTAATAGGACCAGGAATATGCTACACAGTCATCTCAATTAAGTGCCAGCCTTAGACAGCTGAGCACAAAGAGTCCAGGTTCTAGGCTTAGCTTAGCTGTTAACTGGCTCTGTGACCTTGTACAGGTCATGGCAAGCTCTCCGCCTTCTGCACAGCATCTATAAAATGGACACAAAAAAAGAGAGGATGACTGTGAGAATAAAAATGTGAAAATAATTTTAAAACTATATTCCATTTTAATTATTTTGCCATAAAATCATTTTAAAATGTGAGGCAGATTATTGATGCTGTTATGCTGGTCCTTCATACGAGAGCCAAAGTCACGGAAAGGCCCTTCATAAATATTTCTGTCCTCAGAAACTCACATTCTAGGGGGAGAGGCTGACCTGTGCATAAATCACTCTAATACAAGGTAAATAGTGGTAAGTACCGCAGGAAAGGTACAAGCCAAAGGCCCTGGGGACATGGGAGCTGGGAGATTAATTTCTAAGAGGGGGATCTGGGAAGGTTTTGTGAAGGAGATAAGATTTGGACTGGGCCTTGAAAGCTTGGGAGAGGTATGATTTATGCCCTTCTGCCTTGTGGCTCATGGAATACACAGAGCTTTCCCCCCTCAGTCAACTCTGAACTCCTGAAGGGGGAGGACGTTAACTTTGATCTCCCATCGCCAGCTCCCAAGCATAGGATCTGGCTGCCAGCCGGTGCACCAAAAATATTGTTTGAGTCCAGTTAATAATGCTGATAAAAGGAGGAGGAGTCACACTCATTATGTTAGTAGTGTTTATTCTTTATCAAGTTCATGTTCTGTTTCAGATGATTTAATGCATCAACTCCTCTGACCCTCCCAGCAACTGCTGAGCAAAGGGGTTACCGTCACACACCCTGCTCCCCAGCCTCTGTTTGATAGGTTAGGGGACCGAGGCCCAGTGGGAGCCCTGCCCACACAAGACCCCACACTAGTAAACAGCAGGGCTGGAGTCGCACTCAGGTTGCTTGAGTCCCGAACTCATGACCATGAGGTAACATAGCCAGAGAGTGAAGACAGCATTCCTGGAAAAAGTCTAACAACAAGGAATTTTATGACATTTCTGGTGGAAGAATCTTTGAATCTAACAGACATATCAGTCAGCGCTTTCCAGAGAAACAGAACCGATAGGCCAATTTCCATGTGAATCTTGAGGCAGAATTCCTTCTTCTCTAGGAAACTTCAGTCTTGGCTCTTAAGGCCTTCAACTGATTGGATGAGGCCCACCCACATTATGGAGGGTAATCTGGTTTACTTAAAGTCAACAGATTACAACTGTTTTTTGTAACCTAAAAATGTCTTCATGGCAGCATCTAGACTAGTATTTGACCAACAGCTGGGCACTCTAGCCTCACCAAGTTGACACATAAAATTAACCATCATAAGATGTAGATAAACAGGGACCCCAGAAAGTTTTTATATTTACACCACTGTAGCCACCCCAATTTTTGTGGTTCTTAATTACGTTTTAGAAAAAAATGCATGCAAACAACAAAAAGAGTTTGAAATTCTGTGCATCTATGAAGGGAAAATATACTTTTATCATAAAGTGAAGACTATTTTTAAAAATTCATACAAGGATAAAAGGATAAAGAGAATAGAAAATGCCAAGGTTTGATTTAAACATCAAACTATTTTATGTGTGTTTAATTTTAGAGTTTGCTACATGAGGAAGAGTATTTGACTCTTCTGGTCTATGCATGCTGGCCTGTTTCAAATAGATTTCTAGAAAGTCAGCACTGGGAGAATATCTGGGGTGTCATTTGGTGCACCTTCTGGTGTTCCACTTGGGAACCTAGGGACCCAGAAAGGGCATTCCAGGGGCACAGCTTGGCACCTCTAGCAAGTGCTAGAACCAGGACTCCTGACCAGCCTCTGGAGGCGCTTCATTCATCAGGCTCATTATCCAGTTTTACTGTCTGCAGAGAAAAGAAAAATAAACACACACAAAGCCCACATTCTCTGCCAAAGACTTGCATGAGCCGTACCTCGGCCAGCTGTGAGCCAGATGTCTGTCCTCCCCAAAGGGGCTGCCAGGGATTCCCTGGCTTGCAATGAGCAGATGAGGGAGAAGATGCAGACTGTGGAATGAGGGGAGTCCCAGCCCCCTCGGGGACAGGATGAGCTGTGGAATGTATTCAGTGCCACCTGGAGTGAGGGAGACCTGTCACTGGAGAAGATCAGGCAGGCCACAAAGGGCTTGGAAAGAATGAGGGCAGAGTTCTGAGTTCTCATCCTGCTCCACCTTCTATTACCTGTGAGTTGGCTTCTCGGGGCCTCAGTCTTCTTCTGTATAAAATGGGGGAAATCACGACCTAACAATATGAAGGCAGATAAATCCGAAGACCCAGGTTTGAATCCTGCCTTTGCCACTTAACAAATGATTTAATCTTTGGGCGATTCCCATAGCCTCACAAACCTCGACTCATACAGAGGGGTAATAACTCCTGGGTAGGATCTAAAAGAAGTAACTCATGTGAAGTGCCAACCACAATGTCTGTGCCACAGAGTCAGTACTCGATTCCTCCCTAATTCTCCCTTTTCCCTCTCCAAACCCAAATCCCGGAGACCTCTGCTTTCCCAAGCTCTCCGGTCACGCTCTTTAAGGCACAGGGAAGTTCTGCAATAGGAAACCTCTTTAACCAGGTATTTCCTAAACTTATTTGGTGAAGGAAGCAAACTTTTTGCATTATCCCTACACCCTCAATAATCCTCACTTTACCACCTCTTTGTCAGTCATTCAACAACTGTTTATTAAGGGACCACGGCAGTCAGGGACTCTGCAAGCCTTGTGCCTGCCTTCACAGAGCCTGCACACACCAAACCACCCACTCAGCCATGACCCACAGACTGGCTGTCCCCTGGAGATGCCATGTTTTAGCTTCACCTTGACGGCATTGCTGACATCATCTCCTGCCCCCAGCCCCCAGCCCCGAGCCTGGGAGATCCTGCCAACATTCTCTGGTGGGAAGACCCTGAGCCTTGCAAGGAGGGGTGGAGGGGAAGCCCGGGGCTGGGTCCTGACAGCTGGTGCTACTGAAGTATTGATGACATCCGTTCGCCCACACTCTGGAATCTAGGCGTGGCCGCCTTTGTGTCTCTCTCCCAAAGAGTAACAGAGCTGCCCTCCTTTTCCTCTGTTGAGGGACCCAGGAGGTGAGGTTTCTTAAGATCACCGTTTCTGTTGGGTGAACGGGACCCCCCTCGGGAGGCCCCAAGAACGTCTGGAATCCAGTACCCAGCTGGTCCCAGTGGGGGCCTGAGCCACACCTGTGCACTGTGTTTGCCCACGGAAACCCGGACAGGAGACAGAGAGCTTCCTCTGGAGCAGGCCTCACGTGCGCAGGGACCTACAAAGGAGCCGATCATAATCTGCTGTCTGAGGCCTGGCAGCCCCCATGCTCTTTTGTGAGTCACTCTCAAGTCTGAGCTCATCCGAGGCATTTGTTTGCAGCGGAGTAAGGCAGGGAAATGAAATCACACCTGAAGTATGAGCTGGGAGGGGGCTGAGGAATTGCCTAAACCAACCTCCTAGCGTAGGAGCCTCTGGAAATTTCTACCGCTCAGCTCAGGGTCCTGCCCAGGCCTAGGTCAGCAATTGGCTTCCCTCCTGTCCCTCTCACGAGCCCCAGGGCCTCCTTCGGCTTCCTTCCCTCTTTATAGCACTACCACAGCCCTCTCCACCCCTGAGGGCCCACCTCACCCGAGGCTGGCGGTAGAAGGTTTGAAGCAGTAGGGTCCCTGCACCTCCACGCCAACCAGCCCCAAACAGATAGACTACAAACAAGCCGTCTACAGGTTCCCCAACTGGGACACAAACTCAGGTAACCAGGAAACCACTGAAGGAAGCACCCGAGGTCTGTGATTCCCAGCACCCTACCGTAAGGTACAATGTAGGGGACGCTGTCTCATTTTCACTTGGGAAGGATGAGGGCACCAAAACTTCTCCCATCCTATGGACCTAAAATGACCTCTCTTTGCAGGACTAACTAGGTGAGAGGATGCCGTTCAGGTCAGAGAAGGGGTAACCTCTGACCTCCAGACAGACCTTATCCTTCACAGTAATTATCACCTCTGAGCATCTTCTCACACCCCTGTTTTTTTATATATGACAAACTGAGGCCAAGTGGGTTTAAGAGGTTTGCCAAGGTCACACATTCTGTGGGTGCATAGCCCAGAATAGAACCGTGGCCTTCTTCCTGCCCCCCACTGTTTGCTTACAAGCAACTTCTCAGCCTGAGGGATCTCCAGAATCCATCTTGGTTATTTTCACTCAGTGCCCTAAGAAGACATCAACAATTTTGTTTGGCTTGGGGGATAAAAATCCCAAATACACTTTCCAGTGTGGGACAAAACACTGTCAAACCATTTAAGCGTAAACTCCCTTTGATCTCCTTTGAGTGCAGAATTACTGATTCTCAATATTCTTATTGTTCTTGAACCTCCAGATTGAACCAGTCTTGTCTAAACAAGCTGCTGGAACAAAAACAGGGTCCAACCCTCAGAGGCATCCAGAAAAATCTAGCTCTCTCTGTTGGGCTCTAGGATCACAGAGATGGTGCCATTTATGAAAAACTGGTAGTGGGATAAAAGGGCAGGGAATGCTTTTTGCAATGAAGTATGAACGTAAAGCTTGACTGACCCTGGGAAAGTTACCTAATCTCTCTGAGCCTCTGTGTGCTCCTCTGTAAAATGGTGATAATAATACTTACCTCTCAGGATTATTGTGAGGATTTAGGAGGTAATGGAGGCAAAGCACCCAGCAACTTCTATGCACTAAACAAGTATTTCTTTACTTCGTTTTCCCCAACTACCCCTCTGTGGTTTTGTTCAAACAGTAATAACCTATTTACAAAGCTCACTTTGCTCTGTATGTGTGGTCTAGACACAGCTATTAAAGGGGTACAGACGGCCTCAACAAAAAAGCCAGGCAGCTTGGCAGCAAGATCCCCACCCTTCAGATCAGAAACCCTGATTCCATCTGCCTCCTACCAGCTGCTTTCTCTACTGCAAGTCACTTACACGTCTCCCCTTCAATGTCATCGCCTGTAAAATGCAAATCATACTGCCTTCCGCACTTCCTGCTCTAACAGAATGTGAAATATGAGATAACATGCACCAGGAAGGGGTTATTATTTTCTAGAGCAGCACTTCTCAAAGGGTGTAGGGATAATGCAAAAAGTTTGCTTCCTTCACCAAATAAGTTTAGGAAATACCTGGTTAAAGAGGTTTCCTATTGCAGAACTTCCCTGTGCCTTTAATCTGCCAATATGCATTCGGGGTCTCCAAGATTCAGATAGAGTGTGCCGTGTTTCCCAAGAATATTCAGTCGCTAATCTTACCTTCTGAAGACACGATCATGGGCCGAGTGTTCTATTGGAAATGCTTTGGGAAGCACTCAGCAGACCTGCTTCAAACTACTTCCATGACCAGGGGGATGAGAAGTTTAATTGTCCCACCATCTTACCTGGATGCAAGATGCAATAGAAAGAGGCAATTTAGTCACATAAAGGATAGCTTTTAAGTGCAATTCCTTCTGGTAGCAAGAGCCAGAGAGGGCAGGTACCAGGCTTTAAGACCCTGGAGCCCACTGTAATGGCATTAGATGAAGGTGCCATTGGGAGACCCCATGTGCCCCAGACAATTATGGGAGGTTTCAGGTTAGAGCTGGCACCCTCAGGGCAGCTAAGAAGCAATGGTTATGAAATGGCTGGATTTTTTTTTTCCTCCTCCTCCTTCGTCTTCTTTTTAAATGCTTAGCAGCAAGGGGGAAAAATGCGAAAGTCAGAACTTTTGAAACTATGGATGACTTGGCATGGAAGGCTGGTCAGGAAGATAAGTAGATAAACTCAGCATCTTCTATGCAGAAAGAATCCCTCTGAAAGCCATTGTCCCCCCAGGAACACATGTGGCTGTGGAATGTGGGCCATGTCACAGCCCTAGAATTTTGCACCAGCTATTTCCTCACCTGAAATATCCTTCTCCTTTATTCAGGTTTTGGGGACCACTACACCCCAATACCCTGTTTCATCTACTTTTTTTTTTTCAATTCAGCCAGTATGACAAAACCAAGTGTACTCCAAGTGTCTACTGTCTCTTCCTTCTCCTCTTAGCCCTGAACACCTGCTTCACCCCCACCATCAAATAAATATACGGTACATAAATATCAGGAACAGTGTGAAATTTACTGAAGCATCCACAAACAAAACAATGGAGAGAATTTACGTGGCACTTCCACAGAAGACGGCTTAAAAGTTTGTTTGAAATTTCTTAAGTACCCTAGGTCCTCTCTCTGCCATGTCTTTTTGGGGGCCCCTATTTTACCTTTTATGCAGGATATAGCCTAGCTAGCACCTGTTTTTCATTCCCAGATCTTAGAGATTAAAGGCAGGGCTAGAGGCAATACGGAAGTGTGGAAGAAACGTAATTACTGAAGTCAATACAGAACTCAGTTCTTATCCTTGCTTTGCAACTCCCTGATTACAAGATCTTGGTCAAGTCACTTCCTTTTCCTAAGACTCCATTTCCTTTGGGGGAATCTGGGGATGACAATACTATGCTGCATGGTTGTCTTGTGAATGGGAGAAGAGGAATATGAAACACATAGCATGGTGCCCAGCCCAGAGCAGGCACTCAAATTGTAGGAACAATGATTCAGAGAGGAATTGAGAAGTGTCTAAACCCAGTTGGTGGCTGTTAGGATGGGAAAGGAGAGACAGGTGCATGAGACATTATGTCTCAACATAGACTGGGGCTGCACCGGAGTGAAAGAAAGTGATGACAGGTCTCCTTTAAAGAGATTAAGTGCTTGGCCTTGCATGAAGTTCATACTGCCAGTCGTGATGTGGCTTGACAGCTGAACATCAGGGACCGCTGTGAAAATAAGCCAGGTGTCTCCCTGGGCCTGCCCTGGGGATAAAGGGTTGAATTAATTAATTAAGACAATAGTTGCCGACCTGCTTGATGTCCAGGCAGATAAATGACAGGGCCACCTAACTGGTGAATGTAGATAGGACTGTTAATAAATGGCTTTTTGATTGTAGGTTCTAAAACACCTTTTAAAAAGTCATGGTTTCTTTCGATTTTGTTTGCATATGGATATGTGTGTGTTTCATGTTGCTTTATAGAGTGACCACTGAGGCATAAAGTTGACGTGCCTTGCTCTAATTTTCAACCTGGCCACAAGTGACAAAGAACAGCATCTTGTAATACCTGGTTCCTCCAGATAGCAGAACGCATCAGAAGAGCTGAAGGTCTTGAGTGCTAGCTAACCAGTGCTTTGTGCTAGAAAGACCTAGCCTTCAAAGTTAAGCAAAGAATGGTTGAAAGAAGACCTTCAAGAGTTTGAGTTTGGCCATATTATTTAACCTCCCTGAGCCTCAATTTTCTCATCTATATAACGGGTATGAAACTGCCTGCCTCTCTTAGTTGCTCTGAGGTGTACTTAAGACAATATGAGGGAAAGTGGTGCCTGGCCTATGGCTGATACTCCATGCATGTTAATTCCCCTTCCTTAAAGATTGGATTTACAGGATATACGTTAGTGCAAGGATGGAGGAGACAAGAGACAAGTATCTGTTCGGTACCTTATGTATGGCTTCAGCTGTCTATGCTTTGTTATTGTGAGTAGGGGAAGGAAACAAAGAAAACTTAAGAGTGTATACCAGGAACTCACATACCACTTGAAGGCTTTGGTGGGCTTGGTTGAATGACAGTAATATAACAGTGGAAAGAGATATGCTAGTAGAAAAAAAACTCTAATGAGGGGAGAGATGAAGCCTTTGGACTATCAAGCTGGACATCTACACAGTGTGGTGGAAATGTGAGATAAAGCATTTGGGCTGTGGATAAAAGAAAAGAAAGACACAGAATTGATATTGTCTCGGGAGTGAGCTGCCAACCATACACCTGCTCACCTACAGGTAACTGTAATACGGAACCCAGAACTGGTTCAGGCTTGAGCCGTAGCAGACTCCCCAGAAGTTTCTTGGATACAGGGAGGACCACCCACACATTCTTTTTCTTGACCATTTTATATTCAAAACGGAGGAGCCACAAGAAGCATTGCTCCTAGGCACCCTCCGCAGGGCTGAGTGGTACTGAATCATTGATGGTGAGGCCCATGAGACATAAGTTTTGGTAACAACAAACTGCCATATTGGAGGAAAACTAGGTTGAGATTTCCAGCTTAATCTAGCATTAGCCCTCATGCCTTCTCGACTTTGGGAAAACAGATTTCCAGAGCTTCAGCATGACCCCTAGCCTCCGAGAAAACAGACTCAGGTTTTCAAAAGGGGGGACTCCAATGGTGCCGTCTTAAATAGCCCAATAAGGCAGACAAGTCTTCATGGATACGTGCATGGTCACACAGAAAGCCAAGCTGCTGAGCTCATGACCTCGGAAATGTTGCTGTCATGGAAACAGCAGAGACTTCAGAGCTGCACATGCCTGGGTTTGAATTTTAGGCCCATCGCTATGAGCTAAGTAAGTTCTGGCAAGTTCTTTAAGTTTTCTGAGTTTGTTTCCTTATGCATCAAAAAGAAACACTACTGCATATATTGCAGTGTTGATACAGGGTTGAATGATATAATACATGCAGAAGAGGCTACCTGTTCCTGGAACATAGAAGCTGCCCGAGGTAAAATATGAGGCTCCTTCACTTTTGCTAGGATTGTTTGACAGGTAGATTGGAGGAAAGCCAGGGAGAGCCAGATTTCAGAAGTGACTCTGAAAACTCTCCCCTGCCCTGTGGGCAAGAGGCTGGAAGAGCAGCTCTTTATCCCAGAGAAGTATCTTGAATGGTAGAATTGGCCGTCTGTCTGGGGAGATTATTTTGGATATGTTCGACAGAAGAGGAATTTTTCCAATCACCCCGTGCAGGCAGCCACCAGTCTTGCTGGCCAGAGGCTGAGGTCCTGCCATGAAGGAGAATCGAAGGCCTGCGATGGGGAGATGCCAGCAGGGCCAGAAGAACCCTCACTTGCTCATCAGGGAAAACTTACAGGGGGCCCAGATCTCTACTCTGACAGGCCCACCAGCCACTCTTTATAAAGCCTTGGCTTGGATATCCCTTTCACAACATTGCTTTGGCAGAGAGAGGCCTCGCTGCATTTTATGCGTTTCGTCAGTCCCTTTAAGGAATTGGGAAAGCTTTGGCACCCTAAGTCTACAAATGCAACCTGGAAACCTAGAGCCCCTGTAAATTTTGGCCTGAAAAGGCAGCCACTGGAGAATGAGCTAGGGGCCCAGAATCTAGTCCTAATTCTACCAGCTTCTTAGCTCTGTGGTCTGTGCAAGTGGCTAGAAATTTCTGGTCCATACTCTCCTCATCTGAAAAATGGGGGAGTACCTTTCTTAATTCAGACTTTTGTGAAAGCCTATTCAAATGTGAGAAATCATGAATTACCAGCATGGCAAAGTTGAACCACTAGCTAAAATGTATTGAATAGCAACCATGTGCCAGATATTATTCAAAGCCCTTTATGTTTTTACTTCTTCAACCCTCGCCTCCCCATGAGGGAAATGTCATTATTATTCCCATTTCACAGGTGGGAAAACTAAAACACAGAGCACTTACATAACTCACCCAAGGCTGAGAGAGCTGCACAGAGCTGGCAGGTGCAGGAGCCAGAATCTGAACCTAGTCACTGGCTTCAGAGCCTGCAGGCTCTGCCACTGGTCTCTGCTTTGTAGTTGGGTGGGCCTGGTCATAATTGAGGTCCCCTCACTCATGATCTGTGTTGCACCAGTCATTCCCTTTAACTGCTCTGGCCTCAGTGGCCTCGTTTACAAAGTAGCCATGCTGTGTCCTACCTCAACCTGCTGTTGCAAGCAGTAAGTCAGGACCCTATAGGTAGGAGGGTAAATGAATAGGAAATATGTTGGTGTTCCTCCAGGAAAGAGAGGCTAGCTATGTTTTCGTAAGTCTTGGCTCTCCTAAAAGTAGACAACAAACCAAAGGAAAATAAGCTAGTTAAAAAAAAAAAAAAATGAATGAAGAAAATAGTTGTGGATTATGATATACACTAGGAGGATGTAATAGAGAAGAACAAGGTTATCTACTTGAAGAGGTGGTGGGTAAAGCTACGCTGAGGAGGAGATAAATCAGATGAAATACAGTGAGGATTGTTTTAATCATGTGGCAGGGGTTGGGAGGGCCTCTGATAATGACTGAGGCAGCTGGGGGCTCTGGAAAGATTTCACTGGAGAGAAAGAATGGAATGATGATGGCATTTCTTTTGCCTGAGTGTGGCGAGGCCAAGCATGCCATGTACGTTTCCTATGTAGAACTTAGCACCATGAGTAGAACGTGATATATCCAAACACATCTGGTTTCTTTGCCTCTCTCTTGTTATCATCTCCTACTATGTGGCAGCAGCCAAAGGAGGGCTAGAGGATTAAAACGTTCTTCTATCATTGGAAAAAAAAAAAATATATGCCAGTGATGTAATTGGAATCAACACTTAGCTTTCTCCCTTCCCACCAAAAAAAAAAAAAAAAAGGGTTTTAATTTTAACATCAAAATTTGATGAGCCGAATATGCAGCATTGCCTGGGTCGATATCTACATTTCAAATGCATTTACTGTCATTACTGAATCTCCACTTGGTGAACCATTAAGACAAAGCACTGAGTAAATGAGCTAAATCATACCTAGGGTAACCTCTCTGCAAGCCTTGTTGGGAAAAGATTCTCTTCCTGCAAGTGAGGATTGGTAAAGAAATGTTTCTGGAAAATGACCCTTCTAGGAAGGAGGAAGTGCTAATCAGAACACTAAATGGAGGCAAGGAAGGGGGAGCATAGCAAATATATTGGGACGTGAATAAACAGAGCCAAGTGAGCCTTGCCTCTGTGTCTCCAACCAGCTGTGTGACCATTTAGTCCACAGACAGTTGTTGAGCACCTACTGTGTGCAAGGCAGTGTTCTAGGCACTGAGGATTTAGTAGTTAACAGATGAAATAAACAGATAAACCCTTGCCCAGCTGGGGCTTACAATCGGGTAGTAGGAGATTGTTACAGACTAAATGTTTGTGTCCTTCCCAAATTCGTATGTTGAAGCCCTAAACCAGATGGTGTTTATACATGGGGTCTTTGAGAGGTAGAGTTGGATGAGGTCATGAGGTGGGGCCCTCATGATGGGATTAGTGCCCTTATAAGAAGAGATACCAGGGCTTCCCTGGTGGCGCAGTGGTTGCGCGTCCACCTGCCGATGCAGGGGAACCGGGTTCGCGCCCCGATCTGGGAGGATCCCAC
>NC_041229.1:53304389-53307380 GCF_002837175.3 Physeter macrocephalus
GCGCTCTCTCTCTCTCTCTCTCTCTCTCTCTCTCTCTCTCTCTCTCTCTCTTTCTCTCTCTTTCTCTCTCTCTGGCTCCCATGCATGCAGGAAGAGACCTCGCACTAGAACCCAATCATGCTAGCACCCTGATCTCAGACTTCAGCCTCAAGAACTGTGAGAAAATTAATTCCTATTGCTTAAGCTATCCAGTCATTGGTATTTTGTTATAGCAGCCCAAGCTAAGAGAAAGATGATCAGTAAATAAATACTTAAAAGTGTATAGCATGCCAGCTGGTGGGAAATGCTCTGGAGTAAAGGGGCAGGAGGTTGTAATGCTGGCAATAGATGGTAGGAGGGGAGGAGCTGTGATTTTTAAATCAGGTGGCCAGGAGAGGCCTCCCTGAGGAAAGGGTGTTCAGAGCATAGAAGTTAAAAGCACAAGCTTATGAATTTTTTCAACTGTCACTCATATGGTTCTAAATCTTAGCACCACCCATTACCAGCTGCATATTAGGCCATTGTTTCACAAACGGCCTTGCATAACATAGGTGCTCAATAAGTCAAATTTTAGTATGCATCAGAATTGTTTGGAGGGCTTTAAACTCATATTTCTGAGTCCACCACCAGAATTTCTGATTCAGCTAGGTCTGGGGTCAGCTGGAGATTCTGCACTTCTCCCAAGTTTCCAGCTAATGCTGTAGGACTGGGGACTGTACTAAGATCTGTCACTCATCATCTTAGCTTCCTCAGCTGTAAACTGGAGATGAGAATGCCTCCATCACTAGGGGGCTGTCAGTGCCAGACACACGGTTAGTTCTCAGTAAGTGATGCTGCTCCTGGTGTTCTCATTCTTATTAGCAAAGGGTCAGCTATGCAAAGGCTCAGTGAGGGGACCCCCACCTGTCTTGAGGGTTGGGGGGGGTCACAGAAAGATTACCAGAGATGACGCTTGAGTCTCAGTGGGTATCTGGGCTTTAGCTGAGATGAAGGATGGAGAGGATAACCTTGGGGAAGACCTTCTGAGCAGGGGGACCTGCAGAGGCCTGGCAGTGAGGAAAAGCACTGCATGTTCAGGGAGCCATGAATGTGATGTACGTGTTGAGGCCCACAGAGAGATGAAGAGCTTATGTGAGGCTTGGCAGAGCAGCTCGGTTTTACCCTGAAACCATGAGGCCCCAGTCAGGGTTTGAACAGGAAGGCGTGTGACTGTCAGATTCAGTTTGAGAGTAATTTCCCGGAAGGGTGTGGAGGAAGGGCTGGAATGGAATAGCTGTGTCTGGCGGCTGGGAGACCAGTGAGGAAGACAGGGCCACAGCTGATGTTGGGGCAGGTCGTACAGTGTGCTAGAGTGCCTACCTCGGGGGAGTTGAGGGTCAAAATCCAGCCCCTGGTCCAGTCACAGAGGAAAGTCAACTCTTTCTAATTCATATGCCCAGATGGATCACTGTTTTCTAATTTGTGCATGAACTAGCTGTGGAGGCTTAGCAGTTGTCTTAGTCTGTTCAGGCTGCTATAACAGAGCATCATAGACTAGGTAGCTTCTGATTTCTCACAGTTCTGGAGGCTGGGAAGTCCAACCAAGATCAAAGCACCAGCAGATTCGAGCCCACTTCTTGGTTCATAGACGGGCTGTCTTCTTGCTGTGTCCTCATGTGGTGGAAGGAGCGGGGAAGGGATCTCTCTGGGGTCTCTTTTATAAGGGTATTAATCCCATTTATCAGGGCTCTGCCTTCATGATCAAATCACCTTCCAAAAGGACCTCCCTTCCAAATACATTTGAATGGAGGGGACATAAACATTTAGTCAATAGCAGCAGTTTTTACCCAAAAGAGGCTAAATTAATTCATTAGCAGTGGAAATTGAAAGGAGAGCACTTGGCTGGGGAAGAGTAGAAATGACTGGACCAACTTCTTTTTTTTAACAGATGAAGAGTCAAGGCCCAGAGATGCTAAGTAATTAAGATGACATCACACAGCTCACAAGTGATAGAGCCAGGATTAGAACTCAAGCCTCCTGTCTCTAGGTTCTAGATTCTTTCTATAAAGCCCAAACAACCTGACACAACTCCTCACAGGGTCTGAGCCACAATATTGATAAGCCTCATTATCAATGAAGCCGATGCTGGGCCTCATTAAGACCTCTCCAAAGTGACACCAGACTAGCCCCACAGGAATCGCCTTGCCCACTGTCATTTAATACCGTAATGATGATGGCAGACTAGAAAGAAAAAAAAATCACAGTCCTGCTGTGTGCCAGGCACTGTATTGAGACGGATCATGGAATAAGAGAGACATAACCACAGGCTTCATTGCTCTTGACATCTGGAAATCAACGCCATCTTGAACAGGTAATTTCCAGTATTTACACTGTACAGTAAGTCCCCTACATGCAAACCTTCAAGTTGTGAACTTTCAAAGATGCGAACGTGCGTTCGTATGTCCAATCACTTAAGTTAGTTCACGTGTCTGGCGTACATTGTCACGTGCCTGCATCCTCTACACGCGGTTGTGCTTTTGTGTACTTTACAGTACTGTATAGAGTACAGTAGTACAGTACCTTTATTTCAAGCCCAGGATGTCTGGAAACAAGCTTAAAAGCAGCGGTATATAGCCAGTTGTGTTAGTTGAGTACCTAGGCTAACTTTGTTGGACTTACGAACAAATTGAACTTATAAACACACTCTGGGAACAGAACTCGTTCGTATGCAGGGGACTTAATGGTATCATAAACTCTCCAAGGAAAGGAGTCTTCATTTGTTTTGTTCACTGATATACAAGGGCAGAAGGGACCCATGAGGAGACACTTACTATGGTGAACATAGCTGGGAAAATGTGGAAAAACTAACCTCACTGCACCTTTGTTGGCACAGAGTACTTACATAATAAACATTTGGTTTTTAAAATAAGTGAAAAGGGGCTTCCCTGGTGGCGCAGTGGTTGAGAGTCCGCCTGCCGATGCAGGGGACGCGGGCTCGTGCCCCGGTCCGGGAAGATCCCACATGCCGCGGAG
>NC_041229.1:53309525-53316654 GCF_002837175.3 Physeter macrocephalus
CACATGCCGCGGAGCGGCTGGGCCCGTGAGCCATGGCCGCTGAGCCTGCGCGTCCGGAGCCTGTGCTTCGCAGCGGGAGAGGCCACAACAGTGAGAGGCCCACGTAACGCAAATAATAATAATAATAAAATAAATAAATAAATAAATAAAATGAAAAGAAGAAATAACGTGCACTTGGCATTTCAAACGGGGACCTACAGGGGACTCACATATGAGAACACAGAGCTGGGCATTTAACCTAGTCTTGTTTGATATTAAATGCGTTTTGATGTCTTCAAGGCTTGTACCACCAAAGGTCAGCTCTTGAAAACTCAGCAAATGAAAAATCAATCAGCCCTGCGAAATGTGTTGTGAACTTCACAAGCCTGGGTTCCAGCCACACTTCCCCAAATATTTCACACTCTTTTCACCCGCATGCCCTTGAAATGGCCCCTTCCAGCTCCTGTGTAAGTCTCCACCATCACCTGTCCTGGGAGTCTCAGATTTATCCCTCTAGCCCCAGCCAATCAGTGCTTTCTCTGGGGAGCCTTCTGTGAGTCCTGATCACCACCTTAGTTGTTTCCTTCTCTGGGTTTTCTCAACATCTCTCTATTGCTTTAGGTATATTGTAACCTAAT
Source organism: Physeter macrocephalus (assembly GCF_002837175.3). Lineage (NCBI taxonomy): Eukaryota > Metazoa > Chordata > Mammalia > Artiodactyla > Physeteridae > Physeter > Physeter macrocephalus. The sequence continues at coordinate 53,310,143 of NC_041229.1, forward strand.
TTACCTGCTCATGTGCCCATAGCTCTCTATTCATCTCTGTATGCACAGTGGCTAGAAGTGAGCTTGCCAGTAATGATTGGTTGCATAGATTGAGTGGATGGGTCAGTGGGTGGGTAAGTAGATGGATGGATAAAGGGTTTGCTTTGTGGTCAAAAAGAGAGCCATGCTGCTATACCCAGCAGGCCTTGAACATTTGCATGAAGAAGGTTCGAGGTGTCCACAAGCTCAGACCAAATCCCTGGGAGTTCACACCTTCCCCAGCCTCCTCCTCAGTCCTCAGTCCCCACCCTACACTTCCCTCGCCTGTACCAGTCCTGTTCTACTCTGCTGGGAGGTCCACCTGGCTCCAGATTGCAGTGAGACGCACCCCATTGTCTATCAAAGCACTATCTGATGCCCTGGACCAAAATGAACAGTGACACCCCTTCCACTATGGAAGCAAGACTGGACAAAGGAAGCAGGAGAAAAAAGCCTGCCGATACCGGCTCCCACTTCTCCACACCACCGTGTCCCTGAGTCCTTCCCAGGCAGAAGTGCATTAACTAGATCAGCGGTCCCCAACCTTTTTGGCACCAGGGACCAGTTTCGTGGAAGACAATTTTGCCATGGACAGCGGTGGGGGCGGGGAATGGTGCAGGCGGTAATGAGAGCGAAGGGGGGCGACAGATGAAGCTTTGCTCCGCTCGCCCGCCACTCACCTCCTGCTGTGCGGCCTGGTTCCTAACAGGCCGCAGACTGGTACCGGTCCATGGCCAGGAGGTTGGGCACCCCTGAACTAGATGATAAACTGGTCACATAGGACAAGCATTCTTCTTAAAGCCCCAGGAACTCAAGAATTCTGAGCAAGACTTGTTCTTCCCAAACACAGTGCATTTGACAGCAATAGACCCAAATTAGTAGAATCACAAAAAATTTATCTCTGCAAGGACATGTAGAGACCTGTTCTAAAGTTTTGGACTACATCAAAAGTGTTCATATGTTTGCTCACTTTCAATAAATACTCAGTGGTCTCTGCTAAGGGCTGAGCATACAGATACCAGCTCATTGAGTGGAGTCTACAAATCTAGCAACATGACTAAAGTGAGACGATGAGATTTACACTCCTAGGAACTCAGTAAATGTGTTGAATAAATTAATAAATTAATAAACTGTAAACAAACCAAATGAAATTCCAATAGCTTTCTATAACATCACTGCTGTTTGACAGAATACATTGACTACTTTCTCTCACCCAACCAATAAAAATTCTTTTTCTTTATGGAACACATCCTGGTGTCTTTGCCCCAAGAAGACTTGTAGTCTCTTTCCTCCTCCTTACCACTGTCCTGGTACATTCCTCCCATGGTCCGGTCACCTTACTCTATAGTAAGCAGTTGCTAACATGTGTCTTTTCCACTAGACTCTGCGTTTGTTGAAAACGGGGTTGGTCTCATTCATCCATCTAAGCGACTCCATGTTCTTACACAGGGCCTGGTCTAGAGCAGGCACTCAGAAAATGTTTTAAATTACTGTTGGATTTTTAACTCTCCTAAAGTATTAGGGAGGGAGGGAAGTGTTTGTTATTATTCCCATCGTGGACATGAAAATACTAAGATGCAAACATCTCCAGGAGCATTTCCACCCAATTGCCTTGTGGTAGAGCAAGGAGCGGAATCCCGGTCCTGAGGCTGTGTCCAGAGGTCTCCACCCCTCCTCCCTGCTCCAGCCTGGGATCCCATCTCACCGAACACAGCTCTTTCGTTCGGGAAAGCTTGCTAACAGACCTTCTGAGGTGGAAACACACAAGTTCCAGAGCTTGCTTTTAGGTGGCCAGTGAGAGCCAAGTTGCTGTGCATGATAAACTAACAGGATTTTTTACTTTTCTCTCCAGTGGTTAAGGAAAATAAGAAGTGGGGGGTCTCGGGGGCTAAAAGGAAAATTGGAGATGGTGCAGAAGGAGCCTGGCTACAAGGTACACTGACTGAGCAAAAGCGAGCCAAACCTCTGCTCCCCAAGTACACTCGACTAGTGCACATTGGATGCTCCCCAGCTACAGGCAGCCTACAGCTGTGTGTGTTCAGGCGCAACGCACACAGGGAGAGGTTACATAAAATCCAGATTGCAGGCTCGTCTCAAAAGAGCAGAAGTTGTGACAACCCGGGTCTGCTGCACTGAAGCGGGGTTGTTGCTGCCGCCTTTTGTCTGTATGAGGCCTGCACTCTCCAGTTTGCAGCGTCACTCCCTACCATTTCCTCATGCTACCCTGGCCCACTTGACTCATTTGCATTGCCTACCTGACACCTGGAGGCCTTTGAGTTCACAACCTCTGCACCAGAGGCAAATGATGACCCCTGAAAGCAAAGGACAGAAACTTTAGTTTCTGCTCTCCTAGGGGCAGACATCTAGCCAGGCGGCAAATGTCGTCGCAACCCGTGAGGTCAGAGGGACACAGGAAATTATTATCCCATTTCTAAGATTAATGAAACTGAGGCTCAGATAGGGTATATCTCCTGACCATGGTAACAAAGCAAGTAAATGGTACAGCCAGGATTCAAATCCTGGTTGATCTGATTTCAAACTCTGTTCTCTGTCTGAAACTCCTCAAAGGGCATAGGGTTAATTCCTTCCCCACCCCCCCTTGAATACTGACCCAGAAGGTCTAACTCATTTGCATATTAATTGAATGTGGTCTGAGAGAAGGGTCACTGGTTCCCCTGTGCAGTCTAACGTCACATTTTTAAAATCCTAGATAAACCAATGTGTCATTTGCTGGTTCTTCTTGGTTAAGGGAAGGAGAAGGGGAAATAATTAAGTTACCTGGGTGCTTGGACTTTGATGTTCAGACTACTAATTTTTCAAGGCAGGGAACTGATCATGGAGGGGCAGGAGTGATGCTTTAGTACATCAAAACCCCCTGCTTGTTGCAGACATGACAGGGGAAGTTATATCTAAAGAGGAGGATGTGTATAATTAAATGTCAAAACGTATATTGTGAAAAATGGTTTTTAACTCCTCAAATCTCCTGGCAGGATAAAAAAGAGAAACTCTCTAATAAAGCTGGTTCCACCTCACAGGAGGCCAGGAGGTCGTTGCTGGCAGCCTGTGCTTCTTCTTCCCAGCAGATGAGCACAGCCAAAGGCAATGAGGCCTTACCACGCGTCAGGCTCACAAATGCATGTCCGTACTAGGTCTTTGCAGTCACTATTCAATATGTGATTTACTTCCATTTTACAGATGAAGAAAACTGAGGTTCAGAGAGCTTTAGTAGCCTGCCATTTCCATTCCCTTCCCTCGACTCTCTGCTTTTGCCAATAGCCAGCTACTTCCTACACAGATCCCGTTAAGTCACAGTTGGGGTTTGGGGGGGAGGTTTAGAAAGAAACAAAACTGTAAACTGTGAAGACTTCCATAGACATGGGTTCAAGTCCTGGCACTCCAGAGATGGATGCTTGGGCCATTTTCTCCAGCCTCTTTAGGACTCATCTTCCCCACCTGTAGAGCAGAAAGCTGGACTTTCAGAGTTCTCATGAAAAGTAAATGAAATAATATACATTAGTGCTTTAAGTGAAATAATATCTATGAGTGCCTGGCATACAGTAGGTACTCAAAAAGGGGTACTGGATTCCCATTACTCATTTAAAGTGGTCGCTTCTCAGATTTTTCCTGAGAGCAATTGAGAAACTTTTCATTTCTTCTAGTGGAATGAATGACTTTGTCCACGTAAATAGGGTCTCAGTCCTTGGCCAGCAGGAGACCGTGGCAGAGAGCAAGCCTGAGTGATGTCGTGGCCTGATCCCTGGGCTGGGAGTCAGCTGGACCTAGGTGTGGGCCCTGCCTTTTCCACTTGGTAGCTGTGGGTCATGGGCCGAGTTCTTGTCTGAAACAGCAACCTGTTTTACTGAAACTGAGAAACCTTCATCTCTCAAATCACTCAGCAGACCTAATAACTACTCCACAGGACGGTGGCAAAGATCAAATGAGATAAGACTCTTTAGTAAGAAATTGAGGGAAGGGGTGAGGCCCAATGGAAGCTCTTCTCTGAAGACAGGGTTTTACGCCCTTTGAGGGAATGGATAGCAGTTGCTCTCAAGCTTTTGAGAGTCACAAACACTTTGCAAACCCGGTGCCAATCGTGGACCTCCCCTCACCACACGTATGCAATGCATAGAAGGCATATGTGTACTATTTCAAGGGTTCATGGGCCCCCCAATACCCATCCATGACTCCCCAGGGGAACCTTTGGTTTGGCTCTGCTTCCCTCCCCATCCCACCTCCAAGTTGCCAAACCCCTTCCTCAGCTGTTGAGGGTGGGGACTGGGTAGGTCCCCCTGTGGCTGCTGATGCTTATTTTGGGGACCTGCTGGGATGCAACAGGAAGGTAGACAAAGCAACTACAGGTCCCCACCAAGCCAACTGCCCATGAAGGAGGAAGAGAGACAGTGAGCCCTGAGAGATGTAACGCATGCTTCCAAACCACTCTTCCCTCCATCCTCTCCTTCGGGGGTACTGTACCCAGAGAAGAAAGGACCAAGGAAGGGCTGGAGGCCAACAAAAGACTCATCCACTAGGCCTCCAGAACACGTACCGGAGCTACTGCCCAGAAGCGGAAGGGAGGTAGAGTTCTGGTAAACACAGGAACAACCTGAGCCACGAGTGCCTCCAAACTGGGAACTGTGCCTGCCTCCTGCCTCCTGCCTCTGTCACCCATGCCCAGCACAAAGGTACACAGAGTCAGTGGATGGAGGGCTGACCTTCCAGTGAGATTAAAAATGTCTGAGGACATAGATCAGATTCAGGTATCAGAGGTGAGTTGAACAAATATCCTTCAAGTCAAATTTTGGTTCCAAGAGTTGTGTTAAGTGCCGTCTTTGTCTAAATTACCTGGACCATCTTGCCGGACCTCACCCCAGATGCACAGCGTCAGAATCCGCTGGGGTGGGAGTGTGTGTGTGTGTGTTTTGTGGTGTAATTTTCCCAAGTAATGTATGTGGCCTGGCTTGGGCGTGACTTCTCTGTTTATTTTGTGAGTGGAGTGTGATCCTAAAGGTTTATCTTGGTAGCATGATGAATCTAGGTTCAAGTCCTGCCTTAGCCACTGGATAGCTGTGTGACATTGAGCAGGTTACTTGAGATAACTAACCCTAACCCTAACCACACTTACCTCATCTATGCAATGAGGTAAAGACACAGTTAACACACAGGCATTGTAAAGGTTAAATAGGATCCTGAGCAGAAAGTCTCCAGCCTCCAGCCTGGCACCAGGCAAGTTTTCATTAAGTATTGAGTGTTACTGGCCGTGGCAGGGCCAGTAGTAGAGAAATGTTGAGAGATTCCACAGGAAGCTGGCAAGCAGGCGGTCACAATTCCTATTTTAAAGATGAGAAAACCAATGCTCACCATGGAGATTAGGCTCAATGGTGGAGGCAGGACGTGAACCCAGACATGCTGGCTGGCTCAAGAGCCCACACTCCTGGCTGATGCTATTTGGAGCTGTTCCAGTAGGAACAGCTTGTTGGTGTCATGCATGGAACTAGGACCCACAAACACACCCAGGTTGTAACTCAGACAGGCCTGGGGGGGACTGGCCTGCACACCCCAGGACACAGCTCAGATTGCCCTGGGGTGTGAGTTGGGCCAGACATATGGTGGGGGGGGACCCTTTTCCACGAAGGATCCGCCTGCACCCTCATGAGTCTTGGAATGGACTGGGCCACTCATGTTAAGTGGCGTGCCGACACCACTTGGTGTAGGAAGATAGCTCTATCAGGTGAAGGGTCAAATGCAATAAAATGCTTGGAGGCTTTTGAAAAAAACATTAGAAACATTTACCATGACATTATTGACAACCTGGTTAATAAGCCGCCTGGACTAGAGTAACACTGCTGAGATCAGCAGATTTCCCTGCAGTGCTCCTTCCCCCCCTCCTTCACGTGCGTTGCCAGTGTGTTTGGTGTGGGCCTCCTGCAGGATGGCTGTGACTCTGCCCTACATCAGGAGGGAGCTCCCCATCCAGGCTGAAGCCTTATTCAAGGGCAAGAACTAGTTCTTTTCCATCTCTGTATCTCCAATACGTAGCACATGTATTGGCAATTGATAGTACTAAATAATGAATCACGTAAAGACTATTTCTTTTAGAAATTTACTTTCTTAGACACGTCTCCACTCATATTTTGGCTCCTTCCATTCTTCTCTTCTCTTCTTTTTTTCTTTCTTCTCTCCACTCTCACCCCAAAGGATCCATTTTCACTCTCTGGCTCTCTCTAACAAAATAATCTAATGAATTCACACACACACACACAAAATTTTTAATTGAAAGTAAAGCTGGAGAGAAACTTTAAACTTCATTTGGTAGTCCAATTGTTAGTAATAATATTAGATTGATTATTTTTAACTATTTTATGCATTACAGAGTAATATTTTATGTATTTTATGTATTATAGAATGATGCTAATACTAATGTTGCTGGGAACCACAATTTTTAATGTAAGAAAAAAGATCTAAAGGGTAAATTTTTTTTTTTTTTTTTTTTTGCG
>NC_041229.1:53316719-53332069 GCF_002837175.3 Physeter macrocephalus
CCATGGCTCACGGGCCCAGCCGCTCCGCGGCATGTGGGATCTTCCCGGACCGGGGCACGAACCCGTGTCCCCTGCATCAGTAGGCGGGCTCTCAACCACTGCACCACCAGAGAAGCCCAAGGGTAAATTTTTAAAAGCTAGTAGAGATCTTGGCAAATATAAAGAGATTATATAACTTAAAAAAAAAAAAAAGAACTCACAGAGTAAACTCCAACAATTAAGTGAATCTGTCTGAATCTTGCAGGGTTACTGAGTGATTCACCCCCATCCCCACTCCCTGGAACTCAGAGGACATATGTATTAGCAAAAGCATTCTCCTGTTAGACAGAAGGCTTAGGCTTATCCCTTTGGCCATGAAACTGTAACCATTTGTAGACATAATTCTAAATTCAAAGGTGGTGCTAAATTGGCAGTAATTTAGTTCACTGTGATGGTGAGCATGGCCATATCTCTCTGGGCCTCCAGGTGCTAGTAGGTATAAATGGGGGTAAAAATAGTGCCAACATCCCAAGGCTGACACAGGATTGAATGTGATAAAATGATCACAGAATAGACTCGTAGGTATTTCTAAGGGAAGCAGGTCTAGCTTTTTCAGGCTTCTCAAATTCAAGGTGCTGCCTCCTGGGTGGTATTAATACATTGTTGAAATGCAACATTTAATTCATAGAACATGTGTTGAGTGTCCAATGGGGAAAAGCACTCTCTAGGCACAATAGATAAGAGAGATGACAAAGAACATGGCCCTGCCCTCCAACTACACGCTGACTCTTAAAAGAGGAAAGCACAAACTTAAAACAACAAAACAAAACAAACAAAAAACTCTAATGGAAAGTACAGGGTGATTACCGCTTTGGAAATAAAAATGAGGGGTCATCTTAGAAAGAGCCATAATTCAGCTCTAGATTGTCTTGTCACTCCCAAACATTCACTCTCTCTGCCTGGGAGGATTATACTCCCCCCACCACACTGATGGCAGACTTGGTCATGGGACTTATCTGTCCAAGGAAATGTTAGTGGAAGTGAATGTTCTAGTTCTAAGTAGAAGCTTTAAGATCAGTATGTGATTCACCATGTTCTCTTTTTCCTTCTGCGCTGAGAACTGGCAATGGAGCTGAGCTGCAGCTGACCTGCAATGGCCGTAGAGAATGAGTGAGGAAAAGCCAACCCTTTGATATCATAAGCTACTGAGATGTTAGGGTCATTTGTTACTGCAGCATAACCTAGCCTATTCTGACAGACATACAACATGAGACAACAGAATCCCAAAGTAGGGCTTCCCTGGTGGCGCAGTGGTTGAGAGTCCGCCTGCCGATGCAGGGGACGCGGGTTCGTGCCCCGGTCCGGGAGGATCCCACGTGCCGCGGAGCGGCTGGGCCCGTGAGCCGTGGCCGCTGAGCCTGCGCGTCCGGAGCCTGTGCTCCGCAACAGGAGAGGCCACAACAGTGAGAGGCCCGCGTACCGCAAAAAACAAAAACAAAAAAAAGAATCCCGAAGTAGAAGAAACCACTGAAGCAAAGGCTTAGAGGCAGACGCAGTATAGGTATCTCAAGGACTAGTTGTTCAGACAGTCTGTACTGGAAACACAGTGGATAACTAAATTGTGTGTGGCCAAGAACACATACTCAAGGAGTTTTGACCTCATTCCATACTCTGTGAAGAGCCATAAAATCACTGGGACGGGAGGGTGATAGGATCAGGAATCCTTCCCCAAAGCCATAGAAAATCATATCCAGTGACCCTGCAACTGATCCACCAGCCAGAAGGGCTGAGAAGCCTGCAAACTTTGGAGTGTATAAACCATATCAGCTTTGAGATTATCGGCAGGGTAGCTCACACAAACCCATAGCAGCAGAGCCCAGCTTAAAATCTCAGCCCAAAGATATTTATGTGCATGCCCACAGTAGCCTAATTACTCTGTATCAAGTACCATGTATGAAAATACCCTTCAAGATTATAACAGGTTTAATTAAATGCACAGTGAAATCCACTTAAGATGAGCTAATTGGGTTATTGGCACCTGATTTTCCTTCCCGCTGCATCTGACAGACACGAGGACATTCCAGGGAAAGGGCAGCACGTAAAGGGATGTTGAAGGAGACAGGAGTCAGAAGTTGGTGCCTTAGGAGCCACAGCAGGACTGAGGTTTCCCGAAGGCAGCAAAGTGGAGCTGGGAAAGGCTGGGAACAAGCCCAATGACAACAATTCTCTCCCACCCTAGAGGGGACATTATTCCAAACCTATTCCTACCTCTATTCTTCCCCAGCTCAGTAATAGCAACTCCTACCTTCTATTCTTCAGGTCAAAGACACGGGATTCATCCTTGGTTCCTCTTCTTTCTGTCACACCCCGTATTTGTTCTAACAGCCAGTCGCATCAGCCTGGTGTTCAAAATACAGAACACTTCTGGGGCTTCCCTGGTGGCGCAGTGGTTGCGCGTCCACCTGCCGATGCAGGGGAACCGGGTTCGTGCCCCGGTCTGGGAGGATCCCACATGCCGCGGAGCGGCTGGGCCCGTGGGCCATGGCCGCTGGACCTGCGCGTCCGGAGCCTGTGCTCCGCGACGGGAGAGGCCACAGCAGAGGGAGGCCTGCATACCACACACACAAAAAAAAGAACACTTCTGAATACTTCTCACCACTCCATCACACCTGCCCTGGTTCAAGTCACCATCATACATCATCTAAATGACTGACAAAGCCTCCCCACCAGTCTCCTGCACCTCCATCCCAACAATCTACTCTCAGCACAGTAGCCAGAGTGACCCTCTTTTTAAAGCATAAGTTAGTTCATGTCACTCATCTGCTCCAGGCCCTCTAAGTGCTCCCAACTCATTCAAAATAAAATCCAGTGAAGGTCCTTACAGTGACTTACAAGGCTCTGTATTGTTTCCTCCACACACAAAGCAGATTCTAAAATGGGGGTGATTAGGAGTTTGGGATTAGCAGATACAACCCACTATATATAAAACAGATAAACAACAAGGTCCTACTGTATAGCACAGGGAACTATGTTCAGTATCCTGTGATAAACCATAATGGAAAAGAATATGAAAAATAATATATATGCATAACTGACTCACTTTGCTGTACACCAGAAACTAACACAACATTGTAAATCAGCTATACTTCAATTTAAAAATTAAAATTAAAATGGAGGTAAAGGTTCTGGTGGATGAGCTGCTTCACCTTCCCTAGGTGAGGCAAGTCCTAGACTTCTAGACTAATACTGCTCTGAACTGGACATAGACACAAAAGCAAGAATTTTTGCTCAGTAAATTTCCAGTCTTGTTGGCAAGAGAGACACATAAGCTCAGATATTAGAAAGCAGTGTGACCACTGGTGAAGCATCAAGTTTCAAGGGAGTGTCAAGAAGAAGCACATAATCTAGTCTGTGGGGAAATCAATTTTGACAGCCATCAGTTTTGTTTAAAGTTGATCCTTTCCGCAGTGATATTCATTATGAATTAGATAAGAAACTAATCGATTTGTTTATTGTTTAGTTAATTCATGAGTAAGGTATAATACCTGTCAGACATTTCAGGATCATACTAAAGTCTAGGTCAGCCCCATTGCATTTCTAATCCAATCACTCCAACCCATTCTCATACTACATATAATAAGAATACATAATGGGGAGTGGATAGGCTCGTCAATAAATGGTGTTTGGAATCCACCATTTATTGTGCATGGAATCCACATGCAAGAGAATGAAATTGGACCCTTACCTTCTACCACACATAGAAAGCAACTCAAAATGGATTAAATGTAAGACCTAAAGCCATAAAACTTGTAGAAGAAAACATAGAGAAGAAGCTCCTTGCCACTGGCCTTGCCACTGATTTTTTGGGTATGGCACCAAAAGCTTAGGCAACAAAAGCAAAAATAAATAAGTGGCAATACGTCAAACTAAAAAGCTTCTGTACAGCAAAGAAAACACTCAACAAAATGAAAAAGCAGCCTATAGATTAGGAGAAAATATCTTTCAACCATGAATCTGATAACGGGTTAATATCCAAGGAGCTCATACATCTCAATATCATAAAACCAAACAACTCAGTTTTAAAAGTGGACAAAGTACCTAAATAGACACTTTTCCAAAGAAGATATGCAAATGGCCAACAGGTACATGAGAAGGTGTTCAACATCACTGATCATCAGGGAAATGCAAATCAAAACCACAATAAAGGGCTTCCCTGGTGGCGCAGTGGTTGAGAGTCCGCCTGCCGATGCAGGGGACACGGGTTCGTGCCCCGGTCCGGGAGGATCCCACATGCCGCGGAGCGGCTGGGCCCGTGAGCCATGGCCGCTGAGCCTGCGTGTCCGGAGCCTGTGCTCCGCAACGGGAGAGGCCACAACAGTGAGAGGCCCGCATACCAAAAAAAAAACCCAAACAAACAAATTTAAAAAAAACACAATAAAATATCACCTCACACCTAGTAGGATGGCTATTACCAAAAAGATAAAATGTAACAAGTATTAGCAAGGATGTGGAGAAAAGGAAACCCTTGTACACTGCTGGTGGGAATGTAAATTGGTTCAGCCACTATGGAAAACACCTCAAAAAACTAAAAATAGAACTAACATATGATCCAGCAATCCCTCTTCTGGATATATATATATATATATATATATATATATATATGCACAAAGGAAATGAAATTAATACCCCCAAACAGATATCTGTACTCCCATGTTCACTGCAGCAGTATTCACAATAGACAAGACTTGGAAACAACCTAAGTGCCCATGGACAGCTGAAAGGATAAAAAAATTGTGGTATATATACATACACAGCCTTAAAAAAGAAGGAAATCCTACCATATGCAACAACACGGATGAACTTGGAGGACATTATGCTAAGTGAAATGAGCCAAACACAGAAAGAAAATAACTGCATGATCTCACTTATATGTGGAATCTAAAAAAGTCACATACATAGAAGAGAGCTGAATGGTGGTTACCAGGGGTGGGGTGCCGGGGGAAATGGGGAGATGTTGGTCAAAGGGTACAACATTGGAGTTCCATAGGATGAATATGTCTAGAGATCTAATGTACAGCATAATGACTATAGTTAAAAATACTGTACTGAACACTGGAAATTTGCTAAGGGAGTAGATATCAAGTGCTCTCCCCAAAAAAGAAGCCAACATATGTATATATAACTATGTGATGAAATAGATATATTAATTGGTTTGACTGTAGTATTGATTTCACTATGTATACGTATATCAAATTATCGTGTTGCATACCTTAAATATATACAAATTTTATTTTAAAAATATAAATTAAAAAAGTAGAACAAAACAAAAACAAAAAAGCAGCAAAGGCAAAGTGTTCAGCCCAAAAACAAGATCAGAATGCCCTGCTTTCCATTTCCTGATACATTTCTCTTATAACAGGGTCTTTTGAGGGGTCTGGCCAGAGAGTTGGGCAGGTCATGCCAACCAGCTCCACAGTTCAGATGTTCCCTGATGGCAGGAGAGGGAAATGTACCTGCGGAAGCAAAATTCCATGAAGCCAGTTACCCCAGAAGCCCTTGTAAGGGGACACGGACCCCACTGTAGCCAGTATAAAGGGTTGGTCTTGGCACTGGACACACAGTAGATACTCACTAAATAGCTCAGGGTTGCACAAAGAGGGGCTCCCTTCCCAGTCTCCAGACTTCCCCAAGGGAGATGGAGGAGTGTGGTCTGCATTAGCATCAATTTATTCAGCATAAATATAAAATAAAATCAGTCACAGTCCCCCTGCCACTGGGCCCCTGACTGACAAACACATGGGCCGCTGGAATGGAGATAAGATAAAAGATCAGCAGGACCCCTTTACCACATACTTGGGAAATCAGAAGCACGATAAAAGTGCTGCTATTGTCATTTTTTCCATCATGTGGTGTTTTGAGTTGTTGTTTTGTTTGAGTTTCTGCATAGTTTATCGTTAATTATAAATCTGTAAAGTTTGGTAGAGATACAAAAATGCTAACACACACACACAGCAGAGGGAAGGGAACATTTTTTTAAGCTTCTTATTCAGCAAACTTGTATTGAGCATCTTTATGTAATATGTCAGATGCCCAGCTGGGCACTTTTAAATGTGAAACAAGGGAGCCATCGAACTTAGTCATCTAAACCAGGACAATTTGTGGCTAAAGGGTGTAATATTTACATCCTTTATTATACCAGATGTAATATTTACATCTGGGTGACTGGCGTAGACCAGGAATGTCCTGGTCAAACCAGAGATGCCGCCCTCTATTTGTATGTCAATTACGTATTGTTACCCTGAACAAAGCACCGTTCTGCCTCCCATTTTACCACTGAAGATGCTGAGACTCAGAGAGTTTGTGATGTCCTGGGGTCGCTTATTTGCAACCAGGACTTTCCCTCTAAAAGCTTATGCTGACTTCATCTCATGTGGCAAAAGTAACCATAATACAACAGGAAAGTGACAAAAGTTCAACCTAAGGTGACGGAGAAAGAGGAAATACATCTAAAAGAGAAATCAGAGAAAACGTGATGGAGGAAGTATCGTTTCTGCCTGCTCCTGAGAGGTGGGGAGGATTTAGACTCACTGAGGTGGAGGTTGCACTTTCTAAGGGAGGGAGAATAGAGAAAAGGAAAAGGGAAGGGCAGGTGCTGGCGTATGTAAGACCTCCCAGGGAAAGCAGGTTCCTGCCACCCAGGATGGCCAAAGGAGAGGATCCGAATCAGTGACCTCTGACTTTTTCCTCTGTTCTCAGAGAAATAGAAGCAAAGTAAGCTACACAATGTGCAAGGTCCAGTGCAAAATGAAAATGCAGGGCCTTTTGTTCAAAAAGTACTAAGAATTTCAAGAGGGTGCCAGCAGAACATTAAACCGAGCTTGGGGTCCGTATAAGCATGGGGCCCATGAGACTGCATGCCTGCAAAGCTGACCTTCCATAGAAGGCTCGTTTTGCCTAAATTCTTACTGAATCTGAGCTGAGTAGAAACAGCCTGAAACACCCACTTTGGTCCAGGCAGCAGAGTAGAGAGGAGATGAAAACCCATCCTCTGCCTCAGATAGGAGTGGAATTCCAGAGATGTGCCCAGTTGCCAGTTTGGAAGTATTACTTTCCAAGGCCCCATTCCTCGTTTCCAGCCCTGACAAGTGAAGAGGATCTTCACAGCACTATTTTTCTCATTATTTCCTCGTCTCCTTTCCTTTGGTTCATTCCCATTGTCAGTCAATATATTTTTAGGATGCAGTTTTCATCTTGAGATCTGTGGCTTCAAAAGGGCCTTTTCATGGGTACCTGGCTGTTTTCTTCTTCCCTCCCAGTCCTAACAAATAGGCAGTCAGAAATCTGCACTTGACATCAAGAAAGAGATAGGGAAATGTATCTGTCATAAAGCAGAGGCAGATTGGGCTCTGCTTCTGATCCCCAAAGTCTGGGCTGGACTCAGAGGATTCTCTGTGGGTCCTGGCAGACGAGCCATGGGCATTCCATAGGGCAGTACCACTTTACGCCATACTCCCCAGGAAGAGAAACTCAGATTTGCTGCAGAGCTCATCTGCAGTGCCTGCCATTCAAGGGCTTTGTGAGCCAGCTCCTGTTCACCTGTCCTTGCTTCTCCCCTGCCCCTGCCTATGATGGATCTCAGGATCCACCCAGATACTTATCCCCAATTATTCCTTATACTCTGGGCTCATAACGTTGCTCCTGTTGTGTCCTCTTCTGGAATTGCTTCACCTACTTGATGGGCACATCCTCTTTATCTCTCAAGGCCTGATACAAACATCTCCAACTGAGTCTGACCTGAGTGCTCAAAGTGACCACTTGCATTGATGGCATGAGGTAAGCATTTCCACCTGCTTCCTGAGCTCTTCGCTGAAGTGATCACTGTCCTGAATTCTCTCCGCATCTCTCGAGAATCTTCCTTCTTTATAACGTCATGGGTCCATGCCTCTATCTGTTGGAATTCTCTGTTACAAATGACTGATAACTCCAACTCACACCACTGTCAGCAATAAAGGGAACGATGCTGGCCCTGAGCTCAGCTGAGGGCAATTTCTTGGCTGTCCTTCCTCTGGGTTGGCTCCACTCTCAGCCTGCTTCCCTCATAGTAGCAGAAGCTCCAAGTCTCATATCCTTACTTCCAACGGCAGTGCAAGCCAGGGTCCCCTCCAGCACTCTCCCCACCGAGACTTAGGGCTCATATTTTCTCCATGAATCAATTTCTGGACTGAGCTCTCTCTCTCCATAGCCAGGGGTGGATCTCCAACCAAACAACTTGGCCCGCAAGCAGGGAAGGATGGAGTCCCCTTTGCTCCACAGAGAAGATGGATGCTGGTCAACAACACGTGATCTATCTCCCTTGCTAGATAATAATCTCCTTGGGATAGAGAGCATAGCTCTCACCTTGTACTCATTCACTTTATTCAACAAATATCTAAGGAGCCCCTACTATTTCCACGCAGCTTTGTAAGCACTTGGGATTTTTAAAACATTAGACATAGTCTCAGTATTGCTAGAGCTGAAAGGCCATCCATTCAGTCAACTACCACTTGTTGAACACTTACAATGCAGCCAGGCAATGTGCTGGGCTTTGGAGATACAGCAGTTAATCTAACACACACCATCCCCACCCTCGTAGACTATAACCTAGACACCAAGCCAAAAATTACAAATAAGAAAATAGACAGTTGTCCAGTATTATGATGAAGCAAGGTCCAGGGCAGTTTGGGAGCACAGAGTCTCTTGACCGAGCTTTTTGCAGGGGTGGGGGGTGAGAGGTGGAGCCAGAAAGACTTCCTGGAAAATGTACCACCTGCACTGAATTATGGGGGATTTGAGGTAATCCCCAGAGTATCTTATTTACTGTCTGGCATGGGATAGGTTTTCAATAAGTGATTGATGAATGAATGCATTAATATAAAAAAAGTCCAAGCCTTTCCTTCAGGAAGGACAACTGAATTAATTAAGCCCTCATCACAATGATCCACCCCAATGGAAGGGAGAGCTGTTGCTTGAAATATCTGCAAATCATTTATTTTTGGTTTGAAAATGCATCATGATCCCTGTGCATCTTAATGTTTTGCCTAAGCTAACATTGAAAGGGGTTTATGCGTTGTGTCCTCACTAGAGTTGGTAAGAAGCAGCCAGAAGTAACTGAAATGAAAGAAAAAGATCAGTCTTGAACTGAAAGCGACGTGAGTAATAGATGAAGTGGATGGATCGGTTGGGATTCGCTGAAAGTCAACTGTATTGGAGGAAAAAATATCCCCACAAAGCAAAACGAATTGCATGTTATTGCCTCAACTGTAAAATCGGGATAATATCTACTTGTAGGGTTGTGGGAATTGGAGGTTACTGAGTGCAAAGCATTTAGCTCTTGCCTGACACTTAATATTTGCTTGAAATATCACACCTGCTGTTGCTGTTGTTGTTATTGTTGCTTTTATCGTTGATGATGTTGCTCTTGTTGTTCCCAAAATGTGTTGCCTTCGTTCTCTTCTCCATCCCTTTATCCACGATGTCCCTTCATGCAGAGCTCCTTCCACCACCAGGTTAATTCCTATTCATCCTTCAAGTGACATTACCTCCACTAAGCCTTTTCTAACCATCCCCTCCCCCAGGCTGGTGAGATGCTATCTCTGAGCCACCCTTGGACACAAACACTGATCACTCTGGACTCTTACTGCCTGGGCATGGGTCTGTCTCCCCCACTGGTCTGGGACTTCCTGCGGGACAGGTAGTGGGTGTATTTTTTGATCTTTATCTCCAGTTGCGAGCACGCATCCTGTGCTCTACACATGTTTGCTGAGCGAATGAAAGAATGAATGAATAAGCCACAGAAAACCATGTATTCATAAAATATTAGAATTAGAAGAGGCCTCAGAGATCATTTCATCCCGTTCATTTTAATTATAGAGAAGGAGAGGCAATGACTTGCCCAGGGTTACACAACAGGAAGGAGGACGGAACTAGACTTAAAACATGGGTCCCTCTGGGGCCCAGACACCCAGTCCAGGCCCTCTCTACTGCATCACGCTTGATCCTGAGCCTCAGAAAGACTTACCAAGGGTTTGAATTCATTAGGTCAAGCCTAGTGTATTATTTCATCAAGTATGATCTGCTGTACACTCGCTCTGGGAGAAAATGATTATGTAGACAAATAAGTTTTAGATATGTAGATAAGTAAGTTAGACCGTAAAGAGCCCTGTCTAATTTTGTTTAACCCAATTTGACCATAGAATCCCTCCTCCTTAGTATTTCCTTTGTCTGCTTTTTCATTCTGACTTTTGCTTGATACATATTAGCATCCATGGAACAATATTTTGAGAAATGTTGACCATGCACAGGTAACCCTGGATGAATTGTCATTTTCCATGTCACAAACCATTATATCTGAAGATAACCTTAGGGAACATCTCCTCCTCCCTCATTTTACAGATAGGCAAACTGAGATCCAAGAAGGCAAAACAGCATTACCTGAATCACAAAGCACAAATAGTGGCATATCCACGTTTTAATTGGTTTGGTCAAAAAGTGGTCTATTAATGTCATATGGCCCAAAACTTTCCCTAGATTGCTAAAGGCTTAAACAGTGACAGTTTCGGTTGTTGTGTGGTGAGTTTCAGGACTGGGATAGGTGTCTGCTGCCTGATGCAGAAGTGTCTCTGGTAGGTATGTGAGAGTCAAGTTCATTCCCCCTCTCCCTGCCATGGTGACCTACTGCCCTGGGCCATGCTGCTATTATTCATTACAATATAACTCCCCAGTCTGACAGCATGCCTTCCCATCAGTGACTTCTGATTGCTTTTTTCATAGAGTCAGACTTAACCTCATGACAGTTCTTAAGACCGTTCTTGACAGTTGAGGAAAAAAAGATTAAATAAAGAAGGTCAAAAGCCTTGCCTAACTAAGGTGTCACAATTAGTCAAAAAAGGAAGTGGCAAAAAATTCCTGGTGTCCTGGAGCCACGTTTAAAAGGTCTTTCCAGTCTCTTCTACTCCTGTTCCCCACTCACATCGTCTTCCTCTTGATTTGTTTCTGAACCAGAATTAGATGCGTGCTTCCCAGACTCTGTTGTTCCCCTTGACTGTGTGCCCATTCCTTTTCTGAGTTTGCTAAAGCCTTAACCCTATTTCAAGACCGCATTCAAAAAGCCCCTTCTCTGTTAAACTTCACCCCAGCCATGAGCTTGGCAGCTCACCTGCCTCCAGGTTGAAACTGATCGCATCTTAAAATTTCTGTTCCCATCTAAGTCTTCCTCTCACAACTATTTTCTTGGGTGCAAGATCTTGTTTTATCCTCTTCTTGATTCCCTCTAAAACAGTGCCTTGGAATTCAGTAGAGCTCAAACACAACCTTTGAGCCAGGAAGACGGAATGGAATTCCAAGTACAGCACTGCCTAGTCATTACCTTTCTGAATCTCAGTTTCTTCAAAGGCAAAATGGGGACAACCTTTCATAGCCTGCAGGGTAGTTATGTTGCCCAAATGAGACAACATGGGCGACTGATTTGCAAAGTGCTTTGGAACACCCCGGGCAGCCAATGACTAATAGAAGACTAGTGTTAGCATCATACCCAACCAGCAGCCTCATACATATATGTGCACACAGCACATCACGTCCTCTACCCTGACGCCACCTTACGACACTTACCCTTCTCCAAAGTCTTTGGAGGACCCTATGCGTTTCTCAGTTTAACTCTATGCCAGAAGCCCCAACGCACTTCCCAACCTTCTTTACCTTAAATACCACTTCCTCCCAAGAGTCCCTCAGCACAGGTGTCAGAATTCACCAGTCATTCTATCCTCTATTCTAGCTTTTAACTATGTTCAACTAGTCAACTGTTTTTTGGCTCTGTCATCCTCCTTGGATTAGGTGTTTACAGCATGGTGACTAGCCCACTGTCAACACTCAGTAAAGAATGAATGAATGAGTGAATGCACTTATTTTTTCATTTTGAGAAAAAAGTCCACAACTCTTCACAAAATAAATCCCATTTAAAATTGTTTCCTCCAAATCATGGATTTTTAAAATCTACTTCCTGCTTCAAGAAAAGTTTATAATGCTTGTCGACAGGGTCGCTTCTTGGTAGAGCGTTTGGCACACCTTCCATGCTTTTGTATCCATATTTGGATGTAGTTGTGCTGTAACACCTCTCTATGTAGAGATCAGAGATCCCCAAACCCCAATAGTCTGAGACGTACTCTCAAACTCACAGATAAGAAGAAAAAAGTCTCTGGATTTTTCAGGCTTCAGGTGTAAGTGAAAGGGAACTAAGGTTCGTGGAGCCTCGGCAGGTACCATCCACCGGGCTTTGGGGAAGGAAACAGTTTGCTGAACACCTCTCAGGTCTCCAGCCCCGATCCGGACATCTTCATATACATAATGCTTTAATCCTCACCATAATCCTGTGGGGTAATCATTATCCTGTTTTCCTGATGGAAAATAGAAGCCTGAAACAGTTCACAGGGCAATTAAGTGACTGACTTGTATCCAGGGCCAGCTGTCCCTAAAGTCCTTGTCCTCAAGTCCTTGTCCTCTGCCTCTCACCATTTTACTTCTGATGTCAAGAAATTCCATTTTTGTGCGATACCACCTCCTCTGACAGCACTAGACACATGAGGTTGTGTTATACATATACTCCCACACAGCTGCAGCTGCCCTTGCCTGTGATACACCAGGAGCAGAGACCCATCCCTGGATCATAGGCGTCCATTTCTCACTTCTAATTGAGAATTGCCTTTCATGTTTTTCCCCACCAGGTAAAATTCCTCTATATTTATTTCATGGTTATTATCATTTTCATCATCCTAACAGTTATTCCGTATATACTAAGTGTCTCTGCTGAAACATACAGGAGATGAAAAATCCTTAGGTGGGTTGGCACGCTTCAGATTGTTAGTGTATTAAATCTGCATGGACTGTATTTTTATATGCAATTTAAAGAACAGGTTGCTTAAAATGGGAATGAGACAATATGATTGGATCAATCAGAAGCTTGAGCTTTCACTCAGAGCTTTTAAATGATCACTCCAATCTGTTGGGTGAGAGAATGTGTTGTCAGTATGGTGATGCATCTACAATGGCTCTTTTCAGCAAAGGAAATGCTTCTCAGCCTAGAGAGGGTAGGACTGTGAAAATAAATGCTTTTTTGCAGTATGCAAATGCAGGGAAATTGAGTCAAGCCCATGGTCCATCCTAGCAGGAGGGTGTCTCAGGCACGGGTGCCACAGGAGGGAGGGTGGGTATTGAGGTTGCCGTGAGGGCTTTTGCCTTGGTATTCCCAAGTCTCTCTTGGTAGAGAGCTCAAAGTGTTCATGTGCATCTTCCTATAAATCCCCCATATTCTCCACCTTTGCACTGTCCTGAGAGCAAGAATACGTGTAATGATTTCGATTTGGGAGATTAGAACAGTAAGACCCAGTCAACTTACCATTGGCCATATTCAGGCAGTTCCAGGGAAAATGTTCCTAAATCCTGAGTACCTTGAGGCTCCTGTCCAGGCAGTGTTTTACTTAAAGCCCTCAAAACTCTTCAAGGTAGAGAGCAGATTAGGGACATCCGTTTTCATAGAGGAGGAAACTGAGGCCAGTACCATCTGAGACATGTTGTTTGTTCTAAGTCTCTGTTCTTCCCATTAAAATCTACTTAAAGGAGAACTCTACCATCAGACACCCCCCAGGGTAGCTTATGTCAAAGGCCTGCCCATCCCTGTCACATACATACTTGAACTGTATCTCTAGATCGCTGTGGAAGAAAAAGCCTAGGGTCAAGAGTCAGAAGTTCTTGTTGAAGCCCCTTGTTGAAGTTACCTTCCCTCCTTCTTAGTTGATAACTTGTGTATAAAATAAAAAGACTTTTCTTTCAAGAGTCACAGACTCGAAGGCCTTGCAGAGCAGATTGGCAATAAGAATTAGTAAATCAGGAAGTATGTTAAGATAATAAGGGATTTTGAAACATTTAAGAATGAGGGCAGCCAAACAAAACCCTTCCATGGCCAAACTTGGCCAGTAATACAGCCGACTATAAGCTCTAGACTAGAAGACCACCGGGGTTCCTTTTAGAATTAGCTCTGCTCTGTGTAATCTTAATCACCAGCTGAGCTTGTTAAAGTAAGTACAGCATCCATAAGCATCTGAGGGCTCCAGAAGGGACTTCCAGAAACCCTGCACAGGCACTGTCTCTTGTGGGTATTCCTGACCCAAAATCAAGCTAAATATTATACTTGCTTCAAAAGGATCAATACAGACATGGGATTTCAAAAGTGGAAAGAGCCTTAAATGTCATTTAAGGTAAACTTCCCATTTTTTTGAAGAGAAAACCAGAAAGAGGATGGACCTGGCAAAGCTCATACAGCTAATAAATCCTACTTATTTGTCTGTGAAGTCGGGACCTTGCTCAAATGATCTGGCAGGCCTAGGATGTGCTGCGGTAGGCAGTGACAGCCAGCCCTGCCCTGGCCTTCTCCCCCGGCACAGGGTCCGTGAGGCCCACGAATACAGGCATCAGCACAGATGCAAGGGTGGCAGGAAATGACTGCCCTCTGAGCCCCATAAATGTTCCCAGAGAGCTGAGAGACTCCAGTGACCCTCTTGTCTAATTACTGCTGGCCGTCAAATAATCTACCATTTATCACGGCCTCTGATAGCAGGAAGCAAGTTCTCTTAGGTACCATACTTCCTGAGACCAGAACCACACGGCTGTGTTACAGTGGACCAATACCTGCAGGGATCATCCATTTTGACCTTGTCCCCATAAGCCTTCAGTAGTTCATTTGCTCACTCGTTGATTCATTGACTTGTGAATTGTTGTGTAAGTACCTTCTTTGGGGTCAGGACTCATGCTTGGCTGTGAAGCATCAGAGATGAATGAGACAATGGCCCTCATTAGCAGCCAAGAGGTACAAACTTTAGATTTACTGAACATCTACTCTGCGCCCGGCTCGGTATCAGCTCACGCTTATGTAATCTCAAAGTGCTAATCATTAGACATCTTACAGACAGGAGTCTGAAGCTCCTAAAACCCCTTGCTCATTATCATCCAGCAAGCAAGCGATCAAACTGAGCAAATTGCAGGTCCACCTGGACCCCTGTCTCCTGCTGGTTCCATTTAATACCACACAGACGCAAAGAAATCTTTACACGTCAAAAGTGCTCACAAAGGTTCCTTAAAAAACTAAAAATAGAGCTACCATACGACCCAGCAATCCCACTGCTGGGCGTATACCCTGAGAAAACCATAATTCAAAAAGAGTCATGTACCACAATGTTCATTGCAGCTCTATTTACAATAGCCAGGACACGGAAGCAACCTAAGTGTCCATCGACAGACGAATGGCTAAAGAAGGTGTGGCACATATATACAATGGAATATTACTC
>NC_041229.1:53332187-53357834 GCF_002837175.3 Physeter macrocephalus
ATAAGGACGCAGATGTAGAGAATGGACTTGAGGACACGGGGAGGGGGAAGGGTAAGCTGGGACGAAGTGAGAGAGTGGCATGGACTTATATATACTACCAGATGTAAAATAGCTAGCTAGTGGGAAGCAGCCGCATAGCACAGGGAGATCAGCTCGGTGCTTTGTGACCACCTAGAGGGGTGGGAAAGGGAGGGTGGGAGGGAGGGAGACGCAAGAGGGAGGAGATATGGGGATATATGTATATGTATAACTGATTCACTTTGTTATACAGCAGAAACTAACACACCATTGTAAAGCAATTATACTCCAATAAAGATGTTAAAATAAATTAATTAATTAAATAAATAAATAAAAGAGAAATGCTCACAAAGAAGTGTAGTTACAAGAAAGAGTTGGGGATGGTGATCAAAAGGGGGCAGCCAGCCTCACCCTCTCCTTACTCTTCTCGCGCTCCCCATCTTCTGTCTCCTTGCCCACTCCCACGTCCAGGAAGCCGAGACCAGCTAGAGCACATCATGTTCACAGAGCAGGGCCTCTCTGCCACTGGGAAAACTGTTTGTGAATTTCTCAGAGTGTTCCTAATGGGCTGCAAAGACCGTCACCCCATGACCTCACCTGCCATGAGACGGATGATGAGAAAAACAAACAATAACAGCTTCTGTGTGTTAAGCACCTTCTTTGTTCCAGGCATGTTACTCGCCAAACCTTCTCTCTGAACCTCACAACAACCTGACATGCAGAGCTCCCATCACAGATGAGGAGACCAGCCTCCCTTAGCATCTGCAGGGTCACCAGCTAGCAAGCGTCCAAGCATGGATCCTGGCCCCTGTCTGTCTGACTCCCAGTCCCGCCTCCTCCCCTCCAGGCTATGCTGCCTCTTATGCAATAGGAGCAGTTGTCATGTATTCAGTGGAAACTATGGGCCAGTCATGACGTGCATTTTTTCCGAATATCTACAACAAGCCTGAGGAGTGGGCATTAAGTGTCTCCATTTAATAAGTGTAACTAAGGCTTAGACAGATAGGACCACAGAGCTAGCCCCCTGGACTGTGAATCAGGATCTGCCTGTCTCCAGAGATGATAACCATCCAACACAAAGTCCTTCCTTTCATCCCTTTCCTGCTGTCTTGTTTTAGAGATCAAGTGCTCTGCCCCCAAGCCAGACTCGGACACCCTCTTAACTGTGCACAGTACCCCACCCCCAGCCTCTCAGCACACCTCAATGAGTAGATTACCTGCTCACATCGGCACCCTTTCTGTGAATGAGCTCAGGTGTGTCCAAGCTTAAACCTTCCCTCCGCCTGGCTACCATCTCTCACCGACCTTTCAGCTCAGAGCTTGCGGACTCGGTGGGTTATACTCCTCCCCGCTACAATTCCTGCCATCCCAGGGCTCTTACAGACCATCCAAAGCTGCTCCCTTGCAGGCCACCGGTCACCACCTGCTCGTCAAAGATGGAAGCCTGGAGCCTCACCCTTGTGTCCCCATTGTGGCATGGCCTCTGCCTGAGCCACTTCCGCTTCACAAGTCTCCCCTTCATCACTTTGCTGTGCCCTTGCACTGTCCTGGTTTGCCTCTAACCTAACCAAGGTTTCTTCGAGCTAGAGGGGCATTCAGATGTCTTCAACTAAATCCCCCAACCAGAGCGGGAATCCTGACTTGAAGTCCACCAGTCTCTTCCAACTGTCTTGCTGAGTGGCCAGCCCGTTCCCTGGGTCTCTTTGCTAACTATTATAATTTATTCATTTGTTCTCATTCTGTATTCCCATTATTTCAGGTTTTTTAAATTATGAAAACAATTTATGTGCATTCCAACTAACGATGAAAAAGTGAAAATCTAATATTCATCGCCCGCTCCACTACCTTTTCCACACCTTTCTTCATAGCCATAAAAATAAACGTATGTGTACAAATAGTGTTGTTGTTGTCATTTGTTTTTACCCTCAAAATTATAACATATAGGGCTTCCCTGGTGGCGCAGTGGTTGAGAGTCCTCCTGCCAATGTAGGGGACATGGGTTCGCGCCCCGGTCCGGGAAGATCCCACATGCCGCGGAGCGGCTGGGCCCGTGAGCCATGGCCGCTGAGCCTGCGCGTCCGGAGCCTGTGCTCCGCAACGGGAGAGGCCACAACAGTGAGAGGCCCGCGTACCGCAAAAAAAAAAAAAGAAAAAATTATAACATATACATTACGCTTGCTTTTCTCATTTAGCAGTACCATGTGAGAGTGCCCCAGGTCAAAACTTATAAAAAGATACACAACGAACTCATAGAGCATAACTGCATAATATTCCATAGTATAAATGTACTACTACTTATTCACAATTTTCACATTAATGGGCATTCGTATTGTTTCCAGGTCTCTTTGGTAATGTTTTATGCTGTTTGCTGCAAAAAAAAAAAAAAAAAAAAAAAAGGTGTTAAAAGTAAATCCTTACATACCAATATTTTTAGGTGTAGGATGGATTTCTAAATCTGGGGTCAAATGGTTTGTGTGATATTAATTTTAAAAGATATTGTCAGGTAACTTTCCAAAACCACTAAATCATACTCCCACCAGCCATGCACGAGACCTGCTCCTGCCCCACATCCTCTGTGTAAATAGGTATTTTTGCCATCTGTGGTGTTTGCCAGTCTAGGTGGTGAAAAGTGGCACCTCACTGTGGCTTTAATTTCCATTTCTCTGGCTACTAGCCAGATTGAGCATCTTTCACATGCTTATTGGCCATTTAGATGTTCTCTTCCATTAATTGCTGTGTATAATTTGTGCCCCTTTAAAAAATTAAGTTGCCTGCCTTTCTTCTATCAACTTGTAAAGGCACTTTGTCTACAGGCACATTAACCAAGGACCCTATATCCTTATTTCATATGCTTTGCAAATATTTTTGCAGACTATTGTTTGGGGTTTGGGGGCTGGAAGGGTGGTGCAGGGTTTGGCCTTTGTTTATGGTGTCTTGACATGCGCACATTTTCACTGCTTATGTATTCAAATATACTTATTTTTTCCTTTTAGGCTTCTAAATTTCCTGTCTTGTTGAGGAAGTTTCCCCTAACTCCAAGGTTATACAAATACTCTGCTAATTTCCTTCCTTTTTTCGTTTAAATCTTTAATGCATCTGGACATTATTGTTGTGTATGGTGGGAAGTAGGAGATTCACGAGAATACTGATTATTGGGATGGAGTCTAAAGCTGCCGCCCTGTAATCTCAATCCTGGGTCTTGACCTTGACGTTTACACCGCACAGCTCAAGCTAACACTGTGGGGCGCTAACGCTGGGCCTCCTTTCTCCACCTTCTCCCACATAGGCTGAACCCCCAGCCTTTGACAGGGTTCCAAAGAATCCTACTTGGGAAGACTTAGGACATTTGATTTTAGTTGTAGTCTAGTTTGTTGTTTTGTATTGTATTGGTTTGTTCCTATCTCTTCCTCTAGTTGTGAGTTCCTTAAAGGTGTGAATTTTGCCTGAAGCCTAGCAAATACTTGTCAGGTTGAATTCCCATCATTACACCTCAGATGGCAGCACCCTTCACCCCCAGAGGTCACAACACCCTCCCCTGTGCTGTCTGAGGCCGGAGCTCATCAGAAGTGTTTTGTCTCATTTTTCTGGGGATGAGCACAAGGGAAAGAGCCACACAATTAAGCCCTTTTTGGGTTTCCTTGGAGCACTTGCCAAGATCATAATTGCATAGTAATTTACAACTCAACTGGGGGACTGATTGCTGTGGGGGACGGGATCGGAGTTCAGGTACCACCTGCATCTGAGGGAAGAGGGGATGCTGCTGAGTCACAAATTTCTCCAAGAAGGGAAATGGAAGCCTCACAGAAAAATCCTCATTTCATCAGCCCCCAAAGGCCTGATGGGTATCATGGCGCCTCCCTGGGCTTGGCTCATTTTCATGCGCGTGCCTGCCTGGGAGCTCTAGGAAATAGGATTCTTTTTTCTTGATGCTCAAGGGGAAGAAAAGAAAGAAAACATACACACACAGACGGAGAGAGAAGAAGGAAGAGTTCAGTCTGCTTCATCCTTCCCCCTCCCCTCCAATTTAGTCCAGTTAATATTTAGTTGGGTGACTATTATGACTTTGGAGGCCTGAGTCCTACTAATTCATTAACGTTTACCCTCTGTAAACTGGGAATGGTAATTCACCAACTCATGGCTGTAAATGAAATGAATCATATAAAATGCTTTGCACAGTGTCTTGAGTGAGTGCTCAAAAATGAGAGCTACTATGATCATATTATTATCATTATCATCATTGTTATTATCATTATTTGGTTCCAAGTAATGTGTGAACCATTGAGAATAAAGTGATGAATGACAGAGGTCCTGCCCTCAAAAAACCAAATGCCTGAAAAAGAGAGAAGAAATTCTAAGTAGAGGCAGGGGTTTTATGGAGGAAATGGGTGTGAAATATGAATTATTAGCAGGACTGGGAGAAACAGAGAAGAAGGGGAAGTTTAAGATGATTGTATATATGGTGAGAGGAGGTGGTGGAGAAGGAGAATGGAAAGAGAGTGTGAAAATTTGGGACCCAGAGCAGGGACACCAGAAATGAAAGGAAATTCTCAGCTCTGTGCACTCTTTCAACACCGACTGACCGTTACGGGGTGGCTCCTTGCTGGGATCACAGTTTATGGGATCAGTCATGGCCCTGCCTATGGAGACTAAGTCTCTGATGCACCTGAACTTTGAAGATAGGACCAAGCTACACAACCTCTTCCTGCAATTCAGCCTTCTCAGTCCACAGCCCAGAACATACCTGAGTTTGGGACTGCCGTCACAGCAGCCTGCTTTCAACTTCAGAAGGGCCCCAAATGTCAAGTCTAAGCTGTGGCTGTTAGGGGTTTCCCCTCTTTTCTAAGTCACCTCTCTCCCTAGAACCCCTAGTTCCTCTCTGACAAGTGACATGCTCAGAGCACCTGACCCTGAAAGTGCCTTCAGGATCTGCTCTTCTGGGAATTCTCTTTCTGGACACATTTTGCAAGAGTGGGAAAATAACCATCCATAAGATGAATCAGTGGTTCCTTTACCTTATTCAAGAAATATTTATTAGGCATCATGCACTCTTCTAGAAGTGGGGTTGCTGCAGTGAACAAATCAGACAAGTGCCTGCTCTCAGGAAGCTCACATCTTAGTAGGAGAAGAGACAGTACACAGGCAGAAGCCCCTGAGTGCCAGGAAGAAAATAAAGTAGGCTACAGGGAAGATGGTAAGGGAGACACAGTAAATGGTGGCAGGAAAGGTGGGACTGAAAGACAGTGTTTAAGCAGAGGAAGGAGAAAGGGAGGAAGAGAGGGAAGGAGTCAAGGGGTCACTATTCCTCTTGAGTTGGGATAAGCCTGGGCCACCATCTGTTCATCCATGGCAAGGAGAATCTCTGTGACCTGGCCCATGTTGTGGCCTGCAGCTTCTTAGTAGCAACCTTCAAAACTTCTGTGTCTTTGTCTGACACAATCCAGAAGGAATCATTTATTCCTATTAATGAGGCATCAGATCAGAAATTCTGCAGCTCCTGAACGAATCTCACCAGGGTTTTCCCTCCCCTCTGCATAATGCTTACAATTTACTAACTCTTGAACTTATAAGCTCTTATTTGACGCTCACGGGAGCCCTGCAAGGTAGGCCAGGTTCATTTTAGGGCTAAAACCTGCCTCACAGGTTCTCTGGTCCAGTCCCCTGCTATTACAGATTATAAAGAAGAGCCCAATAGAGGGAAAGAGGTACATAGGGGTCCAAGGACCCACAAGTGAATGGTCGGTAGGAGGACCCAGACCTCATGACCCCCAGTGCCATGCTGTTTTCTTCACCACCACCCAACATCTTGGTCAGCATCCAAAGATGATGGGAAATGTTTGGCTTTTTCTTTTATAGACCAGCAAACAGCACCCAAAGAGCTAAAGAAAACCTGTCCAGAGTTACACATCTAGGTGCAAGTCTTCTATTTCTTTGCTGTTTTTCCATCTCACCGCTTTCTCTATCTATCTCAGTCATGGTATGATAGAGTACAAGCTATATTGTCAGACCAACCTGGATTTGTATGCTGGCCCTGCCCATAACTAGCTCTTCTGCCTCATTAGGCCTTGATTTCATAATCTGTAAAATGGGATCAGAATAAAAACTATCTGCACTGGTCAGAATAGGTCGGGCTTTGCTGCAGTAAGAAATATCCCCCAAACCTCAGTGGCTCATTACACTCTGTATTTCTTGCTTGTGCTAATAAGTCTGATGTGGGTAGGATAAACTTCCTCTGTCTTTTAACTACATTTCTGGAACATATGACCTCCAAGTTTTCTGTGGCAGAGAAGGAAAGAATTGGAGGATTAAACAGGGGCTTTTACATCAAGCCTGGAGGAGATATAACATTGACCCACATCCCATTGGCTAGAACATAGTAGTATGGGGCCCCAACATAACTGCACGTTGGGATGGGAAATGTCTTCCTTGTGTCTGGGAAGACATACTATGAACACACAGCGATGTCTTTACCATCCTGCTTCATAGTGTAAATGTGAAGATTAAATAGGGTCAGGTTGTCAAGGTGCAGTGCACAAGGTATCAGTAAATGGCAACCACTCATTAAAATGCAGCCGTTGTCAGCATGGCATCACCACCTAATTTAGCTCTAGGCCTGGCCAGGGCTGGGCTAGCCACCAGCACTCAAAGCTTTCTCTCCTCTCTGGGCCTCAATTTCATCATAAGAAGAGTGAGTGGGATTGGAGTAAATAACCTCTCAGGCTCCTCTCATTTCCCTGAAAATCTTGTCACTTGAGTGGTCCTTCCTCATACTCAGTGGTTCTGAAATATAGACAGAACTCCCCCTTTGTAGTGATGACTCTAACTCTCCTTTACAAAGCTTAGAGGAATCATGCTAAATGGGGGATGAGTTCCTTGAAATGCCTGAAGAAGATCTAATAGGAAAGGGATGATCCCTCACCTGGTCCTACCACCTCATAGCTTTTCAGGCTTGGGTGACATCAAGTTTCCTGCTGTTAAGCCTTTGCAGAAGGATGGACTCCGACAGTGTCCACTATTAAGGAGGCTTGTGGTCACTCACACTGCAAAGAAGTTTTGGTTTGTGTCATTGTGGGAGAGGGGAGGAGTTGAGTATGGTGGCTTCTGACACCCATTCCCCTCTCTTCATGGTTTTACATATTGGTCTTCTGTGTAGTGTGCTGCTTCTAGGAAAATTTGTGTTCACAAGAAAAACTTGGAAAGCTACTGCTATAGAATCCAAGAGACCTGAACTTCTGTCTACTTCTTAGGACCATCCCCACCCCCTTATCTTCAGATGACGTCTATTGGCAGCAAAAGCTGAGTCTCTCCCATCTCCCTCATAGGAAATCTCCCCAGGGTCTGCTAGCAAGTCATTAAATAAAATAAGGCAACCCCATGTTATTTATGTAGTATTTATTCATATTTATGGGGATCCTGCCTCTTAGCCCTAAAAGTACTTTTAAAATTTCACTTTCACTCTCCAGACTCAAATCAAGCTTTCCTTTCTCACAAACCATGATGGCATAGCATTTCCTCAGGCTGATACCCACTCATGACCTCCCCATGGGTACAGGTCTTCTTTGCCCAGAAACTGGGGTTTGCAGCAAAGACCAGATGGAGCCCAGTCCCAAAGGCTGGACATAGAGTTTAAGAAAGTTCACTGTCTACCCTATAGCTATTTTACCAGGAACCGTTGTTTCTATTTAGTGATGCAATTTTCAGGCAGCCTCACCAACCACAGTGGGAGCAGGAAACTCAGAATAATAACAGTAGTCACTAACATTTTATATATTGAGTTCCTACTTAGTGCCAAGCATTGTTCTCAAGTTCTTTGCATGAACGCACTCATTTAATCTTTGCCGCATCTCTAAGAGGTGGGTCCTTGTTTTTACTCCCCTTTTAAGATCAGAAAACTAGCTCACAGAGAGGCTCCATGATCTGCCCAAGGTCACTTAACTTGTAAATGACTGAGACGTGGACCAGGTAGTCTACTTTGAGAGCCCTCATTCCTAACCTCAGTGCTATCCAGATACCATATATTACCCCTGTGGTTGCGGGTGGTGGTGTTTTTCCCACAGTTCCTGATACTTTTTATGATTGCAGAACAGTGAACCACATGCACATGAGAAGGAAAATTTAGGTGGGTGTGTTTAATGGGCACAAAGGGGGACTGAGGTGGCAGCTGCGGTGATGGCTGCAGGCTGTGTGAATGACTCCACTCCCCACCAGGACCAAAGTTTGCCCAGCCCCAAGCATCATCCCTTCTCTTCCTGAAGAAAGAGTTCAACCAAGAAGGTGGAGCAAGGTAGAAGTTTTGGCCTGTTTCCTCTCTGTCCCATGTGCTCTAATGGCCTATGGGCAGCTAGCTGATGGCTGGATCTTCTGTGGGCAAAGGAATCCAGGGAAATCCCAGCATCTGCAGGCAAGCTTGCTAATGCCAGGGCTGCCCTTCGAGTGGCTGGTGAGCAAAAGGAATGGCCAACAGCTTTCAGGTAGTCTGGCCCCCAGCTGCCTTCAGGCCATTCAGGGAGGACCATCCTGACACTCAAAAATGGCAAAGTTAATAAGGAAGGTGACTTCTGCTGACGTTGGCCTAGTGAGGTACTAGTCATGAGACACTTTCAATTTCATTTCGTTTAACCTCACAATGCCCCTGGGAAGTTATTTTCAGGTTTATTTTGCAGATGAGAAAACTGAGGCTTAGAAAGAATTCACACTTACGCAGCTGGAAAGCTGCAGCTTCTCTAGGATCAGATCTTTGTATTACCAAATGACTAAATCCTAAATATTTACACATTCATATAACCAATCCATAAATATCAATTGTGTGAGTATTACATGCCAGATGCTAGAGATATAGAGTCAAATTGAGACCTAGACCCTAACCTCAAGACACCAGAGTCTGTATTATATCTTACAGGGAACCTTCAGGAGACAGTGGCCTGATCCAGAGGTAGGAATTTCTGGAAGCAAATAGCAGGGCAAATAACAGGGCAAAAAATGTCAATTTGGCCACAGGGGAGGCCCAAGTTCTGTTCTCACTGTTCACTAGGTGACCTTGGGCAAGTTACTTCCTGTCCTGGTTCTCATTTCCTTATGTAAGTCTGGAGCCGAACTGCCTGGGTTCAAGTCTGTGTAACCTGCCTCAGTTTCCTCATCTGTAAATGGAGAGACTATTAGTACCTACCTTATAGGATTCTAGTGAAGACTAGATTAATTTCTAACTCAATTATTATCATTGATTAAATGAGTTATTAAGTCATTATCATTGAGTGATTGCATAGAAAATGCTTAGGACGGTGCCTAGTACACAGTAATCAATCAATTAATGTTATCTCTTTTTTTATATAAATTTATTTATTTTATTTATTTATTTTTGGCTGTGTCGGGACTTTGTCGCTGCGCGTGGGCTTTCTCTGGTTGCGGCGTGCGGAGGGTACTCTTCGTTTCAGTTCGCGGGCTTCTCGTTGCGGTGGCTTCCCTTGTTGCAGAGCACCGGCTGTAAGCACGCGGGCTTCAGTAGTTGTGGCACCCGGGCTCAGTAGTTGTGGCTCGTGGGCTCTAAAGCGCAGGCTCAGTAGCTGTGGTGCACGGGCTTAGTTGCTCCGTGGCATGTGGGATCTTCCCGGACCAGGGCTCGAACCCGTGTCCCCTGCATTGGCAGGCGATTCTCAACCACTGTGCCACCAGGGAAGTCCTGTTATCTCTTATTGTTACTAATATTTTCATTATTATAAAGATGGAGATTGGGCTGTATAATCTCAGAGCTCCCTACAGAAACTCATTTAGCCAGTTTCCATTGAATCAGAAGTGACTTTGAAAGGTGATGCCCGCTCCTGAGACAGTGCCTGGTTTAAGGGTCTTCTAAGCTTGCAGGACCCTAAACAGGCCCCTGGCACTTGTGTCCAATCACAAGTCTTACCCCCCAACCTTCTGATGGTCTTGAGGCAGAGGCTGTGCCTTGCATCTTTTCTCCCTAAACCAAGCATAGTCAGGCACATGGGACCCTTTCAAGAATTCTTTATCCAGGGCTTCCCTGGTGGCACAGTGGTTGAGAGTCTGCCTGCCGATGCAGGGGACATGGGTTTGTGCCCCGGTCCGGGAGGATCCCACATGCCGCGGAGCAGCTGGGCCCGTGAGCCATGGCCGCTGAGCCTGCGCGTCCGGAGCCTGTGCTCCGCAATGGGAGAGGGCACAACAGGGAGAGGCCCGTGTACCGCAAAAAAATAATAATAATAATTCTTTATCCAATGAATTAGTGAATGAGCAAACCAACAGGGTTGAAGAAGACTCTGTGCCCTGATGAGCTAAACATGTAAGGAGGGATTTCAATGACATCTATTTTCTCTGTCCTGGTAACATGCTAATGAGATGGAGAGCACTGGCTAAATTGCCGATTTCCCAAAATGAGTTAATTAATAAACTGATTTGGGGATGATAATCAGGGGGGCACAGTTAACATGATTTTAATGTGAAAGCATCAGTGAAGCACAAACTCATTAGTGCAAAACTATTTCCTGCCCCCAGAAGGCTTGTCACATATTACTTTTTATGGAGAAAGCAGCAAAAACCACACTGACAAGGACTGGGCTCCAGAGCAGCCGGGAGTCCCTAAGGGCAGCACACACTCAGTAAAAGGGATCCTCCATGGTGGGTGCTGACAGCATCTCTTTAGAAGTGGATTCTCTGCCGATTCCTCTTTGATTTCAGTAAACTGTCAATTGCTAATAAGCATGCTTCATGCTTTGAGTCCCGTGGTACTGATATTAAAGAATAGGAACAGGAAATGTGTATAAACTAGCTCTGGTTGGCTCCTAAACATTAAAAATACTCATTGTAGTGATGAATATTATTATAATAACTTTTACACAGCACTTTTCTTTCCTTATGTGTAAAATGGAATTATAATCTTATTTCAATTTTCAAGGGTTATCATGAGATTCAGCACTGATTATGAAAAGCTGCCATTCTCTGAGTGCCCATCTGTGCCACCTACTACATTAAGCATCTTCACTGAGGATGACTTAACCAACCCCTTTTCCAGATGAGGAAACTGAGATTCAGAAGGGTAAAGAGAATTCACACATATAAAAATAGTTCATAATCTTCCGAGTAGCCTTAAGAGATAGATCCGAAAGGTGTTATCTTCCTACGTCCCCATCTTCCTGGTGAGGACACAGAGGCTTCAGGAGGTGGTGACTTGCCCACTGTCCCAGGGCCAACAAATCATGAAAGTGAACATTTTGGATCAGCTTTGGAAAACAAACCCTGTGTTCTTGTCAAAACATTCTACTTCTTGGTATAGATGCTGTCCACATAGAATGTGCAAAGCAAGAGGGTGCTACATGTCTCTGATTTGAGGGAAGGAGATCATAGTTAACTAGAGATTAATAGAAGATTCTGTGCTAGAAATTGGGTAAAATCAAAATTCTGTTCTGCATAGGACAGAAGACCCAGTTTCATCATTTTGAAAAGAATTATTTGAACTGTGGAGATAACTAGGCAGCAGATTTCTGAATTGATTTGGATTTGCTAATGATACACAGCAGAGGGAAAACCGACTTGGACACCTGCGATCTGGCTGGTGTAGCAGAGGGAAAAGCAAGTGGCCGTGGAGTAGCAGAGAAGTGGGATCTTCTTAGCAGACTGCTAGTTTGTCCTTAAAGAAGGTCTGTGTCAAGTCGAGGATGCTAACACTAGACGGACAAATTCCCTAACATCTGTTTTAAAAATGAGAACACTGGCATCTAGAAAGGTAGGGTACTACATGCCCTGGTGCACCAGGAGTTGTGGCTGAGCCCGCATCAGAATTCCCTTACCCCGGCATCCAGTGCAGTCTCCACATTAATTATTTCCTTTCCACAAAGGAAAAGAGGAACAAAAGAGACTAACTCTTGTTTAGCATTCACTGGGGGCCAAGCAAGCACTGCTAGGTGATTTTAATACGTGATTTCATTAAATTCTCTCAATCCTGAGAGGTGGATGGTATCTTCCCTATTTTGCAAGTGAGGCTTAGGAAGTGATTTGCCTAAACGAGTCAGTGGCAGAGCAGGAATCCAAATCTTGATCTGCCTGATTCTAGAATTCATGTCCTTTCCACAATACCAGGTCATCGAACACATCACTGAGTACTAAATGCCAACCTGTATCTGCCCCGTCAGAGACTGACTTTCTAGTTCCAGAGAAAAGTTGAGATGCAGACTTTTTTCCCTCTAAATAAAGGGCTTTACACAAAGAACACAGGGTTAAAACCCCTCTTGTCTTCCCCAGGCCCCAAGAAGGAAAAAAGGAGGCTCTCTGGCCAGAAAAGAGAGTCAAGGATCTTGCTTTTCACACTTCAAGACACATACTGCTCACTCTTGCAATAGTGAAGGGGCTGTGGAGATGTCCCGGCAGGGTGCTCGTCCCCACTACACTGTCAGCAGGAAGGAAACTTCTGAGGGCTGGCTCTGAGACAACAGCCAGAGCTCAGCTCTGGTGCACATCTTACCGCTCAAGCAGCCTCAGAAAGGTGGCCGTAACACCCTATCTATTCATGGGAGGCCTAGGTGTGGTTTTCATCTTTGTAAAAGCGTTCAGGCATCAGGACTGAATGTCCCAGATACGAGTAAACCCAACTCCTTGAAAACACAGAGCTAAAGTCAATTCCTCACTAACATTTCAACATGTATTTTTCCTACGTTCAAATGACTGCAATATAATTTGTTGCATCAGAATCAGATATTACGTCTATAGGCTCCCACTAAGTCAGAGAACAACTAGTGACAGAGAAAGAAAGCATCACTGCCAAGTGTTCTGTTTTTTTGGTGGGGGCGGGGAGATAGGCAGCAAAAGGGGTTTATCTGGGGATCTGAACCAAGACATAGCCCTGAGCTGAATGCTGGAAGGACACAGCCATAAATTGTCTGAGGTCACTGGGCTCCAGGTGACTTACAGGAGATATGACAGGGACACAAATCCTGCTAATTCAAGGGAGAAAGCAACATGAATCATGAAAGGAGCATAGACAGTGTGTTACAGATGTGGAAGATCACAGTCAGCCATGTATGATTGTTTAGTTTAGTTGTGGTAGCCGTAGTGATGGGAGGTGTAAGCTACCTTTTGTTGAGGTCTTAATCCTGGGCCAGGCTCCCTGCCATGAGCTTTACGTGCTTCTCTTATTCCATCCTCACCACACCCAGACAAGGTGACTACTAACATTAGGCCTACCTTACAGAGGTTCAGAAGGATTGAGTGACTGGCCGAGGCTTCCAGATCTGAGATATGAACTCAGACATAGATTCCCAAGCCTCCACATTTGGCCAGTCTATTAAACACTGTGTGACCAAGAGGTCCTCTGGTGGTCTCCTGCCCCTTAACATCTCAAAATCTCATTCTAAATCCTATGGAATATCCAACATGTTCACCAAGAATGTTGCAAATTCCATTTTCTCCAGTCTTACCTTTAGTCCCTAAAGAAGTTCTACCAGGAGCCACCTTGCACTTGAACTATCACCACCTGTGGAAACAGTTTTCTCTGTGTCTCCTGCCGAGCAGAAAACCTATTTCCAGAACTGTCCTGGACCAATTATGGCAAGTGGCCGGTAGAGTGAGGTGCATGTGGCATTAAAAAAGCTCTCTTTGAGTTCTCTTTAATTCTGTGAGTCAAGGAAGTGAATGTATAACTATTCACAGAGATAATTTTGACATTCCACCTAGGAAAAGGGCAACTAAATGTGTAAACAGCATCTATGGCTGGTGATTAGACTCTTCTTTCAATGGTTGGAAGACTGGACCTGATCTGTACTTGAATTTTTCCACCAAATCTCTACAGTAGACAAAACTGTCTCCCTCTAGAGATCAGCAAGCTTAGCTCAAGGCAACTGCCGGAGGCTTCAAATTTCTTTGAGTTTTCCTTTATAAATCTTAAAATGTCATGTAAATTTTGATATCTACTACCTAAAGCATGTCTTTGTTTTGGTATAAAAATAACACTTTGATTACTTATCACTTAAGTTATTTAACTTCTTTCCCAATCAGGGTTTCAGGAGTGGGGTGGTATATGCCAGGAAGTGTACTTAGAGCTTTACAATACCATTTTGTATAATTCCCACAAAAACCCTAGGAGAAAGGTATTAATATTACCATATTTTAGTTGAGGAGACTAAGGTGTGCACTGGTTAAAATGCTCACTCATTGTCATGTTACCAAGTCCAAGCTCATACTGCTCGCCACACAACAGGCCAATAGGGCTTACCTGGTGGCGCAGTGGTTGAGAGTCCGCCTGCCGATGCAGGGGACACAGGTTCGTGCCCCGGTCCGGGAGGATCCCACATGCCGCGGAGCGGCTGGGCCCGTGACCCATGGCCTCTGAGCCTGCATGTCTGGAGCCTGAAAAAAAAAAAAAAAAAAAAAGACCACAACAGGCCAATAAATTGAGAGACAATTTGTTGGGGCAAGGAATAGTGACTTTATTTGGAAAGCCAGGAGAGCGAGAACATGGTGAACTAGTGTCCCAGAAAACCATCTTAGCCAAGTTAGAATTCAGGCTTCTTTTATACTGAAAGGGGAGAGAGTGTGTGATTGATTGTTGCAAACTCTTGGAATCCTTTGTTTTTGCAGGTGTCCACATAGGTCAGGTCATGATGTTCCTGTAAACTTCCAAAAAGACAAATTTTATTCTCTGTTCTGCAACCTTTTATCTCTATATGAAGGGGAAAGTGTTACACCTTTAAAGGTCAGAGCCTTGAAAATGGACTATCCTGTATATTTCAGGCTATAGGCCACATTCTTAACTTGTAGCAAAAGCAATAGAATACAGAGGTTCAAAGTAAAAGAAACGTATGCAATATGGAGTCAGATTTGTTCTTCCCTGTATAGTCACACAACTAGTAAAGGGAGGAGAAGGATTCTAAGTCCAGGTTGTGTGACCCCCAAAGTCTAAGCTCCTGAACAGGGTGGCCCCTCTGTTGACTTTACATGGTTTGCTGAGTACCCATCTATTTACACACCTTTATTGAAAGAAATGTCCACATCCAGTTAATAAAGTCACACCGAGGATGGCACTCAACTTAGGAAAAAATAGCCTGACAACTCAGCCTGCCAGCCCGTCAGAACCCAGATGCCCACGGAATCTAAAAGATGATTACATCAGATAGAAGGAGATCTCCCAAATTCATCCCCAGAGAGGCTTTATCAGGAGCCCCTATGCACCTGGACTAACAACGCCTATGGAAATGCCTGTCTCCAGCACCTCTGTAAGCTGCCAACCCAATTTCCCGAGGCATCACGGGGGCGATTAGCCTGGGCTGTGGTGGCGTGAAATGCACCTGATAAAATAAAAAAGCATTGCACAAAAACACCCCAAATCAGATAATATGAATCTCAGCAAGCTGTCTGGAATCCAAGTATAAAAATAGCTCAAGCAATTTGGCTACAACTTGCAACATGAAACAAACCCTATGACTGAAGACAGATCTCTCTCTGCACATGCCCAAACCTACTTCTTGCTAGACATTTGAGGATCACTTTTCAAACTCATCAGAAATGTTCAAAACTGAAAGAGAGTACAGTTTCAGAGAAGCAGACACTGTGTTCACCCTCAGGGTTGAGGTTGATGAAGGTGTGCTGGGAATTTCCAGCGAATTTCAGTCCCTTAGTCAGCTGCTCCCTGCCCCTCACATGTGCCATGGGTGTGAGAACGGGCCCCAGATTCAGCCCTGCCACTTTCATGCTTTGTGCTCTGAACAAATTACTAGACTTGATCCCTATTTTTTTCCTCCCCTTAAAATAAGAAGGACAATGCTTCGCTAGCAAGCATCTGTTACTGCATGAAATGCAGTAACAGATTTAAAGCTCCTGCACGTAGTAGGTACTCATGAAGTCCAGTTCTCTTCCTCCTCTAGCTACACATCCTATATTTTCACACCTGCATAACTTTGCACAGGTTGGTTCTTTTGCCTAGAATGCCCTTCCTCATTTTCTGCCTAGAAAAATTTCCCTGATCCCCCATGGCCCTTTTCAGAAGTCGTGTATTCAAGGAAGACTCCTGGGTTCTACCTCACAGCCTCAGTCACAGATATTATAGCTTCTCCTTCCATGCTCAGTGGCCATCAGTCCATACTTGAAGCAAGTGATGATCTAGGAAAGCACATATGCACCAGCAGGACCAGCAGGTTTGTCTGCTCATCCTGAGGCATATGGCACAGTGGCTGACAGGGAAGTTGCTGACTGGTGCGATGGACCCAGACTTCTGCGATTCTTGTGTCATTAATCCATCAGTGCCACAAATAGGGATTGGAGACCTACTATGGGCAGGCCCTGTGAAAGATGTACAGATGAATCAGTGGAAAACTCAGCTCAGAAAGAATCATTGCCTAACAGAGGAAAATACATGGACAGAGAGACTATAAAATTCAGATAGAAAGCCGATCATGTCACAAAAGTGACTCAGATAAAGTGCTATGGAAATTGGGAAGGGAAGCGAAAGAAACATGCACACAGCATCTGGTTTGTGCCAGGCACTGTGCAAAGGACATTTACAAAATCATCTGCCCAACCAACCTGAGAGGAAAGCGTTATCATCCCTATTTTAGCAATGATGAATCTGAGGCTGAAAATGGGTTCAGCAACGCACCCAAGGTTATAAGGCCAGTGGGGACTGGAATTGAGATGTGAGCCCACGCTGACTCCATGCTGTCCCCCTTTATTCCCCAGTTTCCAACTCGCACGTGGTCATGGTAACCTACAAATCTAAAAGACGCTGCTTCCTTCCTATTTGGAAGGACAGCAATATTTCTTCCCCAGCCTTTACACAGAGCATGTAACAGACTGTTATTAATAGGCTGATACCCTGCAGTAGGACCTCCAGGTCAATACTGGCTCATTTTGTCTTAATAAATGAATGCTCAAGTCAATGGCCAAAACCCACATTGCCTAATTCTCTGCCTGTATTAAGACAGAGCTGATCACTTTCTGTGAGGCTGAGAACTAGCCCCACCCCATGCATGTAACTGTTACATAGTTAATTGCCTTCCACTTCCAAAGAGCCAGCAATTCGGATACCCCTTTTGCAATGGTTCTTCAGTATTTTATCTCTCTTGACAGCCAGCCAATCCAACAAGGGACCCCTCTCATAATTTGTATTGATTGGCATTTATCCACAGCAAAGCCCATTTGCAGACCATCACTGGAGTTCTTGGTCAGTTTCAAAGATGAGGAAAACCATCATTTGGAGTTGGCACAACTTCAAAGCACCCATGTGAAACTCAAGGATGTTTATCCCACTCACCTTGAGGGCCCCCAAATCAGCCCAATATCAGTGGCTTTAAATAATTTGACCACAAAGGCAACTGGAACTTGTCTCTTGCTCTGCAAGTCTGAGCCACTTGATCCATGGTACCATCTCTAGGGCAGCATCACAGAGATGAACAGCCTGGGTCACCAGCTGGCAGGTTGAGGCCTCATCTGGCTCACAGAGGGGATGTGTTTGAATCATGCAGTATTTTTAATTAGAGCTAGTTGGCAACATTCAAAATTTTGTGAGATGTCACTCACAGATCAGATTTTCAACTTTCTGTGGAAGCTGCGGACTGGACTCCCATGCTCACCTGACGATTGTCAGCTGAGCTGTTTGGTGCCTTCCTCCTGGGTTCACAGGTCCCCCCACTTCAGACTGTATTTCACCCACATGCTTTGGTGCTTATGTAATCTGCCTGGTCCCTTTGGACTTTTGAGTGTGTGGCGTATGATTTAAATATAAGAGATTGATGTTCAAATCATGATTCCCCTGGCAACCAGCTGCATGGATTTGGGCAAGACCCTTATGCTCTGATCTTTTTTCCCCTCATTCATAAAAATGAAAATGTGATTCTATTCATTCTCTTCTAATCTGGGCTAGACATTCTGCTAGGTGTACTAAGGATACAAAAACAAATTAGAGGTAGTACTTATCCCCAGGCTTATTATTTAGGATAACAGTTTAAAATGTTATTATATAGGCTGATTATTTGGGATAACATGTAAAAATATATTTCAAAATCACGTGTCAGCATGCAGCAATGCAGAAAAGTGCAGAGTGCTAGCAGGCCCATAGAGGCGTCATCCATTGCAGAGATGAGGGAGACCAGAAAGATTGCCCAAGGAGTGATGCTGGGCAAGGACCACAAGGCGGAAAGAGTGTGCCCAAGGCCTGTGCAGGGAACAAACCAACATCCATTCTTGACTTAAATCAAGAGAAGAGACAGAGAGTTGAAAAGTCTTGAATGCCTTAATCTAAATACTTTGGTCTATGGGCATTGGAGAGCCGCTAGAGATTTTGGAGAGGATGTGGGAGGGATATGACCAAAGAAATGTATTAATAAGGCCACTTTGGAAGAAGTTGGGCACCCGGGCCCTTCCAGCCTGCATGAAACTCTTGGGTTCGGTCCAAGAAGGCTGGGTGAGTCAAGAGCTACAGTTCACTCTCCAAATGGAACCTACCAGATATCTGATATCCCTAGCCTCTGACAGATCTGATGGAAACCCCAGGCTGGAGGCCAGCGAGAAGGGTACATTGGGTGTGTACCGTAGGAAAAGATCATCAAAGGTAGAGAGGCATTTGGATTATAAGAAACTTCAGAGATCCAGGCTGCTACAAGGGAGATTGTCTCACCTGTGCTGGGTGGTCCAAACCACTGGCAAACACTGAAATGCCAGCTGTCATTCACCTCAGAGAAGACCACGCATGGAATTTCTAGCATCAAGCTTGGTTTTTGTCTTACTTTTCAGAGGTATAGGTGATACAGTGGTGAACAAGAGAAAAGCAATGGGTCTCACATGGCAAACATGAGAGAAAAGCAATGGGGCTTACATGGCAGACACTTAACAAGTAAACAAATCAGTAAGAAAAACAAGTCAAGCCAGTGAAGCAAGACATGAAGAAAATAAAATAATACAATAGAGAATGGCCAAGGAAGACTTTTGATAGGGTGCTGAAGGAGAGCCTTTTTAAGGTAGGGTCATATGAATTAAAATTTGAAAGATGAGGGAAAATCAGCTCTGGAAAGACCTGAGGAAAAATATTGCAGATCTCACAATCTACCACGACCTGGTCCAAGAGCACTGAGGGAGGAAACTGAGCCCAGAACAGTGGAGCTGCTGTTTTTATTGCTGTGACTTTCAGCAAAATAAGATGCAGAATAGTGCCTTTGGGAAAGGTCTCAGAGCCATGAGCCCAATAACTGAATAGAAAGAGATCTTCTTTTCTGATTCTCCAAGCTATTAATGGACACTTCTATGCTCTGTTTGAATTATGAAGGAATGCCAAGACAAAGCACACTCAAGCAACACTTTTTTTGTAAATGCCTCTGTCTGTCTTCCCATCTCCCCATCCAGCATCATGTTTATATCGAGGTCATCCAGACATGAAGTGGACGGAGAGCCTGGCAAAGCTCAGGTCACATCTTAAGGATAAGGATAGGCCTGCCCCCATTTCACTGATTGAGGATAAAACAGATAAGAATGAGCCAGGATAGGAAATCAGTCCATGGATATCAGGTAAATGACTCATATGCATCACCTTCACCTCCTTTGCACATGGCAGACATTATTAATAGATCATGACTCTCTTTCCTGCTGAGACCAAATGTGACTGCAGAATCCTTCCCAATTCATGGTTCCAAGCAGCCACGATAAATCGACCAAATTTGGAACAAGAGATGAAATCTATTTGTCAACCCAGAACTTCAACCATTCACTGAAGCAAAACAAGATATTTTGATGCAGCTAGATGGAAATGGAAAAGCTAATTTACCAAGTAATATATGCAGAGATATCTTTGTTCCCCATCCCAGCACACGCACACGCACACGCACACGCACACACACACACACACACACACACACACACAAAGCTCTCATCACTGATTTATTAGCTTGAATAAAAAATGGTCCCATGACAAAGGAGCTGTGTAGAGTATTTACCATTCTGACACCTCTAGGGAGGGGCAGTCACTAAGCCTCACTGAGTCCACATATCATTGTGTCTTACCATCTCTGCTGCTGGTAAGGAGGACATAGTTGCCCAGTCAAAAGGCTACATACAAGAGTTCAGGCTCTGGAGCCAGAGGCCCAGGTTTGTATTGGCTCTGCCATTTAATAGTTGTGTGACTGTTATTCAACCTCACTGGGCCTCAGTTTTCTCATCTGTAAAATGGATATAACAAGTATGGCTACCTCATATATCTGTTGAAAGGATTAAATAAGTTAATACGTGTAAGGTGTTGAAATCCATGCCCAGTATGTACCACGGGCTTAATAAATGCGAGAGTATTTAAACAGATTAAGACAAAGCAAAATTCAGAGGCAGCTGAGACTCAGAAAAGCAGGCAGGAAGTTTGTTTGTCTTCAAGCAGTGAGTGGTCCTGTCGCCTGAGAGGATAACCAGGAAGAGGAAGGCAGGGTCCAGACCCAGGCATGGGCTCCCCTGGAGTGTGGACTGGACGTGGGCTTCTAGGGCTGGGAAGAACCGAGTGGTGAGCTCAGCTCAGCAGCTTCTCAGCTGAGTGACCATGAGCAAATCACTTGCCGTCTAAGAGGTTTAGTGTCCCCATTTGTGACGTGGGTACAGTTAGTTAAGCCTGACTCACAGCTTTGATGTGAGTATCAAACATGGGCATTGTGCCCGGCTCAGAGGGCGTGCTCAGGAAATGTGAGTTACTGCCCAGAAATGGGGGTTCTCGGGGCCAGGGATGAAGGGGCAAATGGAGAGGGAGAAGATGAGGAGAGGGGGGAAGTGTTCTAGTGCCTTGATGGGGACTCTAGGTGGAGACTAGGAGCCAGGAAAGTGGAGACTAAAGTCAGTTGCTGCAGAAGCCCCAACATGAGAGTTTGAAAAGTCAGAGCCAGGCCCGGAGCCAGGGCCATACACGTCATAATTCCCACTTTGAAGATAAGGGGATTGACAAGGGATTGGCCCAAGGATCATGCAGCTGGGACGTGGTAGATTGGGACTATTAGTTGTGCCACCATTTTCCCATGGTGGATCCTCAAGTAGGATCCTTAACCTCTCATGGCCAAGGTCAGAGAAGGTCTTAGGAGAGGGGAAAGGGCCTGGATGGGATGAGGAAGAAGGAGGCACCGGACCAGCAGGGCCTTACAACTCAGATCTGCTCAGCCAGAAGAAAGCCAAGGACCTGGATTCTCTAGGGCTGTGGTTTTCAACCTGTTTTCTCAGCATCTGAGGGAAGGTCAGGAGAGTCAGGCCCTGCACATTAGCCAGAGTTGCTTCAGTTTTACTTG
Organism: Physeter macrocephalus; assembly: GCF_002837175.3. NCBI lineage: Eukaryota > Metazoa > Chordata > Mammalia > Artiodactyla > Physeteridae > Physeter > Physeter macrocephalus. The sequence continues at coordinate 53,353,439 of NC_041229.1, forward strand.
TTTTATAAATTGGGATTACACGGTGTTTTGTTTAAAGGTAAAGTTACGCTGCTTTGTGCAAAGGGTTTCAAAACTACTAGTTTGAAGCCTAGAAGTCTTGACTTTTAGAATCATAGTCTCTTGGGAATTAAAAAAAAAGCCATCTTTCTTTGCAGTTGAACTGAAGAGATGGACATACAGGGATTGAGATAACACACAGGAATCTGATCCATCGTGCCCTTCTCTAAGACTGAGAGTGGAGAAGCTCACAATAGCTGCTAGGAACTCTCGCTACAGGCTTCATGCATCCTGCAAGACTAAACTTCCAGAACCTTAGCATCCCATAGAGTCATGATTTGAGTCTATGTCCTCCACTAGACATGAGCTTCTCTAAGCAGAGGCATGGTAAAAATGGTGACAGAACCAATAGTCCCAATCTACCACCTCCCAGCTGTATGATCCTTGGGCCAATCCCTTGTCAATCCCCTTATCTTCAAAGTGGGAATTACGATGCCTGTCTCAAGGGGATTATAGTAAGGATTAAGTGTAAGACTCCCAGCCCAGTGCCCAGCCCAAAGCAAGCAAGCAATGGATGGGAAATCCTTTCCCTTTTCCTCCTCCAGGACAACAAGCAAGACTTACTGGATTTGTTTCTTTAACTAGTGCCTAGCACTGAGTGAGGGCCTAATAAATGATTGGTGAGTGAGTGAATGGGTAAAGCTTGGCATCACATTTGCTACCTTTGCACCAACTACTCAAAGCTCCTTGACTCACCTTTCTCCTCCCCTGCTTCTCAAGGTGCATCATTTCTTTTGGGAACATGAGGTGCAGTCTTGATCACGGATCTGTGACTCACTGTGAAGAATGAATAGAACACTGTTCTATCGCAGGCGGTTCTGAGTGGTGCAGCTGCAAGTTGAGGTGGAAGTACAGGGTTTAAAAAGAAACGATGGAGGTGTCTTTTCATGGAGCTCTCTGTTTTCTCACATTTAATTAATACAGAAGTCAAAGAGTTCTGGAACCATTTGTCATCACTGGGTAAAGTGGCCTGGGAACTTTCACTGGGGCTGATAGAGCCTGGGGAAAATGAGTCATAGAAGGTCTGAATCCAGAGCGAGAAGGAATGTCAGCGATTGTCCTCACGACAGTGATTTGTGACTTGTAGAGTGCATAAAAGGTCATTGCCACTTATTCACATACATGCAGTATATAGGGTTTACCCCATCATGGTCCAAAAATAAATATGTAAGGTAGTACATGCATACTTGCTGACATTTATTACAGGATTATATTATATGAGACACTGTGATAAGTCATTTGTAAGTAGCATCTCATTTACTCCTGGCAATAGCCTCGTGAGGTAAGTACTACTTAGTACTTACCATATAAGCAATTCTACTTGCGGACTTGCGATGCCCAAGTGAAGCCTTGGAGTCATGGTAGCCCACTGGTAAAGAGTGTGGGCCCTGGAGTCAGAGGAGCTGGACTTGCTTCCCTGCTGTGCCAGGTCCTAGCCCTTGACATTGAGAGATGGCATATGAGCCTCTCAGAGCCTCCGTTCTCTTGTGTGCAAAATGGAGATGATAATATCATCTCCCCCTTATCAGATTACGAAGACTCATTGAGATAATCCAAACAAAAGCTTAGACTAATGCCTGGCACGTGATACACGCACAATGACTATTAACTATTATTAGTAAGTAACTTATCCAAGACCACACAGCTAGTAATTAGTGGGACTCCAACCCCAGGCTTCCTGAGCTTGAAGCCACACTTTCCCTGCTAGGTCATTGCCTCTTCTTTTTCTCCCCACAGCCTCATGTGGTCCTCATTCTGTCAAGTGAGAAACTCGATGCAGTGTGCGTGTGTGTGTCAGGGGCAGTTATGAACCTGCTCAGGGCCACTGAGTTGGTATTTGACAGGGCCCACAAAGAACTTAGAATTGCTTGCTTTTGGTGGCACCAACCCGCCTCCCCAATCCTGAGGCAAATCCACATTATATGTCCAGAAAAACCAAGTTTCAGAAAGGTTCAGCCACTTGCTGGTGACGCACACATTCCAGTCGTTCTCGTTCTTTCTCAAGTATTCTTTCCTGTGCAGTAGACACTACTGCCTCTCAGAGAGATTGAGTGGACAGAAGACAACAGAGAAGAGGAGACAGACAAAGGGGCAGACACAGAAACAGAGACAGGCAGGAAGAAAAAATAAAGAGAAAAAGAAAGTCAGAGTCCTAGAAGCTAAGAGCATCTTTTCATCTTTCTTCTTTCTTCCAAGAGGTCCTTAAAATGATGAAAAGTTGGTGACTTTTTAAAAGAGGCGGGCGAAAAAGAACACAGATCTTTGGCAAGTCTGAATAAATCAGGAGCGTCTCTGAAACTGTTAAAAACTGAGAGGAAAATCATGGCTCTGACAAGCTTCAAATTGTTCCGTCAAATACTCACCCTTTCCACCACCCCCCTTCCTGCTCCTGATCTGTAGAAAAAGCTAATGCTGTCATGCGAACTATCCAGGTGCCCTTGCACAGTGGGAGATGTGAGCATCAACTAATTAAGCACTCCAAAAGTGGAGACAGGCATTTTGCAAGTACAAATTCCCATCACTTCTTGGGAGTTACCAGGATCTCACCTGTACTTGTTGAATATCAAAAGTGTCCTAAACAGGAAAGCCAGGGTATTTCTAAGCTTTTGCTGCACTGATGCAGAGCCACCAGAGGGGAGAGGAGAAGCAGTGATCTGGGTAATGCAGGTCATTTAACCACTGCAGAGGAAAATGAAACCTGGGGGCTTGAATTGTATCTCACCTGAAGGTGCCAGTGTTTTTACACCCAGGACAATGATTTATCTTCAGCTGGTCCTTACACGATGCTAGGCAAAACTTCTCACTCATTTTTGCATGCAGACATACTTTCCCACCCCTTTATCTGTGTGTATGCTTGTCCCTCAACCTGATCTCCCCTTCCTGCCCTTCCTGCTCAGCCCCATCTCCAACCCTGGCTTTTACTATCAGGGCTCAGTTAAGATACCCTTCCTCCAACAAGATTCTCTATTCCACAAGCTAGAATCAATCCCCCCTTCTCTGAACATGCATAGCGTCTTCAAGTTTCTTGCGACTCTTGGAACTTTATTTTCCATGAGACTCCATAAGGACAAACACACTGATTGACAGTCCACACCAATTCAACATATGTGGGCTTACCATGCCCAGAGACCCCTTCTAACTGACTCAGTCCTTCCACTGCCCCCAGCTCAGGAAACAAAGGCAACTGTTCTTTACAAGAAGTGACCACTGACTGGCCCAGGGCAAGTACCTAGTCCAAGAATGAGTTCTTCATTGGCTATCTGGAGAATCATTCATTAATTCAAACAATGTTACTTAAGTGGTGATTATATGCCAGGCATTGTTCTAGACACTGGAAAGATGGGTGAAAAGAAAACAAGGTCCCTGTCCTCATGGAGTTTACAATTTGGGGTAGATAACAATAAATTTTAAAATAATAATAAATATATATATAATAAGTCAGGTTAGTAATAAGTGCTTTGGAGAAAGAGAAAGCAGGGTAAGGGGATTTGAAGGGCCATGAGAGAGGGAAGGAGTATCTTTATATAAAACTGGCTGAAGGAAGTCTTATTAAGCAATATTTGAGCAGAAACCTAAAGGTGAAGGAAGGAGTAGATGATTAATTTTGTGTGTCAACCTGACTGGGCCATGGGGTGCCCAGATAGTTGGTCAAATTTTATTCTGGTTATTTCTATGAGGGTGTCTTTGGATGAGTTTAACATTTAAATTATTAGATTGAGTAAAGCAGATTGCTCTCCCTCATGTGGGTGGGCCTCATCCAATCAGTTGAAGGCCTGAATAGAACAGAAGGCTGATCCTTCCTCCAGTAAGGAGAACTCCTCCTGTCTGGCCGCCTTCAAGCTAGAACATCATTTTTTTCCCTGCCTTCAGACTTGAACTGAAACCTCAGCTTTTCCTGGGTCATGAGCATGTAAGCCCCCTATACCATCGGCTCTCCTGTGTCTCCAGCTTGCCAACTGCAGACCTTGGGACTCATCAGCCTCCATAACCACGGGAGCCAGTTCCTTGTAATACATCTCTTTGTATACGTATAAACATCCTATTGGTTCTGTTTTCAGAATCCCGACTACAACAGTGAGCCACGTGGATAATAGGAGAAGGAGAGGTGCCGGTAGTGGGAACAGTGAGCAAAGGCCTCGAGGGAGGAGTGTGGCTGGTGTGGAAGAGAAACCATGAGAGCAGGGGAAGTGGGGAGGAGAGCAGCAAGGCCTGAGGTCAGAGAGGCACTGGGTCCAACCTGTAGGGCCCTGAAGGCCGTGGAAAGGCTTTGGGTTTCACACTGCATAAGATGGGGATTCTCTAGAGGCTTTTTTTTTTTTTTTTTTTTTTTTTCCCGGTG
>NC_041229.1:53358038-53421916 GCF_002837175.3 Physeter macrocephalus
AGCACAGGCTCCGGACGCGCAGGCTCAGCGGCCATGGCTCACGGGCCCAGCCGCTCCACGGCATGTGGGATCTTCCCGGACTGGGGCACGAACCCGTGTCCCCTGCGTCGGCAGACGGACTCTCAACCACTGCGCCACCAGCGAAGCCCTCGCTGGAGGCTTTTGAGCAGAGGAGTGTCATGGTCTGATATAGTTTTAAAGGATGACTCTGGCTGAAATGAAAACAAGAGATCTGTTAAGCAGATATTACAGTGATCCAGGAGAGAGGTGATGGTGGTTAAGCGAGAGTGGTGGTGGAGGTGGTAGGAGTTGTTCATTTCTAGACGTAGTTTGAAGCCAAGAGTACCTACAGGTGGTTTGGAAATGGAGTGGTATAAGGGATGACTCCAAGTGCTTGAGCCTGGTTATCTGGGAGAATGAAGCTGCAATTTCCTGATGTGGGATAGGCTTCAAGAAGCGTGGGCTTTGGGATGGGAACAGGAGTTTGGTTTGAGACGCCGTTGGGCATCCAAGTACAGATGTCAAACAGGCCATTGGCTGTAGGAGCCTAGGATGCAGGAGGAGGTCCAGGCTTTGGCGTGAATTGGGTATCATCAGTATCATGAAGCTAGAGGAGCTCACCAAAGGAGAGTCGGAGAAAGAGAACAGAAGAGGGGCCAGGACTGAGCCCCGAGGCCTTCCAACTTTTGGATCCGTGTTTTTCAAAGTGAGGGTTTCTACTCACTAGTGGATCATGAAATCAATTTGGAGGATAATGAGCCGTACGTTTTCTAAAACGATAAAAAGAGAATGGAAAATATCAGAGTACTTTGTATATAGTGTGGTTTGATGAAATATTTCTCAGTTATATATGTTTCTAAAAAAAAATATGCTTATATATATATGTGTGTGTATATTTATATATCTGCGTGTTTTTGTAAGTAGTACATATAAATTTATATCTTTACCTCATGATGTGTGTGTGTATACGTATATGTGTGTGTGTACCTACCTACTCATGATGTAAAATATACTTTTTACAATAATGAATTTTTTTTTTTTTTTCCGAATGTGAAAGTCACTGTTTTCAAAGCCCGACGAGTTACCTGAGCACCTGAGTTCTGCCCAACTGGCGAAGGGACAATGGCTAAGCTACTTCCACTGGCCCCTCTGGGTATGGATGGGGAGAGTGGAAAGAGCTGGCCAGTCAGCATGAGGGGAGACTGGGGTAGGTGGGCAGAGAGCATGGAAGTCTACACGAAAAAGAAACAGATGCAAAGCCTGAATGCTTTCTCTCTGAAGCCACCTTTCTTTCCACCAGCCTGTGGCTCCATTTCAGGTCCACACATGGGTTTATTCACAAAGACTTAGTTTGGGTATCTTCCTTGCAGCAAGCAAGCTCATCCCAGTAAAGAGGTAACCGCAGCAACTCACTTTATTTCTTGAGCTTTGCACTCCCATATCAGTAAGACGATGCTAATACTATCTTCCTGAGGCTGTTATGAGGACTGAAAAGTAACAAGCAGTAAATGCTTCACGGAAGCGGCGCTTTATGGAAGAGGTGTGCCCTGCAGTGCTCCTTCAACGCTGCTCCGTGCCCGGGCTTCCAGCCCATTGGTGGCACATTCCAGGCGCTCGGGAAGCCAAGGCCTCTTCCGCATCCAGAGGAGGAGCCCGGAAGTGCCCTGCACAGGCGCACACAGTGAAGCCTCTTGTAACAAGGTGGGACGTTAAAGGAAAGGCGGAAAGGGACCATAAAAACAGCTGGACTGAAGCTAGATTGTCTGCCCTGCATGGCTCGTCTTCCTGATTGTCTGAGCTCCCTCCTTGGCAGCTCGCAGGGAAGATGGGCCCAGGGTGACCCTTACAAGGGCCAGAACAGAGCAGAGGAGAAAAGAAATACAGACAGGGTGGATTAAGTGACTCTGAACTAGGTCTGGAAGGAACAGGATTGAGTCATCTTCCCGCTTACTTTTTCCTACAAAACAGTGATGCATTATTAAGGTCAGGAGGACGCCAAAAGTGGCCCGGATTGGAGGAAAGGGGTCAAGCAACAGGCTTCCATGCCTTCCTCTTGTCCAGACCTGCAGCTAAAGATGACTGAGGAGCTTCCGAAACTCACACGTGGTTCTGCCGTATTACCAGGTTGGCAGACTTTGGAGCCATGCCTCCTGATTTCCCATCTTTGATTTTTACGTGACGCCGCTTCAGGTAGTTCTAACACCATCACTTTAAGGAGGAGCTTCCGTGAATGTGTATGTTCGCCTGGGGTGAGGGGGGGTCCTGAGGGCTGTTGTCCTCTCTGCATGGTGGTCTGTACATGGAGGGTGCTCAGAACCTCCCAGAGGCCACCTGACCCCACGCCCCAAGCTCACCACCATCCCAGTGCTGGATTCCCACCAAGAGTCCTTTCCCTAGTCGGGGGCAGCATGCAAGCTGCCACTGCTGCCCAAGGCCAATGCAACCAGCTCCCCAGATTGAGGCCAGAGCCTGAACTGCTCCCCCCTGTTGCTTTAGCACTGCAGCTGCTTCTGAGGGCACGTGGCCTTGCCTGGTGCCCAGTGAAGTGTGTGCCTTCCCACACTATGGGAACTGGACAAACCAGGTTCCAACTCAAAGCTTACATCTAGGATGAATTCTTTTATTTGTAATTAGTTATATATGCTTTAGTGTCCAAGCTCTAAAACTCAGCCAACTGGGTTTCAGAAGGCAAGCCCTGATAGGACACTTGTCATGGTGCTTGATCGAGACCAGCTGGCTGTCAGCTGCCCCAAGCCTCACACACTCTTCAGTCTGGATCCATCCTCTTTATTGTGGATAAATACTGTATATTTTAACTTGATCATGGTGAAAGAAATTACTGCTTGTATAATCAAATCATACCCCAAATATCAAAGGACTAGGCCAAATCTTGCCTTCATCATCCTAGTCATACTAATTTTTCCCTCCTCTAAATTATTAGTGGTTCACTTCTAAGTACTGACTTCCTGCCTCGTGGTTACGTGTCTATTCATTATGTATGTGGTAGCCATCCCCACCCCCGGGGCTTTCATAGTCCTTTACACCCACCTCTGTGATTCCCCTGATGATACTCTATTTTATGTTTTATATATGTATGTCATTTCCCAAAATAACTCCAGGCATTTAGAGGGCAGGATCTAGAAGCTACTCTCTGCACCTAGCACATAGTAGGTCTAATAAATATTTGTTGGCTGAATGAATTTATTTCTTCAGTCCAGAAGCATTTATTGAGCATGTACTATATACAAATCACCATAATAGGTGCTGAGGACACTAATAACCGACTTTTAAGTATCTCACACTTCAATAAGGGAGAGAAGCATTGAACAAAGAAACACAGTGTTGAGTGTGAGAAGTGTGTTCAACATACAGAGTTAGCCCAATTTAAAGGAAGGATTAATTTTTTTATGAAAGAATGGAGAAGCTTCTGGGAGGCGGGGATACCTGAGCCGGGCTTTAGAGGATAAATAGGAGTTCAACAGGTGCACAGTGGATAGGGCTGGGTGAAAGAGAGAAGCGTGACTAGACAAAGTAATGATGTTAACAATCAGGGAATGAATTACCCCAGCTGTAACAGGCGTATCGTCAGGTCAGCAATGTTTCTACAATGCTGTGAGCTTGGTGCCAAGCCGTCAGTACATTCTCAGGGAGTGCTGGCCGGTGACGGCGAAAATTACTTAAACCTCCTGCACAATTACAAAGCAAACATGCCTTGGGAGCTGTCAGCGGTAAAATAAGGCAATTTTGGAAGATCGTGGGTATGAGGACAATTGATATTCATCTTGTTTTTTTTCTTTTTAATTTTTCTTCCTAAGGACGGTTGAATCTAATTTAACATGTTAAGCAATTTGTTCAAATGAGCCAGACTGCCTTCCAGTGCTGAGGGGAACTCCAGAGGCGACATTACAGAGGAATGTAAGTGTAGAGCAATCCAGTTGATCAAAAATGAATTAGCCAGAGAGTGCCATGAGTTATGGGATCAGAAAAGATGCTTCAGGGGAAGATGAGGTAATTAAGGGTTTAGTCATGTAAATGGCAGCCAGGGACCATGTAAGCTAATGTTTCAGTCCCATTGTCCCAACATATCCAGGCATTCATGGGGGCCCACTTGCTGTGTGCGAGACCGTCCCTGTGAGGGCCGTTGAGATGCATGACGTGAGGCCTCTGCCTTTAAAGTGCTCATGATCAAAAGAAACAAGTATGACTGTCAAGAAAGCAAGTATCTTTTGAGTACCCACTCTATGGCAGCCATTGTAGTGTATCCAGACCCATCAACATAACTCACCTTCCTTTCAACACTGGGATGTATCGTAAGCCCCATTTTACAGATGAGGAAACTAATAGATGGATACGAAGACGTGCCAGGTGAGCACAGAGGCCGGAGTTACCAACTCCACGAGGGGCAGTCTGGAAGTGTTCACAGAGGAAGTCATATGTCGTTCACTCAGCCATTCATTTAAAGGGCATTTAACGAGCTGAGAGCAAGCACGGTGGTAGATGCTGGGGATACGTTCATGAACAGTGAAAGACATGGCCACTGCTATCATGGTCCCCACAGTCAAGACAGGGCGTGGATTTAATCAGTAAATGTGTAACTGTAAATTAAAATAAGTGTTCTGAAGGAAAGAGGCATGATTTTCTGAGAGCATATGACAAAGGACCTGGTCACCGAAGGGGGTATGGGGAGGGGATATGGGAGCAGCAAAGATCCCCTGAGGAAGGGATGCTTGAGCTGGGGAAGGGGCGAGATGGGCTTTATAGGGCATGTGGATGGCAGCATTAAGAGCTGTAGTACAGACCAAAAAAGCCCTATAGGAGAGAGCACAGCACAGTCAAGGAACTGAAAGTGGGCCAGAGCCCAGAAAGCCAGGGTAAGACAGGAATGGGGTGGAGGACAGGTGCTTCCGGGCACTTCTCAACGGGGAAGGTTTGGTTCTTGTCCTAAGAGGAAGTGCGTTATAGTCAGAGTGACATGAACCCAAGGGCATTGTGAAAAGACAACCCTGGCTGCCTTACCATGTGTAGAATGGCCTGGAAGGGAGGCAGAGTGGAGAGTGGATGCAGAAAGGCCGGGGTCGGAGGCTCCTTCTGAAGGAAAGAGGCATGATTTTCTGAGAGCATATGACAAAGGACCTGGTCACCGAAGGGGGTATGGGGAGGGGATATGGGAGCAGCAAAGATCCCCTGAGGAAGGGATGCTTGAGCTGGGGAAGGGGCGAGATGGGCTTTATAGGGCATGTGGGTGGCAGCATTAAGAGCTGTAGTACAGACCAAAAAAGCCCTATAGGAGAGAGCACAGCACAGTCAAGGAACTGAAAGTGGGCCAGAGCCCAGAAAGCCAGGGTAAGACAGGAATGGGGTGGAGGACAGGTGCTTCCAGGCACTTCTCAACGGGGAAGGTTTGGTTCTTGTCCTAAGAGGAAGTGCGTTATAGTCAGAGTGACATGAACCCAAGGGCATTGTGAAAAGACAACCCTGGCTGCCTTACCGTGTGTAGAATGGCCTGGAAGGGAGGCAGAGTGGATGCAGAAAGGCCGAGGTCGGAGGCTCCCGCGGTATCCAGGCAACCTGCAATGGAGGCATGGCTCAGGGCGAGGGACACAGATGCAAATAGAGCGAATCCGGAGCTGCCTGGGAGTGAAGTGGCCTGTTTGGTGATGGATTGGAGAATAATGCGACTGAGCAGGAAGAAATATCAGGGCACGTCAGGACAAGTGCACAAGCGAGGAAGAGGTTTCTAACTAGTGCCCGCTTCTCTGAGATGGGGAAAAGGGCAGGAGGGCTGCATCCTAGAAAATGGGCGGGAGGGTCAAGCAAGGACACTGTATTTCAGAATCCCAAAGTGGAGAAGACTTCCCTGAGCCCCCACTTCAAGGGGCCAATATTGCTCCCGGAGAAGAGCTGCTGAGCCTCCACTTCAGGTGTGCCTTAGACATAGAAAAACAAGTTCCCCTTTATTTAGGTACCCATCCTTGTGCCTACTTGTACACTAACAGACTTCCTGGAAAGTTGCTGCTTGTTGGAATGAAGCTTTGGAAGTGCAGGTTCTTGAACTGCCCCCAAGCACCCACCATGTCGTCTTCTCAGTGTATAACTGACCACATCCAAAAGTGCACTTGTGAAAGCAAAGGAGGGGGCTGCTTGCCAGAGAACTGTAAGGTTTGCAGTCTCCCCAGCGCGGCCTCACCGCCCTGCAAGCTGAGGCAGAGTACCCAGTGACAGTGTTGGATGTCCACACGAGTCCAAATACAGAGTGAGGGCATATGAAGAGACCGCCTTCTCTTAGCAGTTTCTATTATACATGGGAAGTTCTAGATGGATCGTTGCCTTTGGCACTGCTCCATTGAATACCGCAGCTGACTGGAAGTCAGGAGACCTGGGTTCCCAGCCACTAGCTCATTGTGGGCCCTTAAATCAATCTGTTGGCCTTATGCTCCCCATCTGACGATGAGGTGGGATGACTGACTCCTTCCAGAGTGAGGGTTTCCCATCCACTTCGTGTGACGGGAGGCACACTTTTGTCACACGTAGCAGAAACATAAGCTATACTGGGGGTTACCCACGTATGTGTTTCTCATTCCTCTGCCTGCTGTACCAGGATAATGAAGCACCTTCTTGGTGGAGGATGAAAAAGGAGACAAGTGTAGGAACAGGAGATTCTGAAGCAAAGAAAAGCCTCAAGAAAGATCAAGCAAGTCTTCAAGATTGACTCCCACAAAGGCCCCCATGTAGTACTGTTACTGGAGTCCGTGGAATGGCAAAAGAAGCCAAGCTCCATGATGGGGAGTGGATGGGGCCAAAGGGAAGCAGGACAAGCATCAGTTGTTCTTTCTGATCATAATAATCCTCTAGGCTCTCTATCAACATTCTGTGAAGTTCAGAGAAATACTGAGATGCAGGGCAGAAAGAATTCCTCATAATTCCACGACCCAAAGGTAACCTCTCTTCTTCCAGCCTTCTTTTAAGTAGATTACTTATGTTGTTGAGATCATACTGTATACACCCTTTGCATTCTATTTTTATCAAGTAACGTGGTATCTGGCTCGCACTTGTTCACGAGAGCCAAAGCTCATCTCTTTCCAACTCTGAATTCAGTGACATCACATTGGTAGTTTGAAATCAGCCATAGTGGGAATATTTACACCACAGACATTGGCAGACACTACGAAGCAGGTCTGTTTTGTTTTTATTTTTTCAGACAGCCTGTGGTTAAACATTTGCTAGCAAGCACATCACTGATTATATCATGAGCATTTCTTGGGTCTTAAAATTGAAAATGTTAATGGATACATGATAATCTATTAATGATAAACATGGTAATCTTATTTCCAGACCTTAGATCCAATTTTTCAGTACTGTAAATAATATTAATACACTGATACGAACATCTTAGGGCATAAATATTTTATAATTCTTGCTATTTCCTTAGCATAGGTCCCTAGGTAGGGAAATATTGGGTCAAAGGATGGAAACAGGTTTCAGGGGGAATTCCCTGGCAGTCCAGTGGTTAGGACTCTGTGCTTTCACTGCCGAGGGCATGGGTTCAATCCCTGGTCAGGGAACTAAGATCCCATAAAACATGTGGCACGGCCAAAAAAAAAAAGAAACAGGTCTTAAGTTCTTGAAATCTACTGGCAAATTGCTCTTCCTAAAAAGTTAGATCAATTATATCCCACAAAAAAAAAGGGTGTGAAAATGCCCACTTAATTCACTAGCATTACACATGGTATTAACACAGAAAATGACAATTCAATGGAGCAAAACACCCAGCCAGAACACATACTAATATATAAGGACTACATAAAAATGAAGTTTCCATTAGTGCCACAAATAAAATTGAGATCAACAACAAACTAATCTAAAAATGTGATAACTTTGACATATGGTGGGTTATTATCTTTAATGTAGAAAGAGTGTATGCAAACCAATAAAAAAAAAAGAGGTTATAATAAATAAAAGAACTAAGAACTTGCACATACTACGGTTCTAATGCATCTTCACATCCGAGTTTGAGGACTTTACAGTTTTCAAGTCAGAGAACAGGAGCAGATTTAGCCTTGGGGTGACAGGGCTTCCCGGCCAAGTCTCTAAAATGTCTAGTTATGTGAGGAGAACGCATGAATGGGGCTGGAGTTTACTAGCATTTGTTATAGTGTGAATAAAACCAAATTCCTCCTTCTACTGAAAAAGCCACACTAAAAACAACACAAGGATCGTGATATAAATAGGCCATGTAGTTTACCGCTCAAAAAAGAGAGAAAAAGAGAACTTCAGAGGATGCGACAACAATCTGAGAACAATTCCAGCAGAACAGATGGCTCTTCTTTGGTGAAACGGAAGCTCTGTTGATGCTGCCCACCTCTGAGGTTCCTGGAGTGGAGTTCACGGTTCCTTGAAGATTTTAGCTGTTTCTACAAAGTTCTGGCTCGGAGGCTGTGGAAAACTGAAGGAAAGCGGAGGATGGGGGAAGCACCCAAGACAATCATTTCTTCTGGATGCCAAACTGCTGTCAAGAGTCTGGTCTGTGTATAAGTTCGAGAAAACTAGTCTTCCGGCAAGCAGATATCAGTCCCAGAGACAAACACATTCTGGTTTGTGGTATTTTCATTATGTGAATTGCATAATACCATGTATGTAAACCTGTACTCATTCACCAAGCATGTGTGAAGTATCCTTCAGCATCACTCTAGCTGTGTGAGGAATAAGACAGTAAGGCCACGAGCTTTGTTCTCAAGGAGCTCTGCATCTTTCCGTGACAATTGTCTGGAAATAGAACCAGAAGTAAAATAAGAGGCTAACTTCTACCAAGCAGGCACAGAGCTGTTGGAGTTCAGAGTCAGGGAAGAGAAGAGCAACACAGCATGTTGTAGCAATTCCAGAAAGTTCCATGAAATAAGTGGAGATGAGCTGGGCTTTGAACTAAGGATAAGGCCAAAGGAAGCTACTACCTGTCAGTATTAAGTACCAGCACAATCTTTATTTCCAGACCAAGAGCAGCGCATATCTTATTTCCCCCAATAAACTAAACAGCCTCCTGAACATAATAAACTGTTTGGCAAGAATAAAAAATCCTCATTCAATGCAAGTGCTGACCCAGCCTGGTCTCTCCTCTAGAATATCGAAAATGGAAGAAAAAAAAAAGAGATGTTTTTGGCTCTAGCCTACCAAGCATTAATGAGCAATCAGCTTTTATTTCCCCCTATTTTTTTTTATTGTGGTAATATATACATAAGATGAAATTTACCATTTTAACCATTTTTAAGTGTACAGTTCAGCAGCATTAAGTGCATTCACATTGTTATGCAACCGTCACCACTATCCATCTCCAGAACATTTTCATCATCCCAAACTGAAACTTTGTAACCATTAAACAATCACTCCCATTCCCCTGGTAACCACCATTCTACTTCCTGTCTCTGTGAATTTTACTATTTATTCTAGGTACCTCATATAAGTGGAAGCATTCCTTTTTTTTACAGTAACTATCAGTCAAGGTCCCAGCAAGAAACAGATGACACACTCAACTTGGATAATTGATGAACCTAAGAAAGGGAGTATTTGCAAAGATTTGGACAGGATTTAAGGCAACTACAAGGGAGGCTATAAACCACGTGACTAGTAACATCAGGGAGTTGTTATCACCCCAAGACCCAAAGGGACAGTTACCAGAACCAGAAAAGGTGGCTGTGTGGCCCCTGACAGGAGCTGTGGTCTTTTTTTTTTTTTTTGCGGTACGCGGGCCTCTCACTGCTGTGGCCTCTTCCGTTGCGGAGCACAGGCTCCGGACGCGCAGGCTCAGCGGCCATGGGTGGGATCCTTCTGGACCGGGGCACGAACCCGCATCCCCTGCATGGGCAGGCGGACTCTAAACCACTGCGCCACCAGGGAAGCCCGAGCTGTGGTCTTTAATGGAGGGCTCTGCAGTGACCCAACAGGAGGGGAGCCAGGGGAGTTGATACCCTGACCTCTATTCTCCTCCCACACTTTGACCTCCTGCCAGTGCCTCCCATTGGCTAAACCCAGTAAAACACCAGAGTCAAGAGAGCCCACGGATGTAGAGCTGTCGCTCTATGAGTACAGGCAGGGTAGAGGAGAGTGGAAACTGGATCTGGGGGTCGAATGAAATATATCAGCATGGTGACCTCCTTTGATGTACACTGGGCATGTGATTAATGTGACTGAGCCAGAGGCTGAATATGCAGTAAATTAAGAGGAAGATGATGTGGAAAGAAGGAAGAAGCAAAAGCTGTATTTTAGAATTTATCAGACAATGGGAATAAGCATCTCATCTGTCAAAACAAAATAAACATCCAAGAGCAGGTAAATAAATGGGTCTAGTATTTGGGCCATGAGTATGAAGCCCACACAGCAACTATTGCGTTATCACAGACTGTCAGAGGTGAGAGATTCCTAAGCTTGTCCACTTGGATCATTTCATGTATGGAAACTCTGAGATGCAGAAGCGGGTGGTCTCTACATCCTGTGCCTCTTCAAAAACTCCCACTTACTGGAAGGTGTTTAAATCAGTGGTTCTCCTTAAGCTCCTGTTAGCCCTTAGTCAGCCTAAGTGTGACTTGGAACTCATCTATCACTTTGATCAGCAACATGCCCAGAATCTAGAGGGTGGCTTTACTTTCCTGACCTTCGATCTCCATGCGTGCGGCAGGGTATTTTTCAACTCTGAAGCTCCAGATGAATATAAATGATGTTAAACTCATCATTCAATGCTAAGAAAACATGGGGAATCCCTGGCAGACAGTAGTATAAACTAGACAATATAACAAGTCCAATTAGCTTTGGAATGGTATGAGGGAAGGCAGAAAAGATCATTTTGTAAAGTCTAAAATAGTCCATTAGTTTCTTTGCACCGGACACTCAACTAAGTGTTATAGAGTACAAGAAAGTATGAGAGGTAGCCCCTCCACCAGGCAGGAGCTTCCAGTTGGAGAAATGATCACACGGATGAGCAGGAAACTCACATAGCAACAGGAAGGGAAGGTGAGTTTCCTGTGAATGTCAGAGCCCAAGGAACCATAGGAGAGAAGCCTCTGAACTATGGGCCCTCCGTGGTCATGGAAGGCTTCTTGGAGAAGGAGGGAGTTGAACCAGACCCTGAGGGGAGGACAGGATTTGGAGAAGACCAAGAGGGCATTACAGGTTGTCAGTGAGCGTTGGAACCAAACGTACACTTACGCCTTTATTCACGGAGTCAAAGTGTATTGTGTCCGCGTCGGCTACACTGGGCTCTCAGTGCTTCTGTCCAGGAGCAGTCAGTTGGATTTTCCTTCGCCCCACAAAGCATCAGGCTGAAGTGGAAAAGCCACTGCAACACTCCAGCCACCTGGTTTACACAGAGGCTGGAACCAGCACTCAGGTGGCCCATCTCACCCCACCCCCAAACTCCTTGGGCAATTCCAGAAAGCTCCAGGAGCATCCAGGTGCCTTCCCTTCTCTGGGCCTCAGTTTTCTTACAGATACAATAACACACTTGGGCTAGGTGATCTCAAAGTTTCCTTCCATCTCTCTAAGTTTGTGATTTTTGCTTTGGAAGACTAATTTTTTTGTGTGTTTTTTTGTTGTTGTTGTCTATTTTATATAGAGTAGTGTGTGTATGTTAATCCCAAACTCCTAATTTATCCCTCCCCGCCATTCCCCTTTGGTAACCGTAAATTTGTTTTCTATGTCTGTGGGTCTATTTCTGTTTTATAAGTAAGTTCATTTGTATCTTTTTTTTTTTTTAGGTTTTCACATATAAGTGACATCATATATTTCTCTTTCTCTGTCTGGCTTACTTCACTTAGTATGATAATCTCTAGGTCCATCCATGTTGCTGCAAATGGCATTATTTCATTCTTTTTTATGGCTGAGTAATATTCCATTGTATATGTACACCACATCCTTTTTATCCATTCCTCTGTCGATGGACATTTAGGCTGCTTCCATGTCTTGGCTATTGTAAATAGTGCTCTGAACTATGGGCCCTCCGTGGTCATGGAAGGCTTCTTGGAGAAGGAGGGAGTTGAACCAGACCCTGAGGGGAGGACAGGATTTGGAGAAGACCAAGAGGGCATTACAGGTTGTCAGTGAGCGTTGGAACCAAACGTACACTTACGCCTTTATTCACGGAGTCAAAGTGTATTGTGTCCGCGTCGGCTACACTGGGCTCTCAGTGCTTCTGTCCAGGAGCAGTCAGTTGGATTTTCCTTCGCCCCACAAAGCATCAGGCTGAAGTGGAAAAGCCACTGCAACACTCCAGCCACCTGGTTTACACAGAGGCTGGAACCAGCACTCAGGTGGCCCATCTCACCCCACCCCCAAACTCCTTGGGCAATTCCAGAAAGCTCCAGGAGCATCCAGGTGCCTTCCCTTCTCTGGGCCTCAGTTTTCTTACAGATACAATTAGACACTTGGGCTAGGTGATCTCGAAGTTTCCTTCCATCTCTCTAAGTTTGTGATTTTTGCTTTGGAAGACTAGTTTTTTTGTGTGTTTTTTTGTTGTTGTTGTCTGTTTTATATAGGGTAGTTTTGGTAACCGTAAATTTGTTTTCTATGTCTGTGGGTCTATTTCTGTTTTATAAGTAAGTTCATTTGTATCTTTTTTTTTTTTTAGGTTTTCACATATAAGTGACATCATATATTTCTCTTTCTCTGTCTGGCTTACTTCACTTAGTATGATAATCTCTAGGTCCATCCATGTTGCTGCAAATGGCATTATTTCATTCTTTTTTATGGCTGAGTAATATTCCATTGTATATGTACACCACATCCTTTTTATCCATTCCTCTGTCGATGGACATTTAGGCTGCTTCCATGTCTTGGCTATTGTAAATAGTGCTGCTGTGAACACTGGGGTGCATGTACTGGGTTGGCCAAAAAGTTCATTCAAGTTTTTCTGTAACATCTTAAGGAAAACCCAAACGAACTTTTTGGCCAGCTAAATATCTTTTTGAATTAGAGTTTGCTCTGGATATATGCTCAGGAGTAGGATTGCTGGATCATACAGTAGCTATAGTTTTAGTTTCTTGAGGAACCTCCATACTGTTCTTCTGAAGACGAATTTGCTGACTCCTATTGTTTACCTTCTGATCATAACTACCTCCTCTTAGATTTTCTTCTTTGAATGAATAGTCAAGCTATGTTCCAGCAGTTCCCTGCTCCTTATGGATCTCCAGAGACACACTGTGCTCTCAGGCTTTTACACAATCCATTTCAAACGGCTGGAATTTGTACCCACCCTCCCCCTACCTGGCTGGAATGGAGATGCTCCTCCCTCTGTTCCTATGTCAGCTTTTACATTTATGCATTTTGCTACTCGCTGCTGAGCTGTGTCATTGCCCCTTTACACATTTCTCTCCCCCACAGGACAGTGAAACCTTAGGATCAGGGATCTTACCCTGCTCACACCTGTATCCCCGCAGTTAGTCTAGGGTTTACCGTAGGCCTGTTCAATGCACAAACGCATAAATAAGGCTTTTGTGGTTCCTGAACAGGCATCCTCGCAGGGTCTGCAGTCTGTCATCAGGATGCCTCCCTTCTGCACACGTCTGACCCATCCTTTCCTTCACTCTCCCTCTGCTCATGTGTCTCCGTACCACAGCTGCTCCTCACTCATCATTTTGCTCGCATCTGACTTCAGCTTGCATGTAGCCCATCGATACCCCTCCCCTCCGGTCTCTCTCCATCTGACGTTTCAGCTTCAGCTCTACGGTGGTAGAGGGATCAAATGTTTTAAAGGGATCAAATGTTCTAATCTCTGATTTCCTAAAATTGCTCCCAGAAATGAACAGCCTCATTCCCTGGGGATACCTTAGCTCTCATTCCTAAGACAGTAAGCGCGTTGGCCCAGCTGACCTTTTAGCACCAGACCACATTGTGGGTCATACACCAGCCTGTAGATTGACTACTCTTAATTATTTCAATCAGCGCTGTCCAGAGGGTAGGGTTGTATATGTAACTCAGGGATATAGAGGGCCATGACCTTCAGCTTGGGCTCCAAACAGAGCAAGCTTGACTCTAGAAAAAGATCCATGTTGACCCAGCAGGGCTGACTTTCACCTCTGACTTCAGGCTAACTTCCTACAGAGTACTGGATCATGATCCGGCCTGCAAGTCCCAACTGAGGATATGAATATTGTAGGTGATTCCCAAAGAAGAGAAATCCCCAGCTAGGGCTGCCAGAGACATCACTGGATACTTGGAGGCATCAGGAATGAAAGCCAGTTTCCACGAAAGACCTCATGGATAAGAAGCCATTGGGCAGCACCACGAAAATCACCCAGATACCAGCCATGGTGGCTACAGCCCTGGGACATGCCAGGATCAAATGTTCTAATCTCTGATTTCCTAAAATTGCTCCCAGAAATGAATAGCAGCATCTCCTTCAAGACCTGGTGAGGCTCCGGCCAAATGTGGCTGGAATGCAGAGGCATGGGTAGCGGGAACAGGACGTTGCCTGCAAGCTTCCTCTGCTCTCAGCCCGTGGAGCAGATTCGAAGATTGATTTAGAGAGGGCCCTTTGTCATAAATTGTTCCTTTATTCACTCACAGCAGGGGGCCAGCTGCTGCCAGCACTCTCAGCTTGTAGGGCACAACTGTGGGTTTAGAACGCGAGGAGAACAGATGGGCGACCTCTCAGCATCTTGAGAGGGGCTGCCAATTTGGGTTTGTGCTGCCACTCGATCTATTTTTTTTCTCCTGATGTTCACATTATGCAATGTGTGGAGCTGTGTGGTGTCTGGGAGAGAGCGCTGGACCGGGAGGGCAGGCTGGGTCCCCCAGTGTGTTCCTGGTTGTTCTTCACAAAGATTTGAGCTCCACTCTGCAGCATGTCTTCCATTAACCCCAGTGGGCTCCGTCCCCTACCCCAGAGGGGCTCACATTCCAGTCGGGGACGGACCAGTAAACAATCACCATCATACGTTGCAGGTGTGATGATAAGTGCACAGAGCCGGGAGAGCTACTCCAGAGCGGGGAAGTGCTATGCATGGAAGGCTCCCTGGGCGATGCCTCGAGAGAGGATTGCAAGGTAAATCAAAGGAGGACCTGCCAGACGGAGAGGACAAAATGAACAAAGGGACAGCCACACACAAAAAGCATTAGTCCAACATTTATTTGATCAGTCAGTGTACAGGTGTAGAGTCACATGCTCTTCTGCTTTACTAGAGAGAAAAGAATAACGTGACGAGCAGCAGGAGAAAATTCCGGAACAGTAGGCGGGGCTAGCTCATGCAAGACTGTGAATGTCATCCCTCATTAAGAGTGTGTACAGGTTGGGGATTATCAGCGGGATCCTGAAGCAAGTAAGTTGCATGGACTGTCCAAGACTCAGTTTCCTCCACTGTGTGATGGGGGATGATACAAGGTCCCACATTCACTTCGCCGGGCTGCTGATGGGATCATTTACTCCTTGTCAATAAATACGCATTGAGTGTCCCATGTATGCCAGACATCGCAGGAAGGCTGCAGGTGCAAAGATGAATAAGAAGACATTATTACTGCCTTTAAGGAAGTCTACTGTCTAGGCTGGAGGTACCTACAGGAAGAGCTAATTCATCAATCAGTGAAGTTAGGGCAGAGGGCGGCCAGATGAAGAAGAGGAAGGGTAAGGAACTAGCATTGTGCTAGATACTGGGGGATATTATGTTATTTAGTCTTCCCAGAAGCCCTCTATGGTAAAATGGAAGGCACAGCTACCAGAATATCCCATCTTAGTGGAATCACAAATTTCATGGGAGATGGAGGCTTTGGTCCAGGATTCTGGGTCAGGCTTACCTGCTTAACCATCCAAGACTGGAAAAGTGAGCCCTTAAAAAATATCCAACCCAACTCTTTCTTTTTATTCTAAGCATTTGCTTTTTCACACTTTAAAAGAGAATATTCATCTGCTCTCTTGACTCTGATGAGAACTTGATTTACCAGTCTCATGAAGGACTACTTGAATATGCTTTTGAGGCTGGGTATTTTGGGGGGGAGGTAGTCTCATGCTGAGATACCTGTTGGCAAGAATAATTCATGCACAGAAACATTTTTCTTTTTAATTAGGATTTTGTTTCACGGAATATTCATCCCATTCAAGGTTATATTTTGCATTATTTCCTTGTCTCATTGCAGATCAATTGTGAAACAGAATTGGGCTATTGGAACTCTAACAAGAGCCACCATTATAAAAGGAAAATTTAATAATTAACATCATCATTAATGATAATGACAAATGAAGTAGCTTTTTCATTCATGAATTTGATCATTCATGCAATCACTTGACAAATGTTTACTGAACACCTAGCATACATTAGGTACTACACTCAGTCCAGGCATATGGTAATAAGCAAGACAGACATGGTCCCTGCTCCAGAAGGATCTTACCATCTACAGAAAGAAGACAGTAAACAAATGAACAAACAATAAAACCATATAATTATATGATTGCAATTGACATGTATATCATATGCAAATGATGTTATAATTGATATGATATAGAAGTACAATATACTTTGAGAACATGATGTAGGGGGACATAACCTAATCAGAATGTTTAGGAAAGTTTTCCTTGAGGAGGCTGCCTTTAAGCTGAGCTCTGAAAGATGAGGAGGTGTGAGTGAGGTGAGGAAGGGAAAGAGTACTCCAGGCAGAGAGCAGTGTACCAGAAAGTCCCGAGGCAGAAAGAGGCTTCCATTCATTTGAAAGACAGCCAATGTGGCTATTGAGTGATCAAGAAACTGAAGAAAAAAAGGGCCCTGTGATTGGTGCTAAGTGGGCAACATTGGCTGGGGGAATGAGACAAGAGAGAATAGGATCAAGGAGAACAGGGTGTTATAGGCAGGCCCACAGAGTCCATTGCCGCTATGACCAGCTAGCCAGCAACCAGCTCTAATGTCTCATACTCAATTTCTACCTACCCTTCAAGGCACAGCTTCAATACCACATCCATCTACTTCGGGAAATGGTACCTTACAGTTTCCTCCTCAGAGGCTCACAATGCAAATTAGGATATCGAGGACTATGAGAAATCCTGTAACTGAGTCCCAGAATTTCCTAAACATATTAGACTACAGGAACATGTGAGACACTGGTGTTGCAAGGAGCACCATTGGGGAATTGCTCATTTAGTGGACTGAGTTGTCCAGACTTGGATTGAATTCTGACTGTGATGTTTAACAGCTGGGTATCTGTCCGCAAACTCTTCCACTGCTCTAAGTCACAGAGTCCTCACCTGTAAGATAGCAATGCCAACAGCTGTTTTGACGATCTTCTATAAGGATACAGTTAATAGCACATGAAAATTCTCTATTTCAATGACTGACACATAGTAGCTGTTCAAACATTAATTGACTTCCTTTCTTTTGTGTAGAGTAAAACAGAGTAGGCCAAATTTTAGGGAATCTTTCCACCAGAAATCAATATAAAACAAGAAAATTTCCCAGAACTAAACAACATGTGTCTCCAATTGAAAGGATCCATCAAGTTCTGAGTGCAAGGCATGCAAAAAGACCTACATCAAATCACATTATCATGAACTTTCTGAATTCTAAGGATAAAAAATATATCCCAATGCTTCCGGAGCGAATAAACAGTCACATACAAAGAAGTTGGAATCAAACTGGTCTCAGACTTCTCAATACTAAGACCAGAAGCTGGATGACAATGGAGAATTGCTTTCAATATCCTGAAAGAAAATTATTAATTTAAAATGAGAAATTATACCCAGCCAAACAATCACATAAGTTTAACTGAGTAATAAGACTATCAAAGACTCAAAAAATTTCATAACTCATATACTCTTTCTTAGGAAAGTAAATTGAAAAGTGAATCACAACATAGGAAGCTATGGGCTGCAGGAAATGAGAAATCAGCACAAGAGAGCCACAGAAGGACTTCCCAGGATGATAATCAGAAGAAGATCCCATGCACCAGCTGTGCAGCCATCCAGAAAAGCAACCAGTTAACACTGGAACAGAAGGACAGATGGCTCCAGAGGGATAATCTCTAGGGAAAAGAAAAACCAAAAACTAGAATTGATATGTTTGAGTTTATAGAAAAATTCCTGAGAGGTGAGTGACCCAGATATGGGAACATATAGAGAAAGTTAGAGACAGAGTAGAAGAAAGTATGGAAATAAAAAAGCAAAGTAATCATTACCTTTCAAAAACCAAAGTATAATCCATTTAACTTGACTCTGCACAATATCCACAAATGCATAATAGAAATCCTCATGACTTAGGGATCAATGAATGATATAACCATGCTGGTGGTAGGGAAGGGAAGAAAAGGGAGAGAGCAGATCTTCATCTACCACTCAAGGAAGTCAACAGCTAAAACTGATCAATCAAGAAATAGCTATATAGCGGAATTCCCTGGAGGTGCAGTGGTTAGGACTCCACACTTCCACTGCAGGGAGGCCAGGTTCCGTCGTCCCTGGTCGGGAACTAAGATCCCACAAGATGTGTGGTGTGGCCAAAAAAAGAAAAATTGCCACATAAACATATGATTTAGTAATTGGAGATCAATGTCAAGAGCAACAACTAGAAGAGAGCAAGTATGACCCGGGATTGGTGTTTTCTAAGGCATGTATTTTACACTATGTGGCTTTTTAAAAGATGTACTTGGATAAAAATGAAACTTAATCTTAAAAGAATACCAGAGCATAGCTCTACAATAATTAAAGTTTCAATTATGTAAAGATTATGTATACACATGGGCTTGGAAGCCTGGAACACATAGCAAGTGGAAAGAGTTTGATTTGTTAGGCTAATAATATCCAAAGATAGGGAGAGCCTAAGCGTAGAAGTCAGACTAACTTACTAGAAGCTATTAACTTGTGACACAGCGTCTCTTTGAGTCTTACTTCCCTCTTCTGTAAAATGAGAATAAAATAGAACCTGTTTCATAGGAGTGTTATAAGGGTTACATCAGAGAATACATATTAAGTCCTTGGCACAGGTTTTGGACCATGTGATCACTAACTGGCGATCGCTTTTATTTAAGAAGGAAGAAGGGAGAGAGGGAGAGAGCAAGATTTTGTTCAGCCTAAATCGCGGGAGGGAGCGCCATCTACACAGCCTTGGAGCGTGTCTTCTGGGCAAGCTGTCCTCTTAGTGACCATCAACTTAAAGGGACTTTGTCAAGGTTAACAGGCTCAGATTAATATATATTAAAAAGGACTTAGCTTGTTCCCTGTGTTCCAAAAAGGCTGTCAGTGCCTGAGAGAGGGTCAGCTTTCCCACAAGGTTAAAAGACTTGCTCAAGGAAGACATTCCCATGGTCCAGCACCTCCCTAGTCATTCCATTTTGTTTTTACAGCATCCAAGTTCTCACTTGGAAAATACTTTTTGCCACGCGTATGCATCCTTGAAGGCCTGGATCCTACCAGGTGAAAGTTATTCTCTGGGGATAGTTAGGCTTTTCCAGGCAGGATTAAGGCTTCCCTCCCACAAGGTCCATGCTGTCAGGCTGCTTTCTGTGTGCTCAGAGTAGCTAACGGGGACCAAGCATTTGTGCCCCAAGGAGCAGTTCTCCCTCTGAATTCTGTTGTATTTGCTTGTATAAAGCAGACCAGAGCACAGAGAGAGCCTGGTATAGCAGAAAAACATGGAGAGTGGATATCCATACATAGCCAGATACGTTCTGAAGTCAAGATTCAAGACTGGGTCTGGGGCATCACAAGTCCTGTGCTTGTATCCAAATTCCACTCCACCTGGCTTTCAAACAGGGCATTGGGCAGCCTGGGCAAGTGGGAAGAATTTTTACGTGTGACCCCAGCCTTTTCACTTCTTAATTCTGGAACCTTGAACAAGGTTCTTGATACCTGTGACTCTCAGTTTTATCATCTATAGAAATAGGATAATCATGTAAGTGGTCCTTGCCTTGATGACCTCATTGGTCAGACTCACCAAAGTGGGTCTGAAGTGTGCAAAAGTGAACAGTAAGGAACAATGTTAATGGTCATAGAGCAGATAGCAGCAACCTTCTTCCCGGGCCTTGACATGGCTCAGGCCCGCCCTACCTCACGCCAAGGAGAGTCGGGCCCATCAGAGCTAGTCACTGGCAGCAAGCCCGGGCTCACCTGGAACCACCCTCCCGCTGACTGGCTATTGATGTGACTTCACCGCTCACATCTCCCTGGCTCTTCCATTCCCTGGCTCCATGCCCTGCTTCCCTGTGGCTGCTCTGTCCTTGTTTACCAAGCCAACGTGACTCCATCTCCCACCATGTGATGCTCAACTCCACACAGGCCCTGGATTGGGGCAGCACCTACCTCTCCCAAGTTAAAGACATTTCTCCCACCCCTTTGATGAGTTACAGCTCAAGTCGGAGGATGGGAGCGGGCTTGCAGATGCCAGGTATGGACCAGTGGCTCCTTCCGTCCGTTCATTGCTGCCCTTCAGGGTTTCATGGCTCACCCTCGGCAGCTCCTGCCAACTTCCCAGCTCACAATGATGTCAAAAGAAAGTTTTCTTTCCTGGGGCTCCCTCTTTTGTTTTCAGAGTGAGCACCCTGTGACCAGTGCTTGATCAAAAATGGATGAGAATGGGGAGGGAAGAAGGGAAATGGGGGATTGTTTGGCAGAGGATGGAGATGAGAGAGAAGGGAACATGAAGGATGAGGAGACTAGATTGTGCAAACAGAAGCAGAAGGCAGGCGGGGGAAGAGGAGGAAGGAGAAGCAGATAGATGAGTGTGTTTGTCTTGCCTGGCAGCCTCTGTGCCACAGACTCTGGAGTTGCGACGTGGCACTGGGACATAATGCAGCCATCCTTGGCTTTAGCTCAGACCTGAGATCTAATCCTGTTTCAGCAAGTCTTTGTACAAAGCGGCAGGTACTCTGAACCTTGCAGTCCTCATCTGTAAAACCAGAACAATACCACCCGCTGTGCAGGATCGTTTTGAAGGTGGAAAGTGTGAAAAACAGGGGCACAGTATCCAGCACACAGGAAGTACTCAGTAAACGGTCATTATTATGAGGAGTCTTAGCTCCTCAGCGTGGGGCTGCTGTATTGATTATAGTGCCCTGTAGTTCTCAGGGACCCCGTGTTGCTGCTATTGACTGCTGCTAAGGGACAGCATGGTTTCAACCTGTCCTACTCATTGTTTCCTCTTTGGTCAACAGGCTCTGCCCTCCAAACAAATTTCCTCCTGTGTTTCACCTCTTTTCATTAGTTTTCTTAGAGTTTCTCGGTGGTGGTGGGGTGAGGAGGGGGGACATTTTAAAAATCCTGCAAGCTTCTGAATTAGCACTTGAAAACCATTGTAAATTCATAAGCCAAACCATCACAGGAAGTGTCACCATCTTGGAGGACATGCTCCTAGAGCATCTGCCTCTCATCTGTGTATACACACAAACCTGTGCTTGGGTGAGGCCTGGGTGCCCTAGAGACCACGTGCACACCCACAGGTAGATGTGACATCTGTAAATCCAAGTCCACTTTACTCACCCCATCCTCCAAGGAACCCTTCAAATTCCTAGCTCCTGTGTGCAATTAAGTATTTTAGATCAGCTGCTGTAATTGTGTTCAGTTCAATTTCTCACTTCAGACTTGGAAAATCATGTGTAAGGAAAGACTCACATACCTTTCTAAATCAGCCAGAGGTGACAGGAGAATGAAAAAAAAAAAAAGAAAGAAAACTTCTGATCACTCAACCATTAAACAAACGCCGCCGACAGCACCACTCTAATTACTAGGTTACCGTGGGCTTCGGGTATTTTTAAAAATAACACCCTAAGTCGACAGGCCTCCACACTCCAGAAGTCAGTGGCTTCTCTCTTTCACCTCCTTCACTTATGCACAGGGTGCTTGGGTGCCAGTCTTAGGGGAGACTGGCTCCTGAGTGGGAGGTGTGCCCTGGCACACAATGGCAGTAGCTCTGAGCACATTTTGTGAGCTCCCACCACAAGGCTCCATGCATTTTATTACCATTATCTCCTTTACTCCTTTGTTCTTCTTCTGATGGTAGGCATTTAAAATACACAGGAAGAGTTCATTGAAGCATTATTCACAATAGCCAAAAGGTGAAAACATCCTAAGATGAATGGAGAAACCAGCTATGGTATATCCATACAATGGAATATTACTCAGTCATAAAAAGGAATAGGGTTCTGACCCATGCTACAACATGGATGAACTGGAAACAGGATGTTAAGTGAAAGAAACCAGACACAAAAGGAAAGACATTGTAAGATTCCATTTACATGAAATAGCTAGAATAGGTAAATTCATAGAGACAGAAGGTAGATTAGAGGTTACCAGGAGCTAAAGGGAAGGGGAAATGGGGAGTTAAGGCTTAATGGGTACAGAGTTTCTTTTTGGGGTGATGAAAAAATTTTGGAGCTAGAAATTGGTGACAGTTGCACAATGTAAATGGATTTAAGGCCACCGAATTGTACACTTAAAAATGGTTAAAATTTTAAATGGTTAAAATCAAGGTCCATGCTGTCAGGCTGCTTTCTGTGTGCTCAGAGTAGCTAACGGGGACCAAGCATTTGTGCCCCAAGGAGCAGTTCTCCCTCTGAATTCTGTTGTATTTGCTTGTATAAAGCAGACCAGAGCACAGAGAGAGCCTGGTATAGCAGAAAAACATGGAGAGTGGATATCCATACATAGCCAGATACGTTCTGAAGTCAAGATTCAAGACTGGGTCTGGGGCATCACAAGTCCTGTGCTTGTATCCAAATTCCACTCCACCTGGCTTTCAAACAGGGCATTGGGCAGCCTGGGCAAGTGGGAAGAATTTTTACGTGTGACCCCAGCCTTTTCACTTCTTAATTCTGGAACCTTGAACAAGGTTCTTGATACCTGTGACTCTCAGTTTTATCATCTATAGAAATAGGATAATCATGTAAGTGGTCCTTGCCTTGATGACCTCATTGGTCAGACTCACCAAAGTGGGTCTGAAGTGTGCAAAAGTGAACAGTAAGGAACAATGTTAATGGTCATAGAGCAGATAGCAGCAACCTTCTTCCCGGGCCTTGACATGGCTCAGGCCCGCCCTACCTCACGCCAAGGAGAGTCGGGCCCATCAGAGCTAGTCACTGGCAGCAAGCCCGGGCTCACCTGGAACCACCCTCCCGCTGACTGGCTATTGATGTGACTTCACCGCTCACATCTCCCTGGCTCTTCCATTCCCTGGCTCCATGCCCTGCTTCCCTGTGGCTGCTCTGTCCTTGTTTACCAAGCCAACGTGACTCCATCTCCCACCATGTGATGCTCAACTCCACACAGGCCCTGGATTGGGGCAGCACCTACCTCTCCCAAGTTAAAGACATTTCTCCCACCCCTTTGATGAGTTACAGCTCAAGTCGGAGGATGGGAGCGGGCTTGCAGATGCCAGGTATGGACCAGTGGCTCCTTCCGTCCGTTCATTGCTGCCCTTCAGGGTTTCATGGCTCACCCTCGGCAGCTCCTGCCAACTTCCCAGCTCACAATGATGTCAAAAGAAAGTTTTCTTTCCTGGGGCTCCCTCTTTTGTTTTCAGAGTGAGCACCCTGTGACCAGTGCTTGATCAAAAATGGATGAGAATGGGGAGGGAAGAAGGGAAATGGGGGATTGTTTGGCAGAGGATGGAGATGAGAGAGAAGGGAACATGAAGGATGAGGAGACTAGATTGTGCAAACAGAAGCAGAAGGCAGGCGGGGGAAGAGGAGGAAGGAGAAGCAGATAGATGAGTGTGTTTGTCTTGCCTGGCAGCCTCTGTGCCACAGACTCTGGAGTTGCGACGTGGCACTGGGACATAATGCAGCCATCCTTGGCTTTAGCTCAGACCTGAGATCTAATCCTGTTTCAGCAAGTCTTTGTACAAAGCGGCAGGTACTCTGAACCTTGCAGTCCTCATCTGTAAAACCAGAACAATACCACCCGCTGTGCAGGATCGTTTTGAAGGTGGAAAGTGTGAAAAACAGGGGCACAGTATCCAGCACACAGGAAGTACTCAGTAAACGGTCATTATTATGAGGAGTCTTAGCTCCTCAGCGTGGGGCTGCTGTATTGATTATAGTGCCCTGTAGTTCTCAGGGACCCCGTGTTGCTGCTATTGACTGCTGCTAAGGGACAGCATGGTTTCAACCTGTCCTACTCATTGTTTCCTCTTTGGTCAACAGGCTCTGCCCTCCAAACAAATTTCCTCCTGTGTTTCACCTCTTTTCATTAGTTTTCTTAGAGTTTCTCGGTGGTGGTGGGGTGAGGAGGGGAGACATTTTAAAAATCCTGCAAGCTTCTGAATTAGCACTTGAAAACCATTGTAAATTCATAAGCCAAACCATCACAGGAAGTGTCACCATCTTGGAGGACATGCTCCTAGAGCATCTGCCTCTCATCTGTGTATACACACAAACCTGTGCTTGGGTGAGGCCTGGGTGCCCTAGAGACCACGTGCACACCCACAGGTAGATGTGACATCTGTAAATCCAAGTCCACTTTACTCACCCCATCCTCCAAGGAACCCTTCAAATTCCTAGCTCCTGTGTGCAATTAAGTATTTTAGATCAGCTGCTGTAATTGTGTTCAGTTCAATTTCTCACTTCAGACTTGGAAAATCATGTGTAAGGAAAGACTCACATACCTTTCTAAATCAGCCAGAGGTGACAGGAGAATGAAAAAAAAAAAAAGAAAGAAAACTTCTGATCACTCAACCATTAAACAAACGCCGCCGACAGCACCACTCTAATTACTAGGTTACCGTGGGCTTCGGGTATTTTTAAAAATAACACCCTAAGTCGACAGGCCTCCACACTCCAGAAGTCAGTGGCTTCTCTCTTTCACCTCCTTCACTTATGCACAGGGTGCTTGGGTGCCAGTCTTAGGGGAGACTGGCTCCTGAGTGGGAGGTGTGCCCTGGCACACAATGGCAGTAGCTCTGAGCACATTTTGTGAGCTCCCACCACAAGGCTCCATGCATTTTATTACCATTATCTCCTTTACTCCTTTGTTCTTCTTCTGATGGTAGGCATTTAAAATACACAGGAAGAGTTCATTGAAGCATTATTCACAATAGCCAAAAGGTGAAAACATCCTAAGATGAATGGAGAAACCAGCTATGGTATATCCATACAATGGAATATTACTCAGTCATAAAAAGGAATAGGGTTCTGACCCATGCTACAACATGGATGAACTGGAAACAGGATGTTAAGTGAAAGAAACCAGACACAAAAGGAAAGACATTGTAAGATTCCATTTACATGAAATAGCTAGAATAGGTAAATTCATAGAGACAGAAGGTAGATTAGAGGTTACCAGGGGCTAAAGGGAAGGGGAAATGGGGAGTTAAGGCTTAATGGGTACAGAGTTTCTTTTTGGGGTGATGAAAAAATTTTGGAGCTAGAAATTGGTGACAGTTGCACAATGTAAATGGATTTAAGGCCACCGAATTGTACACTTAAAAATGGTTAAAATGGTTAACATTTTATGTTGTATATATTTTACCACAATAAAAATATAAATATTAAAAAAAAAAAACAGATACAGAGGGAGAAAATGAAGCTCATTTAGGCCACTGTGTCAATTAGGATTCTACTGGATGTAAAGGACAGAAAGCCCTGTACAGCTGGCTTCGGTAAAGGGGGAATTTACTGGCTCAATAAACTGAGCAGTCTAGGGGTAGGACTGGGTTCAGGGCTGTGCAGGATTGTTTCCCTTTCCCCCTGCAGATCCACTTGCTACCCTCCCTGCCCTCTGGCCCGGGAGCCTGTGCTACCTGAGCCATATCCATGGGGCTTCCGCAACCTCTGGCTGCCAGGGTAGCCAACGGGAAAGGCCAGCAGAGGTTTGAAGGGAGGGAGCAAAGGGAGGCGAATGTATTTATTCCTCGGGCTCCCCCCTGCAGGATCACCCCAGGCTGGCTCTGTCCCTCAATTTGAGGTCATGGTTTCTCTCAAGGTAGCACTCTCTACATGACCCTTTTCCTTGCAGGTTCTGGAAACTACCCCCTCCCACATCCCTTTGGACCTAGAAATGGTAACAGTTCACTGCGACTGGGCCTGGGTCCCTGCAGTATGTTTGCACTAGGTGGTCTGGCACCCTGCATCTCTGCCTGCAGTGAATGATCCCTTTAGTAAACCTTGCTCATATCATCTAGTTCAGGTGAACCATCTATTTCCTGTTAGACCCTGACTCGAAAGAGATCTCTAACGTGTCTTCCTTGTTGGGACCTGACTCTCCGTCTCTTGATCCGTTTTTGCTGAACTGACATCAGTCTTAAGTTTCAGGTTTGCAGTAACAGCTGTAGCTCCCGCCTTCTCTTAGTTTCAGGACCTTGGGAAAAACAGATTCTCATTCCAAAAAGTTTACCAAAGTTCCCACATCCTCTCAGAGGCTCAGAGTGTGCAGTGTGCCCCTCCCTTGAGTCCAGGACGGTGATCAGAGGAAGTCTCTGGGCTGACTGGCTTGAGGCCTATGCTCCATCCTTGGTGAACGGTGTGGGAGAGAGCAGTTCTGCAGGGGAGAGTCAGGGGGCCTTTACTGTGGTATGGTGATTTATAAGAAATATGTATCTGATCTTCATCCATGTTTCTGGTGCACGGCTCCTAAAACCCTTGGAATTTCCTCAGTAAATGGAAGTGATTAAGGTGTGTTTTGTTATGTTAATGAGGTGACTTCTGGACTGAATCTGGGATGGGGTCTGGCTGCCAGCAGAATCAACCTTGTGATTCGAGGGTTGGAATTTTCAGTCCCAACTCCCTGACTTTCTGGGAGCAGAGAGAGGGGCTGGAGGTTGAACTAATAGTCAGTGGTCAACGATTTCATCTATCACGCCTATAAAACAAAGCCTCTGTAAAGACCCTAAAGGACTGGGCTCAGAGAGCTTCCAGGTTGGTGACCACATGGAGATCTGGGGAGAGTGGCACTCAGGGAGAATAGGAAAGCTCTGTGCCCTTTCCCATACCTTGCCCTGTGCCTCTCTTCCAGCTGGCTATTCTCAAGTTACATCCTTTTAAAGGAAACCAGTAATCTAGTAAGTAAAGTGTTTCTCTGAGATACCGTGAACAGCTCTAGCAAACAAATGGAACCCAAAGAGGGGATCATTGAAATCTCCAATCTATAGCCAGTCAGTCAGAAGCACAGGTGACAAACTGGACTTGTGATTGGCATTTGAAGTTGGGGAAGGGCAGTATCGCCTGGGACTCAGCCCTCTCCCTGTGGAAGCGGATGCTATTTCTAGGTAGATTGTGTCAGAATATTAAGTTGAATTGTAGGACAGCCAGCTGGTGTCGGAAAATTGCTTAGTGGTATGGGGGAAATAAACCTACACATGGTAGTTGAGTGCAGAATATTAGTTACCCAAAAGAGGGTAAATGGAAACCGAAACGGTGTAACTCAGATTGAGACTTGAACCCACACGCCGGGACTCGAACCCAGCTAAAACCCAGATTGGGACTTGAACCCACGGTCTTTTAATTGAAATCACACACCTGATCTCAGGACTTAATGAAGCTCAGGTTCTTGATGTCTCATTACGGAAAGAATTCAGTGAGAGACAAAGTGATAGGTAAGAAGTGGATTTATTTAGAGAGAAACAGACTCCACGGAGTGTGGGCCATCTCAGAAGGGGAGAGGCCCTGAAATATGGGGTGGTTAGGTTTTATGGGCTGGATAATTTCATAGGCTAATAAGTGGGAGGATTATTCCAACTATTTGGGGGAAGGGGAAGAGATTTCCAGGAATTGGGCCCCTGACCACTTTTTTTTGTTTGTTTTTATTTTTGGCTGCGTTGGGTCTCCGCTGTTGCGCGCGGGCTTTCTCTAGTTGCAGCGAGCGGGGGCTACTCTTCATTGCGGTGTGCGGTCTTCTCATTGCGGTGGCTTCTCTTGTTGTGGAGCATGGGCTCCAGGTGCGCGGGCTTCAGTAGTTGTGGCTCGCGGGCTCGGGAGCGCAGGCTCAGTAGTTGTGGTGCACGGGCTTAGTTGCTCCGCGGCATGTGGGATCTTCCGGGACCAGGGCTTGAACCCGTGTCCCCTGCATTGGCAGGCGGATTCTTAACCACTGCGCCACTAGGGAAGCCCCACTGGCCATTTTTTTATCTTTGTTGGTCGGCCCCGGATATCATGGCGCTGGTGGGTGTGTCACTTAGCTTATGTTAATGTATTACAATGAGCGTATGATGAGGCTCAAGGTCCACTGTTAGTCAAATCTTCCACCATCTTGGACCTAGTTTGGTTCTAACCAGTTTTTGTCATGTCCTATGGCTATGTCATTCTTTTAAAGGTTGTGCCCTGCCCCCTTCCCTCCTGTTTCAAAACTGCTTGGGAAAAAAACTCGGTTGCATGGCAGTCACTTTCCTAAGGTCTCACAACTGAGGGACTCACATTATTTGCCTGACTCCAAGCCCCAGCTCTACCCAGTACTCTCCGTCCTTTCCTCGGCCCCTTTTCCCAGGCAAACTCTCTGCCAGGAAGCTGGGCCTAGGCTCAGGACTGAGGTTCCTGTAAGCGTTAGAGCAGGAGTGATCCTAAGAGCCATGAAAGGCAGGAGAAGGGGCAGCCCATGTGCTGGGGTAGAGAAGGAGGATGGCGTGAAAGAAGCACCCTCCAGGTCGTCCAAGCTTGATCAGCTCTGTCATTTTTCACTTCCTGAGACATGGGAAAGCATGACCAGGCAGAGCTAGGTAAACTTGGGTAGATACATTCCTGAAGCCTCCACCTGATCTGTTTACTTTTGTAAGGAACGAAGTAATCAGAGTGGTGAGCCTCCCATCGCTCAGCATTATCACCCCCTCCGACCCGGGCTCCCCGCATCCTAGCAGTGTTGGCTTCTCCAGATAGCGGGCCTGGATTTCAGGATAAGTCACGTGCACAGCTCATTTGGTCATTTCTCTGAACGGTCAGTAAGGCATCTGCCACAGAAGACGGGCAGATTGGACAAGGTGGATTTAAGGACTAGCCCAGGAAGAAACCAGTGTGGCAGGAACGTGGGGAGGAAGTTGAGTTTGGCAGCTAAGTATGACTCCTGGAAACTAGGGCAACAGTTGGCTTTCAGGGTGCGACCTGGGAGTAAGCAAGGATGAGCCTGCCTGGAAAGTCCAGGAAAGCCAGCAGGGCACGAGTCAACCCCAAAAGGAGAAATTTGCCTGGAAAGCTATGCTTGAAAACAAATCCCAGAATAGTTATAATATTGACTGTGTTAGAACTAATCAGGATCAATTAGAAGTCTTTCAGAAAATATTTATCGGCTAGGCACTAAGGATAGAATGAATGAGTGAATATGTGAATGAATGAATGAATGGGCTAAATGATCTTTAAGATCTTGCTCATCCCTCAAATGCCACAAAATCCTTTAGATGCTAAAGCACAGTTGGGCCATGTGAGGGAACAGAGCACGGGAAGAAGTGCCTGACTTGAGCCAGGAAAGGCTTCTTGGAGAAGATGATTCTATAGCTTTCAGAATATCACTGCTGATTCCATCTTTATCTGGCCCTTAAATATAGAACTTAAATAAAGGACTCTTCTGATTTCGTTGCTTTTAGTGCCCAGAGCCTGCTGCCTTTAGGCCAAAGTTACAGAACCAAGGGCCCAACAGACGTCCAGAGCATTCATGATTTCAAGGGAGAAAATAGCTCTTTAGTTCTCCTTCACTGTGCCCCTCTTTTTTAATTATAAAAGAAGTACATAATCATTATAAACAATTAGAAAATTCAAGCAAATGTTATCCTATTCAAGAGTCAACCACTGATAACCTGTGGGCACATTCTTCCCAGAATATTTCTTAAGCATATTTTATCTTTACATATTATTATTGATATTTTTTCCAAAATTTGTTCTGCTTGATTTTGCTTAACATTACATCATAAGCATGTTGAAAATACCTATGTAAGCATCATTTTAAATTACTACAGGATGTTTCATCCTATATAGATGAGTCATAATTTACATAACTAATCCCAGATCAGACATTGAGATTATTAACAACATTCATTATAATAATAAGCAGCCCTGTGATAAACATTCATGTACATAAAGGTCTATTTGCAATTCTGATCAGGTCCTTAGGCCAGATTTGAGGAAGCGGAATTACTGATCAAATGACATGAACAGTTTTCAAGCTCTTGCTATTCAAGGCGAGGTTATTTTCCAAGTGACATTGCTCCAGTGTGGACTTCACCAACAGAGCATAAGGAATTGAGCATAGGTCACTCTGTCTTTATTTTCCCTCTCCCTCTCTTAACTTCACCCATGTACCCAGTTATTCCTTTGCCTTCGTCTGAACCTGTCTTCCGGGTCAGAGAGACCTGGGGAAGGAATGGAAGGAGGGCTAGATTAATTGCATTTAGCCCCTTTTCTTCCTACCCAGCAGGGAAAGCAAAGCCACCTCAGGCTCTGAAATTTTAATCAACCTCCTAGCAGCAGGAATCTTATCCCTGAAGTTAGTCATTGCTCTGAGCTCAGTGCCAGACCGCCTAGGAGAAAAAGAGAGAGCCTGTACAGGTGATTTACAGCAGCTGGATTTGATCCTGTGTATAGGAAATGGTCTGGGGTGATGAGGTGTGGTCTTAACCTTCTGGACAAGGAAGTCATATGACTTCCTTTAGCTCATGAGCAGGAGATGAAAGAGCCCATTAGACATATAGAAACATATTCAACTGGCCTTCCAAGAGCCTGCATCAGGAGCAAATATCCTCCATGACATATGGCAGTTCAGACCCAGGCACAAGCCTGAATAGCCAAGGACCAGGAGAGTGAGCTTATATCCAGCTCAGACAAACATCCTGATCAAATGGACTCAAGTCTGGGAATTGCAACCAAGAGAAGCAGAGCTTAGAAAGAAGGCAGGAGGCTGCTGGAATGGCAGAGAAGTCTTAGAATGGTTTACAAAGGAAGAAAGGGCTGTGGGAGGAATGCTACCAAGTGTTCAGTGGTAGAGGCAATGTGAGAACCAGGCTCCCTAACCCCCATCCACTGTTCCCTCTGCTAGAACATTCTGCCTATATTTTGTTCAGAGAGTTGGTTGATTGGGTTCCCAGGGAAATGTAGCCATACAAATGCCAAGCTGTCCAGACAGAAACAGTTCCCAAGAAAGACATGTTACCCAATGGACTAGACCTTTCCCTCCCCTTTAAAGCTACTTTGTCTGGCAGAGGCGCAAGGATTTTTGCACATATGGGTTATTTTTCTGCAATGAAATGACCACCCCCCACCTGAGCCCCACAGGCTGGTGACCCTCTTCTCCAGGGCTCCCATCCCCAATTCACACACATGCTTCTGAAAGAAGACCACATCCAGCCTAGACCAGGCAAGATGGCCAGCTTGTGTTTCTTCTCGAAAATAGCAAAGTGGAATCTGCTTCATGTAAAGTGACCACAAAGACTGGCAGCCCCACAGAGGCCTGACACAACTCTCAGAGCCCAGGCTCTGCAACTTTGTAGCTACTCATGGTTTCCAGCCTGAGTGTTCTCCTCTTTAAATTGGAGAGGACCCCAGTTCTTCAGGAGTCATTGTTGGGATCAGCTGAGATAATGCATGTGAAAGCTTTCTGTAAACTCTAAAGCACTCCCCAGACGTAAGCTGGATGTGTTTTCTGAGTAAGAAGGTACTGAGATGGAGGAGGAATAGTAGCATTCAAGGTAAACAACAGCTGCCAGCCGCCCCCTCCCTCCACAGGTCTGGAAATCTGGGGATCTTCCTGAGCCATCTTGCGGCAGCTGATCCCTTAGAGCAGTGGTTTCCAAATATCTTTTGTTAAAGCATAGAATTCTTATTTATAAAGAAATATTTCATGGGACTCCCCCCCCCACCCCAAGTATGAAATTGATGATGGTAGTATTGCTTTGGTTAGATTGAAGCTAGATGGTAGGGGAGAGGGGACAAAGCAGTGTCTTTATTTTTAACTCCTTAGCTGCCAACTCACAAAAACTGATATATTTATCCATTATTCAGAAGACGTTTACTAACACACCTAAATATTTACGTGCTGGCTGGCCTAAGTCTGCCTCCCACCCCCAGGGGATCGGGAAGGACCACTGCTGACTGGGTACCTCCACTTTAAAGTAAGACTCTCCTTCGCTAGCCTGTGAGGTCTTCTGTTATACTTTCAAGCAATTAATGCTTTGTCATTCAGTCATTCATTCAGTCATTCATTCATTTAGTCATCTAATCATTCAAGAGCAAGAGGTTAGGAATACTCTTTAAGAGCAGTTGAGGTTCCCATCAAAGCAAGTAGGTATAGAGGAAAGAGCTTAGTGTTTTAAGTAAGATGAATCTGGTTCCAGACTTGTATCCACTCCTTATTGTCTGGCTGGTCCTGAGATAATCTCTTAATGGATCCAGGCTTCAGTTTCCTCAGTTGTAAAATGGGGCTACAAATGCTCACCTCCCAGGGTCACATGTTATGTAAGACAGGGTGACCCCCGTACCACCTAGTCACATCTCAGGGAACATTCTCAGAAAGCACCTCAAATAATTATGTTTGGTATGTTAATGTCTGTCTCACCAGTTAAACTATAAACTGCATGAGGGCAGGAACTAGACTTGGTTTGTTCGTAGTGGTATCCCTAGAACCTAGCATACCTTGGCACGCAATATGCTCCACATATATGGAAGGAATGAATGAAGGGCTTAGAATGATCTGGGCACCATGCTAAGCACTTTGCCTGTATCAGCTGAGTAAATCCTCATATACCTCTATCATAATTACCATTCTTTACAGATGAGGAAACCAAAACTCATGGAGGTTAAATAAATTGTCCTGGTTCATACAGCTAGAAACAGGCTGAGTCTGATGTAAGAACCCAAATGCATCTGCTCCTGAAGCTCTGCTTTAACCATCCCACATAACTGCTCCTTGCTAGAGAACCAGAGAGGCCTGTGTGGGTCAGGCATTGCTCAGACAGTATTGCTCCAGCACTTGGAGAAGGAGAGAGACGGCCCATCAGAGACTATCACGGGGTCCGAGGGCTCCAAGGAGTATGGAGCCTGAAGGAGATTGGTGGTACTTCGTGGACAGCTTGGACCACCAGGCTGAGGATGTGGAATTTGTCCATGGGCATTAAAGGGCCCTGGAAGGATTTTCATCAGGACAAGGACAGCACAAGACTTGGGAAGAGCACCCTGGCAGCAGGGTGGAGGATGAATGAAAATGGAGAAAGTGCACATAGAGTACCTGGGTTAAGGTGAGTCTTCCAAGTCAAGTTTGCCCGCTGCCACCCACTAGCTGTGTGAGCTTGGATAAGTGACTGTCTCTCTCTGACTTTCAGTCTTCTAGTTTGTACAGTATAGTGGGGATAATGTAGTACCTACTTCATGGGGCCGCTGTGAAGGCTGAGTGGGATAAGGCATAAACAGTATCTGACACTCACTGAGCTGGTCTCATTATGTACATAAAGGTGGAGAGAGAGGATTCAGAGTGAAAGCATTTCACAGGTACAATTACAAAGTATAACTACTGCTCTCGGGTAAGCGATAGGAGAAAAAATATAGTCAGAGGGTCCTGGATGTCTGCAGAATGGTGGTGTCATTAGGGAGGATGCGAAATGAGGCACTCCTTGTTCTGCCAGAACCCCGAGCCAAATCCAGAAATCTAGCCCTATTCCCCTGTGGCCATGTGCTAGGTATTTTGAAACACTGCTGATTTCCGTCTCACTCCAGACCAGGAATTGTGCTTTGATGCTTTTGATTTCGAAAATAACATTGAGATAATTCAAGAAAACCCTCATGTTATTTCTCTACTCCTATTTGTAATGATTATTAATCATAACTAATATTTGTATAGTACATTCCAGCTTAGAGGACATTTTCATCCATATTGTTGTATCAGGGATAAAGGAAAATTCATCAGACATAACTGGCTTATTGAACAGTGTGAACTCAGCCGGGCACAAATACAAACAGGTTTTTTTTTTTTGGTCTATTTTTCTCTCTCTAATCCTTCCCTTCAACCATGTTGTCAAATGTCCCTTTCCCAGCCCTTAATGACACCTTTGACAGATTCTGTATTTTTCTGGTTGCTTTGGGGTATAAAAATGTCCCACCTAGTTTGAAACTTCAATCTTATACCCTATTGACATCTCTATATATATGACATCTCTATTATACCCTATTGACATATCCCATCTTCTCTCCACCAGGGCTAGCCAGTCTCCAGCCTAAGTGACTTATGGAGGTAAGGGGCAGGTTCACACACCTGTCCCTTAAGTAGGGAACAGAAGGTGGGATGAAGCAAGTTTCTCTTACTTACCTGGATTCTGTGTCATCGCCTCCGCCTTGAGCTTCTCAGGCTAAGTACAACGTCTGCCTGATGGCGGAGATCCAAACCCTGGCTCTCTTGTGGGCACATGTGAGAGTTCTTCAGGGGGCTGGGCTAGGGCAGGAGATCTTTTCAGTGTTTGTTTCTCTGACCAGGAAAGAAGTTCACATCCTGGCCAAAGTCTTCCAAACCTGCCCCGCTACACACAACTCCCCTCCAGTGTAGCCCACCCCACAGCATCTCACAGCCAGTGTCCTCAGTGGAGGGTTCTTTCAGCCTGTTCATGGGCTAAAGACTCACGGTGGAAGGATTTCCCCCATCTCCCTAGTCTTCTGCTTAAACAGTTCTCAAGCTGCGGGGGCGGAGGTCAGGCCAGAATGTGTGGCCACTGATCATTTTTCTTAGAATCTGGTCCCCTCACCCCACTGTTCCCAGCTTTCCATGCCATTAGCCGACCCTCCACTCTCCAGCCGGTTTACCCAAGTTGTGTCTGTAGCCTTTCCCCTTCCTCCCTCCCCCTCTCCTAAGGTGGAAAGGATTCCAGTTTGCAGGATCAGCCCCAGGGCCTTCCTTTTCTGGGGAAAGCCAGGGAAGGCAGGAACGGAGGAAAGGGCAACCAAAGAGCTTACACAGGCTGGTTTTTATGAGAGAGCCTGGGCACTACAGGCGTCCAGAAGGAGAAAGTGGAAACTGCAGTGTGTGAAAGATGTTGAGAAATAAACTGATGGAGAAAGCAGTGTTTTAATGAATGTTCTGTGCTGTGAACATACTCTCTACTTACTGTATTTGAGAGAGGTCTGTGGTAAAAAGTTAAATGGTTTATCAATTTTTTTTAATTGGAGTATAATTGATTTACAATGTTGTGTTAGTTTTAGGTGCACAGCAAAGTGATTCAGATATAGATATAGATATATAGATATATAGATATGTGTATATATACATATCTATATACACATATATATATATTCTTTTTCAGATTCTTTTCCCATATAAGTTATTAAAAAATAATGATATAGTTCACTATCAGTATGATAGTTCATACTAGTGAACTACATAGTTCACTATCACTATCTGTTCGCTATACGGTAGGTCCTTGTTGTTTATCTATTTTACATATAGTAGTATGTATATGTTAACCCCAAATTCCTAACAACCCTCCCCTCCCCTTTTCCCCTTTCCCCATAAGTTTGTTTTCTATGTCTGTGAGTCTGTTTCTGTTCTATAAATAAGTTCATTTGTATTTTTTTTAGATTCCACATATAAGTGATATCATATATATTTTCTTGCTCACTTATCAATTATTTTTAATGCCCTTTGGAAATATGACACTAAGATGGGGTTGGTTTTCAGGCAAGTCATATTACCCTTCACAAACCATAACTCCGAAAAGTTGGTGTGATCATTCCTGTTTTTAAGATGTGGAAACTGAGACATAAAGAGGTTAAGAGAATTTCCCAGAATCATAATTTAATTAGAAGTAGATTCCAGACTCCAGTGCTGGTCTAACTTTAATTACCAAAATCACTCTGTATAATACTCTTACTATTATGATACTGTTCTTACTGTTCTTATAATGAAGCAACCACTGGACTCATAAATTCTATCAAAATCAGAATTGCTCGGGGGTAAAATACTTCCAAAAATGGTAAGAATTTTTACAGGCTAATGATGGAGATCCCCTCAAATCCATTTCTCTAAGCTGAAGTTGGGGATACCCTGAAAGTCACTGTGAAGAAGCACGAAGTCAGTACCCCTCCGAGGGATGTCCCCTAGTCCCACTACACAGCCACTCATAATCAGAGCTCAAAGAGCCCAGTCATAGTTACACGGGCCAGGCCTCTGCCTCCAGCAGGACCACTCCAGAGAGATAAGCAGCCATTCTTATGGAAAAGTGGAATCTCAAAGTCCATCTCCAAATACAAGCACCTGGAGGTGGGGGAAGGGAGGTTCTGGTCTTGAATTTCACACCAGTCCGCAGCGGGAGCAAATGGAGATGATACAATAACAACATTTTTGCAAGAAAATAAAGCAATCAAGAGCTTCACAAAATAGCCCAAGTCTGAGGAGCCTTTAGAAGCTGACATCCTGACCTAGAGCCCATGACCTGTGGTTGGAAGCTGTACTGATGTTCTTCAGGCTGCCAGGCCCACCTCTACGCCTTTGTAGAGGTTGTACGTCCAAATTACTGCTATAGTTTGACCTAACAAGATAACAGTCTGGGCTGGAGAATATTCTAATGCAACACTGAGTCCTGCCTCAGTGTCGAGGAAGCATTTAGGTCTTCTCACCAGGATGAAATGAGGTACATCCAGTGCTTCTTTTTTCTTAATTTTATTTCTTATTCAAACAACAGAAGTCCCTGGCTATGTAGTACGTATACACATAATTAAAATATGTACAACTATATTCATATCCATGGCTCACTAAATGACTACTGCTTTCTATAGTTTTTATTTTTATTTTTTTATTTGTTTTGTCTTTTATTGACTATACTATACAGGCTCTTTACTATATTTCATTAGATCCTTCCGATAGTCCTGTAAGTCAGAAGTTTGATTCCCAACTTAAAGATGAAAGAACTAGAACCTTAGCCTATCTGTGATCTTTCTCAGGCCCCACTTTTGATACCATGAGTTTGATGACAGCACTTCATAGATGACAGCATAGATGACAGCACTTCACAATTACACAGCCCAGGCACCCAAGTCCCAGCTGCACAGCAGGGATAGACAGAGATCATGAGGAAGGGAAGGGCCAGAACATTTTTGGTCTACAAAATGAGGGGGGCACACAGGGCATTGCTATGGTTTGTTGGAGGACAGTCAAGGGGAAAAAAATGCAGGAAAAAAAAGCCAAGATCTCAAAGGAACACATATTCTCAACCCATTGTCACACCACTCACCTTCATCAGGAATGGGGAGAATTGCAATAAAATCCCTTTGTTGCATTTTGCATTTTTCTCATGTGTTTCCACATCCATGATGCATTTGGCCTTCAGGTAAACCCAAGAAGAAAGCAAGACAAGACTATTAGCTCCATTTTCCTAGTGTGTCTTGGAGGCTTGAAATAACTTGCCCAAGAGCACATACTCAATGGCAGAGTTAAGCATGGTTGTCGTGGCTGTCCTGTTTGTCTTCACTGATTCTCTTTTAATAAGCACATCTGATCACATTGTTGTCCAGTCAAAAGCCTTTGATTATCTCAGGAAAACCTCTAAATCTTCCATGATCCCTGCTACTCACTGCAACGTCCACCTAATCCATGTTCCAGAATCGGCTAAATGTCCATACGTCACACCATTTCACCCCCGCATGATGATGTTCCAAATCTGATGTTCCTCTGTCTGGGATGAGCCCCCCAACACCACCAATGTCCCCAGGCTCTCTAGGACCCCCTGCACTTTGAAGACCCAGCTCATACATCTCCTCTTCTCAGTAGCCTTGCCACTTTCCTTCAGTTAGACTCACTGGTAGAAAGTCTTTTGTTTATTTCTTTTCTCATATTTGAGCTAAAATGTATCTTCCTGTAGCTTCCACTCCTCAGTCTCTTAGAGAACGTATACAATAAGTCTTCACTCTCTTTCCTCAATACTGTTCAGTATTTGAAGACCCCAATATTGTCTCCCCTGAGTATCTGCTCTTCAGATTAGACATTTCATCTCCTTTCAGAACACAGAACATGGATTCAAGTCCCTCATCATCCTGTTCACTCTTCAGAGCACATGCTAAACTATTATAGCATTTGAGCAGAAAGGAACAGAATATCCAGGTGTCTCTTAACCAGCACACAATGTTGGAACCAACAGGGAACGATATGTATTGAGCTGGATCTAGCATTTGGCCAGCTGCTTTATCAACTTTATCTCATTTTAATCTTCATTGAATAATGTAATGGTGTCACTAATACCATTTACCAATAAGGAAACTGAATCTCAGAAACATTAAACCATTTGCCAAGCACACACAGCTAGTAGATAGAAGAGCAGGAACCCAAACCTTCATCTGAACAACACCAAACCCATGCTCTTTCTACTATATTACTAGAATCACTCCTATTCCTCTAGATATTTCACTTCAATTAATTTAGCTGCACAGGAGAGTCATAAAAGCTACAGCCAGTTTTTTCCCGCTCTGCCAAGTGTCCCATGATCATCTTGAATTACCTAGATTCCAGATAATTTTCTGATTTGTGAAGGTCAAAACTGTGATCTCAGTTCCCCTCTTCAAGAAAATTAAAATAATTGGTGTTCTTCATCTCATCCGCTCTTCTGCACCTCTCTCATTTGTGCCAGTTGCTGAACAAACGTGCCAGCTAAAATAGGCACATCTTCACAATCTCCATCTGCCTTATTGGTTTCTTTAAATAAAATATTCTTGTGATGAATAATACCATCTAATTGTAAATGTACACATCGCTGCTCAGATCCCACTACTTTGAATGGCTTCAGTGCCCTGATGGGGACTACAGACCTCAATGGATCTCAGAAGTAACCACGAAAAGTCATTTGGACAGAGACCACAGTCCACTTCTCAGCCACTCAAGACCCCAGTATCAGTGCCCCCCTACTCTCTGTTACAGCCAATGCCATCCAAGGATTCAACTCATAGGGTATGGATGTGACTACATCCAGGCACTTCCCACTACACCACAGCCACCCAATTCAAGATGAATGGATGGGTTAAGTAAGTAAATAATATAGGTATGAATAGATGAAGAGTAGACAAGAGGATGAGTGAATGAACATCTGGTGGTTGGATAGATAAATGGATAAGTCAATAAAAAGACAGGATGAGTGGTAGTTGAAAGAAGAAAGGCAAGGAGAAGAGACGGGAAAGAAGAGGTTCAGACCAAAGCTAGGGCATCCATGGAAACTTACAACGTAGAATTGAAAAGTGCTACTTGATAATATTAATAGTAACAGAAAACTTCGAATACTTACCACGCCCCAGGCAGTATGCTAAGCATTTTATAAAATTATCTCAATTACTCTTCACAAGTAGCATTATTATCCATGTATTAATATAGATGCAAAAACTGATAAAATAGACCATAATAAATTTTGCTCCCCATAGCCACCCTGATCCAGTGCTGTTATCTGGAGTCACACAAACCAGGTGTGCCGCCTTTTCCCAACAATATAATATTTAAATTAAAGTCAAAAAACATTTATTGAGTTTCCATACTATTCAAGGAATTATAGTTAATGTTAGGGATTTAGGCATGACTAAGACTGAGTCCGTCAAAAAACTCATGGTGAGACAGGAGAGACAGGTAGGTAAGCAGATTTGTAGGTTACAGTCTGATCTGTTAAACAGCAACACACCAAGAATGTTTAGAGTTTCGAGAGAAGATATGAGGGTTGACCCTATGAAGGGAGCATAATCATATATACCGACACCCAACATTCCCTTCTCTGGGAAGAATTTCCTGTCCCTCTTTTCCAGGCCTCTCACCAATCTGGCCACCATCCTCTGGGTGGCTCCTGTTTATCTGTCTTTCTCTGAAGGTAATTCCTGGAAGAATCTGATTGGGGAGGAGAAAGGATAGTTTAGAGAAACATTTTCTGCCCCATCCCATGTCTCCATCACTGGAATAAAATTGTTAACCAGAGAAGACCATGAGGACTAGAAATTCTAACCCCCTTCCTAGACAGTACGCTGGTTTGGTCTACACAAGCACTGCTATTGGCCTCCATAACCAGCTGTCTGCACTCTGCATTGCTAGGAAACAATAAGAGCAAATAATATCATGTAGCTTGTTTTTACCCATTCATTTTGTCTGTTTCTATTTTAGATAAGGTTTCCTTTTTTGATTTCTAACCCAAATATGACTTAATAAAATGTGTTACATTCAAATCAATAACCAAGTAATATCACTCTACCCTGTAGTGATGAATTTCTAACAATAGTGCATTGTTAGAAAATGAAAAGATTGACCATGCATTCCCAATCAGCTGATGATAGCTGAAGTCTATGTCTGCACTTCTTCACATTAACAGATATGATCTAGTTAAAGGCACATTGTCTCAAAGCATTTATTATCAGATGTCATATTTTTCCCCATACTTAATTTACAGGGTCATGTACTTATAAGAGGGTATGGTGACTCATCTCTTGAAATGTGAACTTTAAACAGTATAATGATAACATTCCTTATTTGTCTGTGTTCCCTGC
Organism: Physeter macrocephalus; assembly: GCF_002837175.3. Taxonomy (NCBI): domain Eukaryota; kingdom Metazoa; phylum Chordata; class Mammalia; order Artiodactyla; family Physeteridae; genus Physeter; species Physeter macrocephalus. Next base: position 53,398,371 of record NC_041229.1, read on the forward strand.
AAATCCTTCAAAGCCCGGCTCAATCCTTCCTCCTTTCTGAAGACTGTCTAGATCAGTGGTTCTCAAAGCTTGGTCCCTGGACCAGCAACATCAGCATCTCCTGGGAACTTGATAAAAATGCAAATTCTTGACCCTTACCAAATCAGAAACTCTGGAGGTGGGACCCAGTAATGTCTTTTAACAAACCTTCCAGGTGATGCTGGTGCATACTAATGTTTGGAAACCATTGCCCTAGAGTGATGACCCCTGGGGAGTACACAGCTCGATTCAAACCACAAACATTTATAGAGAAACTACTATGAGGAAAGTCCTGAGCTAGGCACTGGGGACTGGGGTCATAGAGATGAATAAGACACAAAACATGTCTTTAAAAAACTAACATCCCATAGAGACTACAAATGTGGCTAACTCAGCAGAGACAGACTGTAGCACTGTGCTGCCTGACCAGAGCTGAGCAATAGAATAGTAGGTAGATAGATAGATAGAGGGACAGACAGATATCACCAGAGACTGAGGAAGTCCAGCATGGATGCCAGGAATCTCACCCTGCTTTGGAGCACCATGTATTGTTAAGAGCACAGGTCTGGAAGGAGACTCTGGTTTAAACCTTGCCTCTGCCATTTGTTAGCTGTATGATCTTGGGCTGGTTGACTGTTCTGCTCAGCAAAAGGGTACGGTGTAGTGATTCCAAGCATGCAGTCTAAAGCCTGACTGCCTGACCTTCAGTTCCAGATCTGCTACATACTAGTTGTGTGACCTTGGGCAAGTGGATTAACACTCTATGCTTCAGTCTTGCTATCTGGAATATGGAGCTACTTCATAAAGTTATTGCAAGGATTAAGCCATCTATGCAGATGACTTAGAACATTGATACAAGCTATGTAGAAGTGGTGGTGGTAGTGGTGGTGATGGTGAAATGGAAAACAAAATAATAGCACCTATTTTACAGGGTCAGTGGGGTAATATTAAATGAGAAAATGCAAAATTAAAGAATATTTTATATGAAACATATTTACTCCAGTTCTACCTTAGGGTTTATCTTGTTTTGTTTTTCCTCCTTTGGGTATACAACTCACTGTAAATTTACAGTGAGGAGAAGTGGCTGATCAAGGAAGATTCGGGTATCCCTGGATCTCCTAGCCAAATAGCATAACAAGAGCATCTTAGTATCACCCTTTAATGTTATTCAAACTCCCCATGACTTTTGACTCTACTGCATATGCTGTAATTCCTAAACCTTGACAATTCAGTTACAAGCATTAAACTTTTGAATGTGCCCCTTTCTACCTTACTTTGAAGATTTATTGTGCCTGAGAATCACCTGGAGAGCTTGTTAAAAAGCAGGTTCTTATTCAGTAGGTCCAGGGTAGAGCCTGAGAGTCTTCATTTATAACAAGCTCCCAGGTGTTGCTGGTCCATGGTCCACACATTGAGTAGCAAAGCTGTAGATAGTTCTTACCAGGCCTTTCTGCACAAAGTCCCTTAATGCTCTCCAAACTTCCACAAGTGGAATCCCAAATGTTGTCAGACTCTTCTTTGAAGGTTACCCCAGCATCGGTTCAGAGCTCCTGAGACTGTAACGGAAACCCTGGAAGGAGCACTGGACTGGGGGAGTCAGGAGGCCTAGCTTCAAGTTCTGCCTCCCCTCCTCACAAGCCATGTGACTTGAGAAAATTACAACCTGAATGCTTCTAAGACTTCCCAACTCTACCCCCTTCACATCCTCCATAGGGTGTCGAGAGTCAAATGAGATAGAGCGTGTGAAAGCACTTGGCAAACTGAAGAGCACAGCACAAAAAGAAGAGGTTATTGCCAAGTTTCAGGAAAAAGGGATATATCATGTAGGGGTCAGAAAACTGCAACCCATGGGCCAAATCAGACCCACTGCCTGCTTTCGTGAATAAAGTTTTTGGTTTTTTTTTTTTGGGAAAACAGCCACACCCATGGCTGTTACCATTATCCTACAAGGCAGAGTGGAATAGTTACAACAGAGACCATGTAGCTCACAAAGCCTAAAGTATTTACTACCTGGTCCCTTACAGAAATTTTACTGACCCCTGGCTTATAGGACCACTGAGAGACCTGAACAAATTGACTCTAGGCTGAGCTTCCAGGAATAACCCTCAAAGCCACACAGCAGAATTGAGCTTCCAAGAGGGCTGCTGCCCCTGCTGTCATCAGAAAGCAGTAGAAACAGGAACTTGCCTAACAGAGTGAGAAGCTACCACTGCATGTGCTTGCTCCAGAGCAGTGCCTCCTTTGCTGATAGAAATGCTGTCCCACTAGGGACCTCTGGTAAAGCCACACAGAAAATCAAAGCCTCCATGACTATCCTTGCCAGCAAAAACAGTAGAAGCCCAGAGCAAAAAGTTCCACTGTGCATGGGTGTGTCTTAATAGGGAAAACTAAATCACATGTAGACCCCAGACATACAGCACTCTGGGAAATACCATTTTTAGCTTTCCAGGTTCTACGTTGCAGGCAGACATGATAGAAGGAGAATTGAAATGGATGTAGAGCAAACCAGTATCCAGCACAGTCCTCAGGCAGGAGATACAGTCTGGGCTTCATTCCATTCCATACGATCCACTCGTTTTCTAGGCTTCCCAAATGAGGTCCTGGCATAATGATTCCAAAATTGTTTGGGTCTCTCTCCCTAACAGCACCCTAAAGGTATCCTATAGAATCAAGGTTTTATAAGCTCAAGGAATTATTTCTTGAGAACCTAACCCATACTCTGGAAGGAACCACCCAGAGCTCATTAACGGATGGCTTAAGCACAAATAAGTCAGTGCAATTGAAAATCACTCAAGGGCCAGCCCACCCACGGCGGGGAGCTGGGCTCATATCCTGCGATGCCATCTGGAACCTGTTGAGTGACTTGGGGAAGCACCTCCTCTTCCTTTAGGCTTTGTCTCCCTAAACTGGACATTTTCTGAGTCCCCTAAAAGTCTATGATTCTCAAAACACTTTAGCTCCCCAGAAATGGCAATGGGATAAGAAAGCATGTTGATAGGAGGTAAGTGGGGCAAACATCCAGGGTTGCATTAGCCCGAGACAGAGGAAGAGGGGCCCTGGGGCTTTGGCATCATGTGAAAGCCAGACTCTGCACACCAGATTAGTCAGGGCCTGTCTCCTGGAGATTACCTCCTTAATTCCTGCATCCAGAACAGTCATTTCTGAGGACACACTGACCTGTCACCCTCACCTGGGGGCTTAGCCACCCCCTTCCCAATGCCTCACTCCCCCTCTGTCTTCCCTCAATTTCATTTTGACAACTGAAAAGATGACAGTGACAAGATGAGTACAGCCCAGGAAGATAAAAACAATGTGAAATGCAGAGATTGGAGCTTATCAGCCAAACAGGACATGGGATATAAAAAGTAATCAACCTAAAGCTCTTATCAAAATCTCTCCCAGGGAAAGGTTTTAAAATTCTGTCATTGCTCGAGGAAAAATTATCGGATTATTATAAAGGAATTTCACTCACTATTCATTCTGTACACAGAGAATGCATACGTTCCTGCTAGAGGCTACAGGTAGTTTATGTCTTGAGAATTATATCTGGGAATTTTAGGCATCACATTCTTTAAGACATAAGTGACATACACAGGCTTACCAAGCCCACTCCCATTATAATTATAAGACTTCCTATAAAGTTCCTAAACTTGGTACTAGATATAGCATGTGTGTTGTTTCATGTATCCCACTCAACAATTCTATCATGCTTGATATTACCATGTCCACTTCCCAGATCAGGAAACTGAGACTCAGGGCAATTGCCCAAAGTCCCACAAGTAAAAGTGTTAGAGCCAAGGTTCAACTCCAGGTGAGGGGCCCTCCAAAGTCCAGGGGACACTCAGGTAAATCAGAACCCTTCTGTGGCTCCCTTCTAGCTTCGGAGTAAAATCCAAACTCTCCCACCCCATTGCTTCAGGGTAGTATAGTATTAAAAAATATGTTTTACTGACTCTCAGCTCTACCAAAGGAAGAGGAAGAGGCCCAGGGTGAACCCTGAGGACCACAGAAGAGGGACCACAGCCAGGCATTCAAAAGAGAATTGTCAGCTGCAGACCCTCCTAATTAAGGCTTATTTCTCACCATTCACCCTCCCTTCCCCACCTTCAAAATATTTTTAGATAGTGGCATGACTTGAATTACAGTATCTAATTTATGCATTCGGCTATTTGCCCCTATCGGGCAATCTATCCTCTTTAATTGCGCAAAGCACACCTAATTCAGTCAGTATGTTCAAAGTAATGTTGTGTTTGAGGAAAGCTGGTTTGGAAATTTTCTTCACTCCCTATCAGCAAACCTATCCAGGCGCTTTACTGGAAAGATCAGGGCATAGGGCAACATCCTGGAGCTAGAGAATACCTCGGAGGGCATACAGACCACACCTCTCCATAAAAATGAAGAAACTGAGGGCCTGTGAATGGGCGAGACCAGATCCGCTTCACCAGCAAGTCAAGGGCAATGTCTCCTGGTGCCCATTCCAAGGGCTCCTACTGCCCGGCCAAGGTTCATGGATTGCTTTTTGCCCAGAGAAAGCTTTATTCAGGCAAGCTGAGACTCAGCGAAGGGAAAGAAAGATGGGAGTTGGACATTTTTAATGGTTTGGGAAAATGCTTATAATATTAAAGGGTAAAAAGTAAATTTCAAAGCTGTATTAAAAAAACAACTCAAGGGCTTCCCTGGTGGCGCAGTGGTTGAGAGCCCGCCTGCCGATGCAGGGGACGCGGGTTCGTGCCCCGGTCCGGGAGGATCCCGCGTGCCGCACAGCGGCTGGGCCCGTGAGCCATGGCCGCTGGGCCTGCGCGTCCGGAGCCTGTGCTCCGCAGCGGGAGAGGCCACAGCGGTGAGGGGCCCGCGTACCGCAAAAAAAAAACAAAAAACAAACAAACAAAAAAAAACAACAACTCGATTAGGTTTTTTTTAATTAGCAAAACAACATAAAGGAAATATGCCAACATATATATAGTGATTATTTCAGAGAGATGAGGTCATAGTAAATGTTCCTATTTGCTAACAATTTTTAATATCTTCCAGATATTCTGCAATTGTGTGTGTGTGTGTGTGTGTGTGTGTGTATGGTACAATTTAAAACCAGAGAAAATAGAATGCCTCGCCCCAAAAAATATAGTGATAAAAGCTGTCAGGAAGAAGAATCTCTTATGAGAGCTGAGGCTTCCTCAGGCAACTCCCCTCCCCCCAACGAGTGTCCCAGAGAGACAGGACTGCACAGAGCTCTGGCCCTTGGCTTACATTGTGTCTATGGCTGTTTGTGCTCTGCACAGCAGAGTTGAGGATGTGCAGCAGTGACCTTTTACCTGCAAAAGTTAAAATATTTACTCTCTAACCCTTTAAGGAAAAGTTTGCCAACCCCTGATGTATTCGTTTGCTAGGGCTGCTATAACAAACCATCACAGCCTGGATGATTTTCAGAAATGCATTTGCCCACAGTTCTGGAAGCTAGAAGTCCGAGATCCAGGTGTTGACAGGGCTGGTTTCTCTTAAGGCCTCTCTCCTTGCTTGCAGGTGGCCGTCTTCTCTTTGTGTCTTCCCATGATCTACTCTCTGTCCGTGACCATGACCTAACCTCTTAAAAGGGCATCAGACATGTCAAATTAGGGCCAACCTAATGGGCCTCAGTGTACCTTTACCTCTTTAAAGACCCTGTCTTCAAATATAGTCACATTCTGAGGTACTAGAGGTTAGGACTTCCAACATATGAATTTGGGAGAGACACAGTTCGGCTCCTAACACCGTCGTATAGACACTCAGTACCTGTTACATGAGCTGAGTCTTTTTTACCCACAGGGTTGGGCACATAGTTTGTGCTCAATAAATGGGTTTCATCCCCCACTACTCCACAGCAGTCCAAATAACTTCGTTAGAGTTACAAAGGTTCATAAGGGCAATTCAAATACCAAAATGGAAATTTAAAATCTGTTTATTTTAGCAGCTTTCCAACATTCATTCACTGGCTTCTGGAAGAATCTTCCATACCCTCAATTGTGATCTTTTATATGTTGGGGAGTTCCTGTGTTGTACATTCCCCAATCAAAAAAACCTCTTCTTGTATTTTGAGTACTGACAACAGCAACATGGAAGCTGAAGAAAAAGGCATGAAGCCATAATGGAAATGCTACCACAAGGGAGCCATGCCCAAACACCAACAAAAAGGGTGTGATGTGATTTGTACATGTCTTAATTGTGAAGTGCCAAACCCCCCAAGGAAAGATGATTGTCACTCCCCTCCCTGACAGAACACAGCCACAAAACACACATTTCCAAAGCCTGACCTAGAAATTAGGCAAGTGGGCGAGGGCAGATGTTGCACTAACCCCCAGCAGAGGGTTGCTCATGCAGAGATGACAAGTCCAGGTATCAGCGGCATCTTGGCAGGGACTGTCTGACCCCATGATGCCTCTGACTCGCCCTCAGTAGAACTAGCCACTCTTGACTCTGTGCTTCCATAGTCTGTATATCTCCAAGGTCTAGTGTGTTATGGACCAAATTTTTCTGGAATGAACGACCCCAGGGCATCATGAGCATATCTTTGTTATATCAAGAGCTATTTTGCATACCCTAGATGTCGGTCCTCTCTGCTGGAATGTGACTTCAACAAGATAGGGCACTGGGGTTTTCTGTCTCCAGGACCTAGCACTGGCTTGTTAAATGGTGAATTTTCTTTGCATTTATAACCTCTTGTGATTCTATGGTAGAATCAAAGAGGGGGTGTCAGAGAGAGATATGGGGTACTAACAGGTATTTAGCATTTTTTCCTTGAAAGGTGTAGCTGGGTTTGAAAATACTAATTGCATATGCCATTCGTTGACTACATACCTACTACCAGGCATAGTGCTTAGCGCCTTATAAATGTGCTACTGTTTAATCCTCCTGCTAACCCTATGGGTTTGGTACCATGATCCCCTTATGGGGGTCCACATTGCTCAGTATTTAGGAGACTGGGTCTTGGAGTCAAACAATTTGGGTTCAGCTTCAATAGCTGAGTGGCTTTAGGTAACTCAGTTGGTCACCCTCTACTTTAATTTTGTCATCTGTAAAATGGTAGAAATAGAACCCAATTTACAGACTTATCATGAAGAATAAATGAGATAAGGAGAAAATATATAAAATGTATATAAAACAAATAAGATAATGTTACCAAACCAAACTTGGGTCCACTCTCCCACATGCAGTAAAGCCGATCTACTGACACCAGGTTGTGGTGAAAGAAAGTGCAGCATTTATTGAAGGGTGCCAAACAAGGAGTCCAGGGCAGCTAGTGCTCAAAAAGCCCAAACTCCTTGATGAGTTTCAGCCAAGTATTTTTACAGGCCAGGTGAGGGAGGGGTATCCCATGGTATGTGATCAGCTCACGTACAGTTCTGACTGGTTGATGGTGAGGTAACAGAATGATGTCGTAGTGGTAACATTATCAATCCTTAGGTGCCAGAAGGTCTGGGGGCTACGTTCTCATGATCATCAAGTAGTTAATTTCTTCCGTTTGGTGGTAGTTTTAGCATCTATAAAACAACTCAGGAGATGTGCATTGGATACTGTTATCTAGGTACTTCAGAGAGGAGCTAAAGCAGAGGATATGGGGGAGGGGTCTGTCCTGGGAAGGCCCCAAAGGGCCCTGTTGGGTTACAATAATGCATTTATAAAATGCTTTGTACATACTAAAAGCTCAATAAAGATAGCTATTATTATTATCATCTATTTATAAGTAATCAAGCCGGGTTTAGGCCCAGTCTGCCTGATTCCTGTGAACTCATCCAACTCTGCCTCAGTAGATGGTTTGTTCAACTCCCAACCCTTTTAGAGAAGGCAATAAAAAGGACAAGAGTGTTCCCAACTCTTAAAACAGCATGAGAAGACATGATTCCTCATCTATTCTTTTGGATAATATGGATTTCTTTCCAATTATCAGTTAAGGAAACTTGTTCCCACACCAAATTATTTCTTCAAAAGTTATCCTGTCTGAGAGAATTAAGATCTCAAGAGATTTAGTTTAGTTTTCTGCTTTAGGCCAATTTAATACTCAAGGCAAAGAGGCAATGATGGTTTCTAATTGGGGTGACCATAGGACCCAGTTTGCTTAGGACAGTCTCAGCTTACTCCAGTTACCCCAGTGTGATTGGTGATAGCACTCCCTTTCACTTTCAAAAGCATCCCTATTAGGATGATAAATTACATGTCCCTTATTTATAATAGAATATGCAAAGGTTTTCAAGTCACGGAGACCTGGGTTCCAATCCTGACTCCACTACTTACTAGCTATGCTCTGTGGTAATTCATCCAACCTCTCTGAGCTTCACACTCTCCTTCTGTAAAATGAGGACAATACTGCATGTCGTCTAGGGTGTTGTGAAGACTCAGAAAATGAGCTAACTTTGGAAAGCACTCTAGTAAATATGCCATAAAGACGAATTATCTTTTCCTTACTCTCTTCCTTCCATTTTTACCTAACCCTATATAAGTCAGAAGAATGTGGATTCTTATTTTATAGTCTCCTAAGGACCTCTTTTGGTTATATATCCATTTCATAATTCAACTCAACACCTATGAATGGAGAAGAACATTCTGTACCCTAAATATGGTACAGGCATTTTCACAAATAGCTCTAATACAAGGCAGCTTATAATAAGCCCTAGAGAGGAAACACGAAATACCACAGAGTTCTGAGAAGGGAGTGGTCACTCTGATTGGGTGTTCAGGCTTCCTCCAGAAAGTAGCACTTGGGAGAGATTTTCAAATGATGGGTGTAATTGCAACAGATGTAGTTAAGTCGGGACACTCCAGGCAAAGGAAATAGCCTGAGGACAGGAAAGTATGGAGGGTATTCAAGGCATGCTAGTAGTCCAATTTAACTGAAATTTGAGGTAAATTGGGAACATTCTGTAGGCCTTGAAAGTTAAAGTAAGCAATGGGGAACCACTGAGGGTCTGTGAGGGGGAGGGCTGATCTTACCACTGCTGAGCTTTAGGAATGGTTCTCTGGCTGCTGTTGAGTAGAACTGAGTGTGGGCATCACGAAGAGGCAAGAGGTGGGGATTCCCAGTAAAGGGGCTATTATTAGAGAAGTGTTTAGTCAACTTTACAATCAAGAGTTCAGTTCACCTGACCCTCATTGCCTCCTGACCCTCAGATCCAAAGAAATCAAGTCTCTGTGAACAGGATTATATATACTAATTTCCCTCTTTGTTACCTGGCCATCTTAAGAAGAAATTAAATTGCTTTTTCCAATTTCTCTTCATAAATCTAAGTTGATTTCTAGACAACTGGTCACAGGAGAAACTTTAAGAAGCTCACTTATCTCTAAACTCCATGATCCAGTATTTCATATGATAGAGGACATTACCTTCCTTTTCTTCCTGGAATTTTCTCCCATTTTTCACATCTCTTTCTATCTATTCTTCTAGTCCCAAAAGTGCCTTCTTCTCTAGGAGACTGACCCCAAAATGCTGACCTGCTGTGCTCTCAAAATTGCTCCCTATGAGTTGCTCCTCTTTGTAGGGAGGCTTGGCCTACACTCCTCCCAAAGCAGAGTCTAAGACCATGTGTGTGGGTCACATCTGGGAATGTGATCCCAGGGAAGGGAGAAAGAGAGAAGCAAAAATAAGGATGTGACATTGAGTTAGTCACCACAAAAGCAACTGGTTCTCAATCCTGCCAGGACCTTCCCAGAAATCTTATGAAAGCAACTCAGAGTTAACTGCCTGAGGAATGAGAGGGAGAACTTATCCTTTGGGCATCCTCATTAGTCAGGTTGGCTCCATAGGTGTTAACTCCCTTGAACTTCCTAATTGCTGTATGTGAGTAGAGCAGATTCTATAGGTATCCCACCCTGTGGTGTCTGAGAAGTCCCAAGGAAGGAGTATAAGATACATGGCATGAGGCCCAAGGCGAGGTACTGTCCAATCATACCTACACAAAGCAGCCAAAACCTGCAAAAAAATGGGTCATCAGAGCAGTGACTAAAATAAGGAGTTAGACCTAGAGAATGTTGAGGTGAACCCCAAGAGGCATCCAGTACGTAAGGTTAGTCTAGGAAGAAGCCACTCTACCCTGTGCTGATCACACTGGGCCTAAATTTACAGAAGTCCCCTTTGATGGCCAGAAATCCCAAAGAGTGAAACTCTAGTTATATATCTCAAAAGAATTGAGGATTGTGGGTTTCTAATTGATGATGTCATAAGCAATATAACATAAGTATATGTTGCCTTGAGTTGTGAACTTCTTTTTGCAAAAACACCAGTCTTCGTCTTGCCTCAGTGAGCATAGTGACCATCACTGAATCTTTCTGGTGCATATCAGGATACTGCTATTATTCTAAACACCAAGACTCACAGTTTCTTCCTCTTTCCATATTAATCACTTATTAATATCAACTAATTCTATCTTTCCAATGTCTTTCAGGTAACTTACTTTTCATTTTCTCTGTGATACTCAAATACAGACCCTTATTAACTGCTTCTTTGAATTTTTTTTTTTTTTTTTTTTTTTTTTTGCCTTTTGACTTTGGTTGTTATCCCCTTAGGTGTCCATGGTCCCCCACCAGTGCCTGGTAGGTGCCCTAGCTGTGCAGAGACGCGAATTCCTTTTCCTCCTAGTCTGCCATCTTGACTCCACCCATCTGCTTAATTGAATTTTAAGGAGACTCCTTAATTCCATTTTCTCTTACTTTCTAATTCAGTTCTGTTCATCGGTAAAGTGGGAATAGCAATAACTACTATTTTATGAGATTTTCATGGCACTAAAGTGAGATCTATGAAATAATGTGTATGAAACACTTAGCTTGTGCTTGGCATATTGGAGTACTGAAGACTGGATTTGGCTGCAAGTAGCAGAAAGACTGAAAATTACACTGGTTTAAACAAGATACAAGTAGACATTTCTTGTTCTCTTTCTTTTACACATGAGTATAATCTCATTTCCACTTATGATGTGATTACTGGTACTAGACTAGCCTTTTTACCATAAACAGCTAGAAAGGTGAACAAACTATATCAAACAACTATTTTTAGACATTGGATAAAAGGCAGTGCATGTCCTGAAATAAGGGAAACAAAAAAGGTGAGACTAATGAGTGCCCCAGATTTCTACCTGGAGGCTTTCCCCCTGGAACAGGGAGGGAAAGAAGCAAAGCACAAAAATCTCGCAAAACTAGAGTGTTCAGGGAGGCTGAAGCAGCTGAAATGCAGACTATTATACCAAAGAAGAAGGAACTATGCAGGAAAAGAATTCCAAAAACTCAGCATAGGGATCTCCTTGAGTTTTAGACTCAACACTAAGCTTCACATATGTAGGATAAGACTTCATGATGCCAGGCAAAGAATAAATAACAGAAAGAGAATAACTGGGAAAGCTGTAAGTCGAACAACTCCCAGAATTTGAAACACATTGAACGCTCAGTTAATATTCAATAGAGACTCCAGAAAGATCACATCTTAGGAAGAGAACTAAACTATCCTTAGAGTAAAACCTCTTGACCTGCCCTAATAAAACTTCTTTTAAAGTCTCAAAAAAACAGCATATCTGTAAGTATGAGATAAGAGATACAGAATTTATCAATATTTTTGAATTAGCAGAGGAAGGTTTTTTAAAAGCTATAACAAATATTTTTGAGGATTTCAGGTGAAATATGAACATAAGGAAGAGAAAAATGGAAACAATTAAAGAGAAGGACAAACAAAACTTCCAGAGCTGAAAACTACAATATCTGAAATAAAAATTTTCCATGGGCTTCCCTGGTGGTGCAGTGGTTGAGAGTCCGCCTGCCGATGCAGGGGACATGGGTTCGTGCCCCGGTCCAGGAAGATCCCACATGCCGTGGAGCGGCTAGGCCCATGAGCCATGGCCACTGAGCCTGCGCGTCCGGAGCCTGTGCTCCGCAACGGGAGAGGCCACAACAGTGAGAGGCCCGCGTAACGCAAAAAAAAAAAAAAAAAATTTCCAGATAGGCTTGCCAGAAAATTAGATTCAGCAGAAAAAAAACAATCAGTAACCTTGAAGACAAGACTATAGAAGTTATCCAACTGGGTCATATAGAGAAAGAAAGCTATAAAAATAATACAGAGCCTTAATGACCTGTAGGACAATAAAAGTCATCCAACATGCATGTAACTTCATGAAGTCTCAGAAACTGGGAGTTGGATGAAGGGATGAAAAGAATTTTTAAGGTCATAATGGCTTAAAATTTTACAAATCCAAGAATTTTACACTCCTCCAGAAGGATAGACACAAAGAAAATCACACCAATGCACATCAAAATCAAATTGCTAAACGTGTGCAATAAAAATGAAATCTTAAGAGCAGTGAAAGAAAGTGACACATTACATAGAAAGGGACAAACATAAGAATGACTGCAGACATCTCATCAGATGCAATCCAAACCAGAAGGCAATCGAATAACATCTTCACGGTGCTAAAATAAGTCTGGAGACAGTTCATTCCAGATGTGGTGCTCCATAGCATCAGGCACCTGACGTCTTTATCTCTTATTGATTCACCATTCTCAGTGCAATGCTTTCATCATAATGAAAGATGGCTGCTCAAGCTTCAGCCATCAAATCTACATTCCAGCCAGCAGAAAAGAAGAAGGGAAAAAGAATGGCACATTCCCTTTCTTTAAAAACAGTTGCTTTAAGTAGCACACAACCACTGAGTGGAAGATGGAGAAAGTGGATATTAGGTGACAACTAACAATCTTTGTCATGGTGCATAGTCAATAAATGTTAATTTCCTTCCTTTCTTGATGCTGCTCTTAAGGTTACTCATGTAACCTCGAGTAATCAACAAATTCTCATAGATACAATCAAGGACTTGGAATTGGATTGTAAGAGTCCTTCCAGTTCTGATCGTCTTTGTTTCTATCTTGTTGATGGCCTAAGATGATAAGAGTCAGCAATTTATAGTTTACAGGCCAAATCTGGCTCACCACTTGTTTTTAGAAATAAAGTTTTACTGGAACATAGTAATACAAATTCACTTGTACATTGTCTATGGCTGCGTTCACATTACAACAGCAGCATTAATTATTATGAGAGATTGTATGGTCACAAAGCCTAAAATATTTACTATCTGGCCCTTTACAAATAAAGTTTGCCAGTTCCTGCTTTAAACAAATAAATGAATCCATGTGACAAAGCAGTTTAAGAAAACTCTGCTTTCAGCAAAGTTTGTCTTTCTTTTCTTCTGTTCACTTCTTCTTTAGCTTATTTTCTGTAATTTGAAAATGAATTCAGTATGGTCTTAATTTTTGAGGATTTCAAGAGAAACAAATGCAGATACTCTGCCAAAGAAATAAGTGATGAAGTGTTTTCTTAATTCTTGAAAAAACCTTCATCTGCCCTTAAAATATCAGGTTTTAAACACAGTAATCTCCTTCATCAGAAATTATACTGGAAAAAAATTATTTTGGACCGTATCCCAAGAAAAGTGAGCACATGGGGATAAAATCTTGGTAAAAATGCTCAAAATAGTACTGCATTTGTAGAATATGCTCTCACATCAACGAAAAGGATCATAACCCAGGGGACCTGAGAAAGAAGAGTAAGCCATGCAGGGTCTGTCTGGAACTCACGCTAAAGAAAATCACTAGCTGGAGGACTGGCCCCTGAAGCAAGTAATCTGAAGTTCAAATTATATGGACTAAAAAAAAAAAATATGGCAAAGCTGGGCCTGATTCATGGTGGTTGAAATGTAACAGCCAAAATGCCTATCGGCAGGGATGTCCAAGGTTCAGAAAATGACAGTTGTCCATAAAACTTAGAGAGGACTTATTTTGGGGGTTTCTTGGGTAATGATGGTTAGGGTCCATCACCCCAGGCAAGATTCTGGAAGATAGCAGTCAAAGTGTTCTTCCAACAGATGGCTAGAGCATTAATGAGGAACTGTGAAAGAGGCCCTAAACTTGAACTGAAGCCAAAGAGACATGCATTTGGAGTGGGCTGCTTCTTAGTGACCACACAGAAGCCCAGATTTCTCCCTCAGAGGTACCCGTTATAGAAAGAACTAATTCTCTGCAGTCAGGTAGACCTGGGTTCAAACACCTGGTCACAACTCCCAAGATGTGAGGCCTAGGATGATGTATTTGTCATCTTTTAGCCTCAGTTTCCTCATTTACAGAACGGGAGTGTTGCAATATTGTCAGGACTACTGCTGAGTAAGTGCTTGATAAATGGTAGGTGCTGCTATTTTCACTACCATCATCATCATCACCATCATCATTTTGGTAGTCAAGATGCCAGGTCTAAAGTATCAAGGTTAGTTCTTCACTTCTGGGTCAGCCGTTGACTGGGACCAGCTTGGGAGCTGAAAGGACTCAGCCAGAAGGCTGAAGACATCATTGTCTATAGAGAAGTGGAACTGAAAAATGGCAGAACCCAATGGGTAAGAATTCTGTAGTGTCTGAGCTCTGTAGAAGGACTCTGTTGTTGCCCTGGTTAAGAGTGTCCACAGAAGTGAGTGGACAGCAAAAGCAAACAAGTGTGTGAGGGAATACAGTTGGCAGTCCACCAAACCAAGTCACTGTCCATTGACATAAGGAGAAAATGCAATCACCCCTATCATTCTCACTTTTAGATGTGTACACACTGTGTCCAAGGCTCCCTATTACCTCTCTACCCTTATCTCCTATTGCTCTGCCTCTCGCGCAGTCTAGTCCAGCCACCCCTGTCCTCTGGCTCTTCCTTGAATTCATCAGATTTGCTCCTGTCCCATGGCCTTTGCTGTTTCCTTAGATTGAATGGCTATTTCTTCAGATGTCACCATACCTTTCTCCCTCACTGTTAAAGTCGCTGTTCCAATCTCCTTTTCCCAAAGAGGCCATCTGTGACGTGAAATGAAACCCTTCCTCTAACCTTCAACCTCTGCCCCCTTAACTTGCTTCCTTTTTCTCCATGGCTCTCATCATTTCCCGATATGTTATACATGTATTTTCTTATGGTCTACCTCAACCCTTTAGAATGTAAACTCCATGAGGTCAGAGATTTTGCTTTGTTATTAATGTCTCTGCACCTAGAAATGTACTTGAAATATAGTAGACATGCAATAAATATTTGTTAAATTAAATATTTATTGCATGAATATAACCCCCACCTCCAGGGGAAAAAAAGAAATAATTTTGCTTGAAAAGAGTAGGCAAAAAATCTACAGAAAGTAGAAAAACAAATATCCTTAGCAGAAAGAATTTGAATAATGATGGGGGGAGGGGAAATAATTATCCTAGAAAATGTAAGCTATGGGTACTATTGCAGTTGAAAACATCATAGTTCTGAGCATCTTTGTGGCCAAGGCAAAAAAGAGAGAAGTAAAGTCAATGATAATCAAAGCACATCTTAAGTCACTGATTTTCAAACATGTTAAGAGTGAAAAACATTTTTGCCCAATGAAATCTTATCAAGAGCCCCAATAAGAAAATCAAAAGTCTATTTAGCTTCAATTTATTCTTATGTGCAAAATGTAACATTGACTTATAAAGTCAATGAGAATAATGAGGTTGTGAAGTTACAGACTTACATCAGCCTCCGCATTCATTTTACTTCTCTACATCGTGTAGTTCTGCCAGTCTCCAGAATACCCTTCTTTGCACACATATGTAGCTACAAATGGCACGTTTTTAATGGCTTGTCTTGCAATCTCAGGATGTTCCTCAAATCATCTGATCCAACAGCTCCAAAGAGAAGCAGCAGGAAACTGTTTTCAAACTTGAATCACTAATGACCTCCAGCAACACCTTGTATTTTTTTACATACAACTGAAACATAGAAAGGGAATCCCCCAAAGTTACCATAAACAACAAAACTATTCCTAACTCAATATTACCACAAAATACAATATTTTAAATGTGATTGCTACTTTTATTCAACTGTGCACTTTGTTCTTATGGAGCTACTTTTATTCAACTGTGCAGTTTGTTCTTATGGAGCCAAGAATAGAGGCACAGGAGCCTTGCTGCGAATAGGTCACAGCATTCTCTTCAGCAGACCCAGGCTGGAGAGTTAATAAATTCCCATGAACAACATGCACAAGCCTGATTTTTTTTTTTTTTTTTGTCATGAGGCATGGGGGACCTTAGCTTCCTGACCAGGGATTGAACCTGCACCCCCTGCATTAGAAGGTGAAGTCTTAACCACTGGACTGCCAGGGAAGTCCCAAGCCTGACTTTTAACAACCAAAAACTGCAGAGCTGCAACTGGCCTGAGCAATGACACATATGCAAGAACTGCCAAGTATACACTAAAAGCTCTGTATAGACGAAGGAAATCAGCCCTTCATCTATCATGTGTGCTGTACGCGTGCATGTCTGTGTGTATGTGCCTGTATATTCACACATATTTTCTAAATATTTAATTAATTTATTTATTTATTTTTGGCTGCTTTGGGTCTTCGTTGCGGCGAGCGGGGACTACTCTTTGTTGTGGTGCGCAGGCTTCTCATTGTGGTGGCTTCTCGTTGCAGAGCATGGGCTCTAGGCGTGCGGGCTTCAGTAGTTGTTGCATGCGGGCTTCAGTAGTTGCGGCACCCAGGCTCAGTAGTTGTGGCTCACTGGCTCTAGAGCACAGGCTCAGTAATTGTGGTTCACGGGCCTCGTTGTTCCGTGGCATGTGGGATCTTCCTGGACCAGGGATCGAACCCGTGTCCCCTGCCTTGGCAGGAGGATTCTTAACAACTGTGCCACCAGAGAAGTCCTAAATATTTATCTTTAAGGTTTAATATTTTATTAACCTGGAATATATTTAAATGTAAGTAATGAGGAAGGGGCTCTAGCTTTATGTTTCTGTCCTAATGGCTAGACATTGGTCCCAAAATATTTATTGAAGAATTTATCCTTTTTTTTAAATGCCACCTTTAATTACTTAATAAATTTTCATCTGTTTAGGTTCTATTTCAAGGTCTCCTTTTTCTGTTTCTTTAGAAAAAAAAAACTTTTAAAATTCAAATTCAAGGGGACTTCCCTGGTGGCACAGTGGTTAAGAATCCACCTGGCAATGCAGGGGACACAGGTTTGAGCCCTGGTCCGGGAAGAGCCCACATGCCACGGAGCAACTAAGCCCGTGCACCACAACTACTGCGCCTGCACTCTAGAGCCTATGAGCCACAACTTCTGAGCCCACGTGCCACAACTACTGAAGCCCGTGCCCCTAGAGCCGGTGCTTCGCAACAAGAGAAGCCACTGCAATGAGAAGCCCGCGCACCGCAATGAAGAGTAGCCCCCTCTCGCCGCAACTAGAGAAAGCCCGCGTGCAGCAACGAAGACCCAATGCAGCCAAAAATAAATAAATAAAATTAAATTTTTTTAAAAATTCAAATTGAGCATTTGGAGGACCCTGCAGCACCTCTGCGTGATTCTGAGGTTTCTACATTAGTTTTACATTAGTGCACTTAATTGAGCTGATGTCATAGGCAGCTGTAACAGGGACCTCTATTCTCAGCAATCAAGTATACCACACATTCCGAACCACTTCTACTCCAACTTCTCGCCCAGCTCAGGAATCCCAGCCATAGCGTCCCATTCAGAGGGCCAGCCAGCCTCTGTTGGAGCATTTTCAGAACAAGATGCTCAACACCTAACACAGTTGCCTATTTTATTGCTGGATAGTGTTGACAGCTAGATAATTCTTCCTTTTATCTGCTTCCTTGAATTTCCACCAATTGATCTAACCCTGTTATCCACAACCTCACAGAACAGGCCTAATTCCTTTCCCATCTGCCCTTCTACTTGAAGACAGAGAGAATATCTCCCCTTGGACTTCTCTGATTCATGCTCTTAATCTCTAGCTCCTTCAAAGGTTGCTGGGAAATCCCAAAAGATGGGGGCAGAACTTTTAAAATTAGGTGTTTGCAGTGGAAAGAGTACTAAACTTAGGGTCAGAATAGCTGAGTTTAAATCTCAGCTATGTGACCTTGAATTAATCTTTCAAATTCCCTGAGCCTCAGTTTCCTTACCTATAAAATGGGTATGATGGTCATTATTATGATTATGATCAACATGAAAGAGATTTGATACTGACAACTACAGCATCAACAATATGGTGTGACTTTGCCCTGGAGGAATTGTATAAAGGGTGAGAATAGATCTCTTTCTCTCACCTGCCTCACCCCTACCAGCTCTACATCCTTAGGCAGATTCTTACTGCTCTGACTTCATGCCCAAGTAATATTTTTTACTCCAATATCCAAGAGGGGAAAACAAGTCACAGCCAGAATTTAACCAGTGTATTAGTGTATTGGTTTATTTCCCCATCTACACAGGACAGCGTTTGCAGTGTAATAGAAATGCCTTTTCCTTCTCACTGCTGTCAGGCTAAGTTGGTTTCCCATCTCACATTCTAGAACTGATTCCAAGTGTTGGTCATAATTATCAGGGCTGAAAAGGAGGCAGACTTCAATCCTTCCAGAGTTTGGTGGTTTCACCAAGGGGAAGGGAAAAGCCTGGGAGGACAGGCTGAGATAAAATGCGCATGTCTTTCCGCTAACTCCTTCACAGAAAGGCGGAATTTTACTCACGTGGGTAATGAAATAGACACGGGTGGCTCTGTTAGGTTTACTACCTTGTTTGCAAACAAGACAATTCATAAAATTAGCGCCATGAAAGTTTCAGGGGAGAAAGCTGCACCATGAAGTTTCCCCACAGTTCCTGAAGGTAATTCACGTGCTTATCATATTTTGAGAGACTCAGCCAGGCTTGAATGGTGCAGTAGGTGTTTCCCCTACTCAGTGGTTTTTATGAATATTTAAAGGTAATAAATGTCAAATTAAGTGTTCAGTGATGTTCTTTACATGTAAAAGTCCTTGAGAAGGCTCTGTTAAAGATGAAGCTGATACCAATTTCAAAATGTCTTTATTCTTTTTACTTTGAGGACGAGAAGATGTCTTTTAATACAATGGGGATTTTGTGGCTTCTGAGTCCTAAGTTCTAACAGTGGTAGCAGTAGGAATTTGAATTTGTTCTTTAGAGTTGTAGTATTCGTCAAAAAGACGTTGTTTCCACTAACAAAAAGAGAAAACTTTAGATGGAAATTTCCCCCTACTTTAATTCTTGCCAGCTTTCTGGAATTAATCTAGCTACAGAAAAGAAATCCAAGCAAGGCTGCTGATTCATGGCAAAGAAACCTTGGGATTTAGCATTGGACACGGCTGGGTTCACTGTCTCTGTGACTTCTTAGCTTGGTAACCTTGGGCAAGTCCTTCAACCTCTCTGAGCCTCAGATTTCCCTATCTGTAATCTGCCTCATGGGCAGCTGTGAGGCTCCAGTGGCATAAATTCAATGAGATAGCAGGTGTAAAAGTAACTGACACACTGATACTCAATATATGCTTGTTACAAAATTGTAGTTACTTAAGATATTCACTGTCCAACCTACTTTGTCTGTGAAGACTAAAACTTCAGCAAATGAAGGAATCTCCACAGTCAATAAAACATGCTCTTATATCAACAGCATGAGAATACAGGTGGAAGTTGTCAAGTTCCATCAATTCAACTTATATTTCACTCAGTTTAACTTATTTGCAGTCAGTTGCCATACAACAGAGCTCATATCTGCCCTGAGTTAAGAGCTCACTACTGAGGGGCAAAGAGCACTGGACTTGGAATCAGACAACCCGACCTCAAGTTCTCCACCATTATCTGGGTGAACTTCATTATGACCTTACTCCTCTCTGAGTGAGGATAACACTACCTGTGAGTGTTGACATGTGAGTCCAATAACAGGCCTGCATAAGCCGTGAAGCATCACTGTTTTAGTTGTCTATTACAAGCCCCAAAAATATGACCCCCAAACTTATTGGCTTCAAACAACAAAGCTTATTATTTCACAGTTTTTGTGGCTTAGCTGGGTCGTGTGGCTCGGGGTGTCTGACAGGCTGCAATAAAGGTGAGGGGATTCCACAGGGGGTGAAGAACAGGAGGCCGTAATCGCTGAGAACCATTTTAGAAGCTTCCTACTCAGCCGCCCAGATCTGAAAGGTCAGCATTCCCACCTCATTATGAGCATGCCTGTTCTACTCCACGAAAACTTTGGCCATTTCTTTCTTTCATTTTTCTTTTTTTTTTAAACATCTTTATTGAAGTATAATTGCTTTACAATGTTGTGTTAGTTGCTGCTGTATAACAAAGTGAATCAGCTATATGTATACCTATATCCCCATATCTCCTCCGTCTTGCGTCTCCCTCCCACCCCCCCATCCCACCCCTCTAGGTGGTCACAAAGCACCGAGCTGATCTCCCTGTGCTATGTGGCTGCTTCCCACTAGCTATCTATTTTACATTTGGTAGTGTATATATGTCCACGCCACTCTCTCATCTCAACTCCTGTTGCCCCGATAGACTGAAACACCCAACTGAACTCTTTAGCTCACCTTAGCCCACGAGAAGCCTTACAATAAAAATACATATTATACAGTGAAATACATAGCATGTGATGAAGCATTTATGAAGAGGAATTCATAAATACATAAAGGCTAAAAGTCAAAAATTGGGGCTGGAGAAAGAACACAAATATAAATGCTGAACAAATCTATAAAGATCTCTCAGATCTGGCTCTGAGCTTCTTGGCAGCTGAAACCAAAGGGAGACCCGGTTGGTTATAGTCTTAATCATCAGAGAAAGAAATAGAACTGTTTCTCAAGAGATAGAAAGTATTTAAATATTTCCTAGCAGTTAATAGCTTTTTAAAAAATTCCATATGAGGTGCACCAAACGATGTAGTAAATGGTGACCTTAACAACTTCCCCACAGAAATGCAGAAAACAGTTTCATAAGGCAAATCTTCTATCATTTCTCAATAAAAGCCTAGGGTATAGCTGCCAAATGCAAAGAGAATAAGATAAAATGCAAAGCCTTCTGATGGTTTGGCTTGATCCAGGAACAGGATCTAGAGGCATCGGCAGGCGGACTCTCAACCACTGCGCCACCAGGGAAGCCCAAATAGGTTTTATCTTGAATGCCAAGCCCAGATGATTGATAGTGACTGCCATATGCAGTAGAGTAAGAAGGATTGTGAGCCCTGTCTGAGCTCCACAGGAAAGAGTGTGGTGATCCATTAGTGATGTCTGACACAGACGCAGGAATAAGGTGAGATGCCACAGGCTCTCTGAATATGTACCCTGGACTGGGGCAGAAGTCCTTACTCCAGTTTCTTTTGACCGGAGCCCCCTGATGTATGTCAAAAAATACTGCAGCCCAGCTGTCACCTCTGTCTTCTTCCTAGATGTAAAAGGACTGAGAGACAACAAAGAATTAAGAGGGCAGAAATAACAATTAAAATAGGGCCAATCATTACTTAAATAATAACAAAATAATCAATAAAAATCCAAGTTAACAGTGATTCTGCATACTATATTTCATCAAATCTAAAATGCCACCAAGGACTCACAACTATCCTATGTACATGAATAAAGGAAAAAAATTCCACTAATTAAACTGTGGCACAATGCTTCTTTAATATCTATGTATCTTAGAAATAAGGCATATTGTGATTGGTGAAAGAGTCAGCAATGGAAAATTCCATCCAACTCCAGATGACACAGATATGCTCTGGGAACGAGGGAACGAAGAGCACTGTGTTTCTGAGACATCCCTGGATGCCCTCTGTGTGTATGTGTGTGTGTGTGTGTGTGTGTGTGTGTGTGTGTGTGTGTGTGCGCGCGCATGTGTGTGTGCATGCTCCCTCTGTATCAGTGCTTCAGGGGAGGAGAGAGGCCCCGCCTACCAGTATCTCAAGATCTTGTCCCATTGATTCTTCCATTTAATCCTTCAGTTAATACCTACTACATGCACAGTCTGATTCTACCTATAGTCTCAAGAGGGTGTCACAGACATCAGAGAGCTAGAGATTGAACTCAGAAATTCTTATTCTTAAAGCCCTAGACTTCACACTTCTTCTAAGAAAAATTTCTTCTAAGACAAACTTCTGAGTTCGGTTAGTTTTGTTTCCCTGACCATATTATGTAAAACTTTCTAAGTAGATTTTTTAAAAGCAAAGAGTTTATGTGTAACTGAAGAAAGAAACTAAAGAAACCATTTTTGATTTAGAGGTAGAGATAAAGTTTCAACATAGACGCCTAGCACATAGCAGGTACTACATCAGTGAAGGTGCTTCTTTTCCAGGCTCTGACTTCTCTGCAAGTTGTGATTAATCAAAGGGATGTCCCTCCACTGAGCAGTGTTAATTAGTTGGACACTTGACACAGAGACCTCCCAGCCCGGGAACTGCCCACCCTCACCCCACTGTGCCTGACTCAGGCCCACCTGCGGTTGCAGAGAATGAGTTCTCTTGCAAGGAGAAGGATCCCCACTGATCCAAATAAGGCACCCTGATCGAGCAGTGCTTCCAACAAAGGAGCCAGGATGCTGGACCCTGTGATAAGAGAAGCCAGCAGTCGTAATCCTGGGAGCGTTCCCCACAATACTGCCCATTTAACACTCTCCCAGGTGTGTACAATCTGCTTCCCATTCTTTAAAAGTCCAAGGCAAGAAATTACATTCTCTGATGGTGACGTCCCCAGAAAATGACCACCTAGAGAAGCAATGCACTTCCACCAGCTCCCTCTGGGCCCTTCTGCTGTAACAGGCACTATGGTGGGTCCCCAGAAGGACTCAGGGATAATGTCACCCAGTCCCTTCCTCCAGGAAGCATGTGGTCTGGCGAAGTCAGACAAGCGACCAAGAGGAGGGAAAAATATCACTGCAATTCACAGCATAAATTAACAATAGCCACTTCTGCTAATTTGTACTGGGATTATCTCATTCCTAAACTGCTCCCTTGCCCTCACTGAGATAGGGAGGCGAGGCATGAACCCAAACTCCAAAGTCCCTGCCAGTGTTTTACTTCTGCTAAACGACAGGGCTCGCGTAAATAGCTCATTGTTTAGCAAAGCGTATGTTTGAGTCTTTGGACGTGGCAAGGTGGGCCTTTCTGAGCCTGGGGATGGGAGTGGGGGGCAGTAAGGGGACTGAGTAGAGAGGAGCCTGGAAAAGGTGAAAAGCCTGAGGGGAATGCAGCAGAGCAACCTGGGCCAATAAATGGCTTCAAAGGGTCTCTTCCCCATCTGTAGTAATATAGAACCAAGACAGACTGAAGGGATGGTGAGATGCTCCAGGAACTGAAAGTGTTAAACAGAAACAGAACCTTGGAGGCAGAAGGGACTAAGAAAACCACATTCTCTGTCTTGCTTTCTCTCTGTCTCTTTCTCTGTGTCTGTCTGTCTGCCTCTCTCTCTCTCTCTCTCACACACACACACACACACACTCAAAGTCATCAGAGAGAGAGGATTTGGGGTTCCCACTGTCCATGAATGGGGTTCGAGCCAACTTAACTTGAATGTCCAGCCTCAACTGGCATCTTGGTTATGTATAAAACCAACTAAAATGCAGCCCAGGATGAAAGGGGCGCTAAAGAAAAGGCAGAGGGCTTCCCTGGTGGCTCAGTGGTTGAGAGTCCGCCTGCCGATGCAGGGGGCACGGGTTCGTGCCCCGGTCCGGGAAGATCCCACATGCCGCGGAGCGGCTGGGCCCGTGAGCCATGGCCGCTG
>NC_041229.1:53422003-53434068 GCF_002837175.3 Physeter macrocephalus
GAGCCTGTGCTCCGCAGCGGGAGAGGCCACGACAGTGACAGGCCCGCATACAGTGGGATGTATAGATGCGGTAGTTAATGGGGCCTTTAACCTTGAACACTATTGACCAGCTTTTGGCAGTTCTCTTCCGTCAGAAAGATGAGAGGGATTCATCAAGTGAAGCGTCGTAGTTAAGAACTCAGGCCCCCAAATCAAAGTCCCAGGTTCAAATCCTGTGCCCTGGGGAAAAGTAATTGGATTTTCTGTTAATAAATCTTGGTCTCCTCCGCTGTAAGGCGTGAGTGACTGTGGTTCTCAACAGTAAATGAGATGCTGTCGTGTGTTTCACACAGGGTATCTCACAGAGTAAGGATTCCCTAAGGGTTGGTTCTTCTAAAGCGCCAGCTGGCCTCCCTAGGTTTAGGCTGAAGAATCATTAACCACACTGAAATCAGTCACTTCCTGCCGCTCACCTTGAAGGCAGATACACAGAGTTGTCCTTGTGAGAAGTAGCTCCTTCACAAATTAGAGCCTGCGGGTCCAGTGTCTGTCCTTGGGCACTTCTTTCTGGCCCTGTTGCTGTAAACCACTATTTGCTTTTTCTGTCCAAGGTGTTTCGAGATATATGACGTACCTCTCCCGAGCAGTAGTTACATGGGGTTTTCCTGAAGGGTGGCTGTCTATCTCCTTCAGGAGCCTTCAAAGGCAGCCGAGTTAAGTGCATGTCAAACACATTGCCTTACATGTTCAGCCAGACTACCCCAAACAAACTGGTCAAGATGCAACACAGGTATCTTAAACTTACACAGTAACGCTTCCACAGAAGGAAATTCAATTCTATTTTTATAGATTATTACTAGTATTATCACTATTGTAGTCACCAAAATCACCATCCAATATACATCAGTTTCCTGAGGCTGCCCAACAAAGTGCTAAAACTGGGTGACTTAAAACAACAGAAATTTATTCTCACAGAGTTCTGAAAGCTAGCAGTCTGAAATCAAGGTGTTGGCAGGGTTGGTTCTTTTCTGGAGGCCCCAGGAGAAGAATCTGTCCCAGGAGTCTCTCCTAGATTCCGGTGGTTGCCAGCAATCTTCGGTGTTCCTTAGCCTGTGGGTGTACCAATGCAATCTCTGCCTCTGTCTTCACATGGTACCCTTCTCTCTGTGTCTCTGTGTCTTAATTTCCCTCTTCTTATAGGACACCAATCACTGGAGTAGGGCCCATCCTAACTCAGTATGACCTCATCTTAATGAGATTACACCTGCAAAGACCCTATTTCCAAATAAGGTCAAGTCACAGGTTCTAGGTAGACATGAACTTTGGTGGAGAGATAATATTCAACCCAAAACACAAGGTAATGACTATTTTGGAAGTTCCAAATTTGTGGCAAACATTGGAGATAGTAGTGATGGAAAGCTACAAGTCTTTTTGAGATTTTATGACCCATGACATAAAAGGGTCTGTCTGACCCTTTGTTAGTTACACAGATGAAGAAACTGAGGTCTCAAAGTCGCCCTGTGAATGAACAGCATAACTGGGTCTAGGGCCCGAGTTCTTGATCTCTGGTTCAATGCATTATCCTGTACTTCGGCTGCATCTCATAATATTAGGATACACATTATAATTTATGTTTCAGTATGTGAATTCTGTCTTCTGAATCAAGTTAGACACTCTTTCTTATAGACTCTTTCTTTTTATAGGAATAAAACAATGTGTAGCTCATAGGCCTGGTCTGAAAATTAAATGAGAAACTACACATAAAGCACAGCTGGAAACATAGTAAGTGTTAGATTAATGGTAACCAGTATGATAACTGTGCCTTTTCTATCTTTGGTTTCCTCCAAACTGAAACACACAGCAGGATACACAGTCAATGATCAATGAAAATGTGGAGTATGATAACTTGAATTACATTATTCTTCTCTTTAGCGCTGCCATTACCAGTGATGTCATCCACTGCTATCATGATATTTGAGGTTGGGCTCTGTTCAATTCACTAGCCATTTATTGAGCTGTTCCTATGCATCAGGCACTTACCTAGGCATTGACAAATGATACAAAGTGCTACAAATAGGAAAAGATACAGTCCTTGCCATCAAAGAACTCGGAATCTTCTGGTATATTCATAGTGAGCTGCCATTCAATCACAGCATGGTGGATGCTACGGAAGAACGCAAAGTATGGTGTTTTGACAGAGCAGACAATATGATAGATTCTGCCTGGGGAACAGAGAAGAGTTTTTATAGAAATGCTCTTAGAATGGAACCCCCAAGAGAAGTAGGAATTTGCTGGATGGAAATAGCATCCCAGGCAGAGAAAATGGCGAAAGCATAGGCATTCTGATGTGAAAGTCCATGGTGGATTTGAGTTGTAGGAGATACTCTAATAAAAACAGACAAGTGGGATGTGTTGGAAGGAGATGAAGACACAGAAGTGGGAGATAGAAAGACTAAGCTGAGACCACTGTGAAGACCCTGCAGGAGCAGGACAGAGATGACAGACAGACCTTCAATGTCTGACTCCACCTTGATTTCACTGCCAGCCCCACCACTTGCCAGAAGGGTTCTTCAAGCAGGTGAATGCACCTCTTTAAATCTCCATTCCCATCTATATAGTGGGGGCAAAAATGTCTTCCACACATGAAGATTAAATAAGGTAATGAAAATAAAGCTTTAAGCCCAATGCAATAAACAATGACTACTGCTATTTTTAGAAATGAACTTTCATTTTTTGAGCAAACATTGATTCTCTGAAGTAAGAAGTCATTGGAGGGTTCAAACAAGAAATTAACAAGGCAGGCCCAGAGATAGAAGAACACCACTAAAGGCAGCCAGAGGCTGAGAGGAGAGGCAGATGGTGTCATGCTAAACCAGGACACTGGCAAGGAGTATGGGGTAGCTGGAATGGATAGAACGGGTAGCAACAGAATAGAACCGACAGGACTCAATGCCTGATCGGATAAGAAGTACAGACCTAGGGTGGGCTCAAATTTCTGAATTTGGAGACTAAGTGTCATTAATGAGGGCCCAAAACTCAAGAGGAAGAGAAAGTTCTGGAAGGGAAAGTGATGAGTTCAGTTCTGAGCATCTTGATATTAAAGGATCTGTGGACAGCTGGATAAAGATTCTCAGCGTGATGCTGGCTCTAGAGCCGGAGGCACCAGTGTCCTCATCACATGGGTGGTAGCTCTTGCCTTGGCCCAGGCAAGAGCACACCCGTCATGAGTGTGCAGAGAGAGGAGAAGCAGGTGGAAGATTCAACCTGGGGAACCTGACACGGAGGAGATAAGGCAGAGGAAAGCCAGCAGAGGAAAGTACAGTGGCAAAGTCACCTGTTGACTCTCCTACTCAGAGTCACTGTATTTTAGAGCTGAAAGGACCCGTAGACATCCTATAACTCAACCTCTTCATGAACACATAAGGGAAGAGATAGGAAACGTGACTTACCCAAGGTAACACAGCACAACAGTACTCCTGGCAGGACTAGAATAGAAGTCACCTGACTTCAGCCCAGGGTTCCCTCCACCACCCTGGCTGCAGTCTTTGCCTAGACACTGCCAGCATGGAGTTCTCTCCCCTTTAGGTAGGTGCTTAGGGTGCTGACATTTTTCCCTGCTCTGAAGCAGGCTTATTTCTCTCAGTCTGGAAGAAGGACAGGGCGACAGCTTCCAGTCAGCTAATGAACCAGTGGCAGTTGTCTGCCGCGACTTCTTAATTTCCCGCAAATGTGAGTTCTCCACACATAGCCACAGCTTCAGGCAAAACACATTGCAGTCCCAGCGAGATGCCCAGAAACCAGGGGGAGACTGATGGGGGCTCCTGGTGTGCAATCTGTGACTCTGTCCTCGAGTTGAATCTGGAGGTTATGATTAGAAACCAGAATAAACAGGCTAATCAGTATTTCCTTCTGATGCATGTAGAGTCAAGACTGTCAAAGAGACCTGGCCCTCTCAAGACTTCTGAGGGCTCTGAGCGGCAGCAAAGGAGCAGTGGACACCAGGGAGAATTCACAGGGACCTCCCTACCCTGGTCTGTGCATCCTCAACACCAATGTTGGCAGGGCAAGGGAAATACATATTGGCACCTAACTGCCAATGCGAGGGATTGTTCTGTACTAAGCGAACAGTAAGGGATAAAGCTGTGATTAGACAAAACTCTACCCAAAGGGCATATTACAAGTGTTTAGGGAATGCTTGGATGAATCCAGTACCTTTAGTCCCAATCTGTCTCCTGACTCACATATCCAGTGGTGTATAGGATATCTCCATTAAAATATACAAAAGGCATCTCTCAGAAGTGCACTTGGGTGCTTCCCTGGTGGCGCAGTGGTTAAGAATCCGCCTGCCAATGCAGGGGACACAGGTTTGATCCCTGGCCCGGGAAGATCCTACAGGCCGTGGAGCAACTAAGCCCGTGCGCCACGACTGCTGAGCCTGAGCTCTAGCGCCCGCGAGCCACAACTACTGAGCCCACACGCCACAACTACTGAAACCTACGCGCCTAGAGCCTGTGCTCCACAGCAAGAGAAGCCATGACAATGAGAAGCCTGTGCACCACAACAAAGAGTAGCCCCTGCTCACCCCAACTAGAGAAAGCCCGCACACAGCAACGAAGACCCAAAGCAGCCAATAAATAAATAAATATATAAAATTTATTTTAAAAAGTGCACTTGTGATTCCTGCTCCTTGACCACAAACCTGCTGCACCCATGGTCTCCCATGTGTACCCAAATGGAAACTCTTTCTATCCAAGGGCTCAGGCCAAAAACACTGGCGCTCTCTTGGATCCCTGTGTTTCTCTCCCTCCCCACAGCCTCCACCAGCAAGTCCTGTTGGTTCTCCCTTCGGCCTATACCCTGAATCAGACCGTCTCTCCCGTCCTCCATCACTGCTGGCCTACATGGAGCCACTGTCAGCTCCTCCCGCCCCGGGCCAAGAGCCCCCTCGCTTGTCTGCCTGGTCCTGCTCTCCCCTCATCCCATGGTCTGCTCTCGTCTGGCAGCCAGAGTGGGCCTTCTGAAACATAATCAGAGAGGCACTCCCCGCTCTCCATCTTCCAAAGGTTCTGCACTGCTTTTCTCTCTGCACAATCTTCAGATATTCAGATGGCTCACTCCATCCATTCTTTCGGGTCTCTGCTCTTGGCAACTCCTCAAAGAGGCCTTCCCCGACACCCTATCTAAAAGAGCCCCCCAGGAGCTGGGCCTGCGCGTCCGGAGCCTGTGCTCCGCAACGGGAGAGGCCACAACAGTGAGAGGCCCGCATACTGCAAAAAAATAAATAAATAAATAAATAAATAAAAATAAAAGAGCCCCCCAGACACTCTCCCTCCTCTTCTCCCACTTGATTTTTTTCCTGAGCATTTATCTCTACCAGATAGTGCATATTTATCTGTTCGTCAACCCCACTGGAATGTAAACTCACCGAGGGCAGGGAGTTCTTCTATCTGTGCACAATTCTGTCTCCAGCACCTAAATAATACTTGTCACATAGTGAGTGCTCAATAAACATCTGTTAGAGGAAGGGAGGAAGGAAGGTAAAAAATATGTTGTAGATGAGGTCATTTAACCCTCAAAAACGAAGAAGGCTGAGCAAGTTCTGTTCCTACTGTGCATTCCCCCCAGAACTTAGCAGAATTAGACAAGGCACACATAGTAGGGACTTTATAACTAAAGGTTGATTGATCAACATGTAATCACTAGTTTTCACTCTGCCAAACACCTTTAGAAAATTTTACAGAGCCAGATCCAGTTTGTATTATTTCAGAGAATTACTACTGGTACCCCCTTTTAAGCAATATTACGTTGACTGCTCACCACTATCTCTTAATTACTTGACTATAAAAGTTCAGAATTTTAAAAGTGCTTCCACATAGTTATCATGTGATATTCAAAACAGCCCTGGGAGGGGAAAAGGGTGAACCTTGTTCTTCTCATTTTTCAGTTGGGATCACTAAAGTTCAGAGAGGTTAAGTGCTTGGTGAAAAGTCTCACAGCAAGTCATTCCTAAAACCTGAATTGGTGTCCCAGGGTCCTTCCCCCAGCATCAAGCTTCCATCATGCCAGAAATAACTGGGTTATTGCATCAGAAAGCAACATGAGCTGCCCTACAGTGTTTTATCTACTGTTTCCAAATGCCTTACTGGGATGTGTTACTGGGGAAGGAGATTTAAATTAACTTGACCTGTGATTGCTGGGTGTTAGGGAACAGCCATCTCTAACAATGATATGACCAGAAGGTAGACACCTGTGTGTCACTTTACAAGGACTGACTTTTTTTAAACCAATACGGGAGTCATTGCCAAGGACAATTTACTTTCTATTAGCAAAATGGAACTTAAAATTATTCAAAAGTGCTATTAATCATAGGATGGAGAGGTCCCCCCACTCCCCCTACCAGAAATGAGAGAACACTGCTCCTTGGAATTAATGTTGTGCACTTCCAATGGCACCCTGGGCCAAAAGACAATGAGAAGAAATTAATTAAAATAATGAAATGCCCTGTAATTAATGGGACTGTTGTTATTTCTATGGGAGACATCGCCCCTCTTCTGAATATCCAAAGATTATTTAGTAATAGCATTTATGCTCGGATATGGAACAATGCATTTTAGGACTTTAATTTTCAGGAAGATGATCTCCCATCATGCTCAGACTTAGACTGCATTTTTTTTTTTTTGCTAAAACAGGATAATACAGATTTTTAAAAAATAACCACATGAATATACCATTGCTTTTAGAAATGCATTTTTCTTATGTGGAATAGATCTTGCGCCGTGCCCTCAATCTCTTTTTTGCTCTCAGATGAATTAAATTCCTGCTGTCTTAGTGTCAGAAATTTTGAGCTGACAGAGCCCTTGGAGACCATCTAGTTGAAACTGCTTAGTTTCCAGATGTGAAAGCAGAGGTTCAGATGGGTTAAGGGTTGCCTTAGTTTTTTCTTTTGTCAAAGGTAGACTCCCCTCTCCTCCCCCTTTTCCACTTCTCACTATGAGGCAGGGCTCCTCTAACATCAAAGGAAAGGAGGGAGGCAGAAGGTAGGGCTTAGATCCCTAAAGCAACAATCTTCTTAAAAAAATTTTATTGAAGTATAGTTGATTTAAAATGTTGTGTTAATTTCTACTATATAGCAAAGTGATTTAGTTATATATATATATATATACACATTCTTCTCCATGCTCTTTTCCACTATGGTTTGTCATAGGATATTGAATATAGTTCCCTGTGCTATACAGTAGGACCTTGTTGTTATCCATTCTATATATACCAGATTGCCTCTGCCAACCCCAAACTCCCAATCCTTCCCTCTCCCATCCACCTCCCCCTTGGCAACCACAAGTCTGATCTCTATGTCTGTGAGTCTGTTTCTATTTCATAGATATGTTCATTTGTGTCATATTTTAGATTCCACATTTTTATGGCTGAGTAATATTCCATTTTATATATATACCACACCTTCTTTATCCATTCATCTCTCAATGGACATTTAGGTTGTTTCCATGTCTTGGCTATTGTAAATAGTGCTGCTATGAACAAAGGGGTGCATGTATCTTTTCAAATTACAGTTTTGTCTGGATATATGCCTACGAGTGGGATTGCTGGATCATATGGCAACTCTAATTTTAGTTTTTTGAGGGACCTCCATACTGTTCTCCATAGTGGCTGTACGAATTTACATTCCCACTAACAGTGTAGGAGGGTTCCCTTTTCTCCACACCCCCTCCAGCATTTGATATTTGTAGACTTTTTAATGATGGCCATTCTGACTGGTGTGAGGTGATACCTCATTGTAGTTTTAATTTGCATTTCTCTAATAATTAACGATGATGAGCATCTTTTCATGTGCCTATTGGCCATCTGCATGTCTTCTTTGGAGAAATGTCTATTTGAGTCTTTTGCCCATTTTTTAATTGTGTTGTTTGTTTTTTTTGCTATTGAATTCTATGAGCTGTTTGTATATTTTGGAAATTGAGCCCTTGTTGGTCGCATGATTCGCAAATATTTTCTCCCAGTCTGTAGGTTGTCTTTTCGTTTTATTTGTGGTTTTCTTTGTGGTGCAAAAGCTTATAAATTTGATTAGGTCCCATTTGTTTATTTTTGCTTTTATTTCTATTGCCTTGGGAGACTGACCTAAGAAAACATTGGTATAACTTATGTCAGAGAATATTTTGTGTATGTTCTCTTCTAGGAGTTTTAGGGTGTCATGTCTCCTAAAGCAACAGTCTTGAGTGCCAATGATCAATATTCCCACACACAAAATGACCTTCTCTTCATTGCCCTGGCATCTCATGGCACCCACACAAAGATGAGAGCAGGAAGACAGAAGGACAGAGATGGGCTTTTATCCCAAGGAGGGGGAATGTTAAAGTATTGATACAATCAAAAATTTTTTAATTAGAAAAAAAAACCTTGGGGCAAGAATCAATAAAAGGAAAGAGTGGTAACAAACAATTACATAGTACTTCCTATGCACCAGGCACTGTTCCAGGAACCTAAGAACTTTACATATGTTACTGAACTAACAGCCCCTAAGGCAAGTCTTATTATTATCTCCATCTTACAGATGAGAAAACTGAGGCTCAGAGAGGTAAAAATCCCTTGCCCAAGAACACTAAGCTAGGGAGTCACAAGGATGGGATTTGAACACACAGCTTTGAACCAGAGGTGATATTCTTAACCACAGATCCTACTGTTATCTCTGGTTGGCAGGTCATAGTTTAGTCCATCCCATCCCTGAAAGATGGTGATGTCTTTAGGAGAAGGAGCACGCTCAGGGTTGGGGAAATGCTAAATGCCCCTGAATGTCTTGTCTTCGGATTTCCTAAGGCTTGGACCCTATATACCCAGTGCTTTTTCTGAACAGCACACTTGTAGTTGGCAACTTCTCCAGTTGCCTTTGGGAGCCTCAGAGGAGAACATGGGGTAGGGTAAAGATATCTAGGAAAAGGAGGAAATGATCCTACTAAGCTTCTAGTATGTTCCAGACTATCCTCATGACACCCTCAACCAGCAGATGAGGACCGTGAAGTTTCCTCAGAGAAATAACCTGCCTCACAGAGCCAGCAAGTAGCTGGCCACCATTTGTTCCTGGGTCTTCCTGGCTCCTCAGTCCTTGCTGTTAACTGCTATGCTGTATTGCCTCTCAGATCTTGTTTTTATGCTGAGTTTGTCAGTTGTGTGTTGAGTGTATAAGGCACTGTGCAGGGCACAGAAGCAGAATAAAGCTTGAAGAAGCCATACCAGGCTGGTCACAGGTCAGCTGGGATCCTGGAAAGAAACTTGCTTGGCTTGGGCTGCGCGTGAGGCCAGCCGTTTCCCGGGATTATTTCTGATGCCTCAAGTTCCTCCGTGTAACTCTGTGCAAAGTTGTAATTGTCAAGCTAAGCCTTGTGTGAGGCCTACACTCCTCAAGGAGTAAACCTTTCTTCTTACACAGTCTCCCCACTCCCCCCGCCCCACCACAGGGAAAATTACAATCGTTAATCTCAAATGAAGAGAAGTATCAGACTTTGATTTCCTAACCATGGGTCCCCATTATTCATACTTTAAATATTTGATAGAGCTAAGATGACAAGTTTGAAAACAAACTCCCAGGAAAGGGCAGGGCCAGGACCAATGGATCCTGTTTTCTCCTGGCTAGGAGGTCCCCCTTGAAATATTTACCCACCTGTTGCTTTGCAGATTCAAAATATAATGCAGACTCGACTCTACCACTTCCCCGAAAGAGAGCTGATTCCTTGCCTTAGACCTTCATGGTGGGTGCCTTTGCCCACACATCTTTCCACCAGAACTGTATTTTCCCACTTTTTCCTCCTAGTAAACTACCACGGGTCCTTCAAATCCACTTCTTGTTACCTCCAGCCAGAAAAACATACCAAATGTCCATCCTGGGGAATGCTACATGACTCTTCTGGAATCCTGGCTTACATGTGTTCTCTCCTGCTGTCCAGTTGAGAGTAGGAACCAACTGACTCTTCCCCATCTGTGCTGGAGGGCTCTGTCACAGCCACTCAGTCCTAGATGGCACAGTTGGTACTCTCATGGTCAAAGGCACTTAAGGTACAACTATCAGGATGAAAAAAAAAAAAAATTAAAGGACAACAGAATGAAATCAAAGAGATTCCCCTTAGATTGATTTCAGGTCAAAGATCTAACTCTACCTGGTTAGTCACAACATCTTACATTCTTGGTTGAGGGACTTCAGAGAAACGTGATACAACAGAATCATTTACAGTTATTTCACCAGACTCTGCACAAAGCCAAGAGAGTGAGAGTCATCCAACTTGACTTGCAACAGGCCTGGCAATGGCAGTAAGCTCCTAAATGGCCCAAGGCATTCCAGGACAGCCAGGGTAACCGTGCTTCTCAAATCAGGGACACGTGCTCAGGGGACATCCAATCAACCTTTCTCTGTGCTTCAGTTTCCTCCTTCATAAAATGGGAATGGCAATCACACACACATGCACACACGTGCACATGCGCGCGCACACACACACCAAAAGAGTTGATGTAAGCTTTAACACAATAATATATAGAAAAGACACTTCCATGACTGGTAAAAATGAAGCTCCGAGAGGCTCAAACTAGTATTTACCAAGCATCCCCTGAAACTCCGTCACTGCCTACGTGTTTATACTTGCAACGCCCCATTCAATTTCCCAACAGATCTATGAGGTCAATTTCTTTTTCTTCCCATCTTCCAGAAGCGGGAACTGAAGCTCACTTTTAAGGCTATGAAGTCACGATTTTTCATCTGGATTTTCTGTCTCCATGGAAATTATTCCCTGACAGTACAGTACTTCCAATAGGAGTATTTCCATGTCAGAGGAATGTTTTTCTGGAAGTCTGGAGGGGCACGTGTATACCTGACTAAGCCCCTATGATCCAAGAAACTGCAGTCCAGAGGGAGAACTTGACATATAGCCTTGAGAGGTGGTAGAGGGTGAAGGTCAAGTGTGCATCTTCTGGACTCCCTTCTAACCCTGACCAACTGGGGAGCTACTCAACAAGGGATTTAGCCAGTCCAGACTCTCCTCATCTGTAAAAGATGATCAGAGTATCCACCTCCAAGGATTTGGGGGAGAATTAAATGAATCGATCCATTCAGTTTAGCACTTGACACATAGTGAATGCTAATGTCAGCTATCATTAACAATGTTCACCATCATCTGCGGAGAATACAAGACAGTCCATGAGAAAGGAATTGAGAGCTACGGTGTGAAATGGGAGACAAAAGAAGGGGCAGCTATCACAAGCCTGGACATATATATGGTTTGAAGGGGAAAGGGGCAAACATTGAATGAGCCCCCAACACAAGTCAACAGTCTAGATTAGTCAGGATCCACTTCACTTGGTGTTATGCTTTGCTTGACTTATGGTGTTTGGTTTGTCACGGGTCATCTGAAATATTTTACTGAATCAGAGTTGCTGATGGTGGCAGGGGCGTGGTTGGAGAGTTAGATGGAGGTGCCAAAGAGGAGCAGTAATAGAAAAAATGAACACTAGGATATGCTTGCAAGTTTACATCACACATTTATAGCCAATAGGTCATTTGAACCGCAAAGCAATGCATGGAGCTAGGTGAGATACGTAACTTCATACACAGTTTACAGATGGGGGGAACCAGTACTCCGAGGAATGAGGAAAGTAGGAAAGGAAATTGGCAATTATTGAACAACTACTAGGCAGCATAATTTAACAGATCGTGTGTAAGTGGGTGCCTGCACTAGGCCCTAGTGTTATAGAGCTAACTAAGCTACTTTTCCTACCCTCAAGGAACACATTCACAGTCTGATAGGGGAGCCACCTGACTGAAGATCATCTCAATATAAAGTAGTAAGTACTTTGATAAAGGGATGCATAACACAGATCAAATCAAAGAAATCAAGGCTTCCATAAAAAGAAACGAAATTGAGTTATTTGTATTGAGGTGGATGGACCTGGGATCTGTCATACAGAGCGAAGTAAGTCAGAAGGAGAAAAACAAATACCGTATGCTAGCACATATATATGGAATCTAAAAAAACAAACAAACGAAAATGCACATGAAGAACCTAGGGGCAGGACGGGAATAAAGATGCAGACGT
>NC_041229.1:53434078-53444766 GCF_002837175.3 Physeter macrocephalus
CGCAAGAGGGAAGAGGTATGGGGACATATGTATATGTATAACTGACTCACTTTGTTATAAAGCAGGTACTAACACACCATTGTAGAGCAATTATGCTCCAATAAAGATGTTAAAAAAAAAAAAAAGAAATCAAGGCTTCACAGAAAAGGTGAGGGATAAATTATGACAAAACTTGAGTAAGAGTTAGCCAGGTGAAGAAAAAGTGGGGAGGAGGTTTTCCAGGCAAAGGCAACAGCATAAAGAAAGGGGAGGAGGGCGGGTACCACACAGAGAAGATGACAGGAGCCAGCTCTGGGTCCTTGGAGTGTAGGGCGAGGGGCAGGGCAGGGAGAGGTGGTCCATGCTGGGGAAAGATGGAGGGATTCAGATTCAGGTCACTCGAGGCCCTGCAGTTCATCTTCAAGAGGTGAGATGTTTTCCAGCAGGTGATGGGGCACTTCTGGGGAGATTAAGCAGAGCAATAGCAGCTTGATTTGTGGTTTTGAAAGGTCATTTTGACAGCTATGGGGAGGATGGAAAAGGAGCAAAGTAAGGCTTTTAAGGCTGAGGCAGTGAAACCTGTATGGAGGCTGTTTGTTGCAGGGGTCCAGGGGAGAGGGGATAAAAGCCTGAGAGTGGGCAGTGGTAGTAGAGATGGAGAGAAAGGGAGAAATTCAAGGAGGTGTGGTCAGTAGGCCTTGAGGACTGCCTGGACATGGGGAGAGGGGCACAGCCCCTCATTCGTCTCAAACTTCTGTGACTTCCTGATAATGTGACCTTGAAAAGGAGCAATTAGAAGGCTGACTGAAAAGATAATGGGTGCAGATTGCACACACCAAATCTCTAAGGACTCAGAAGGAGACAGAGGTGCAAGATGCTGTATGCTGCATATTTTTCAGATTTCGGCATTAAAAAGACTGTCGTTGGATGCTTTAGAGCTCCCTGTAAAAATATACACTCAGATAGAAATGTCCAGGCTCCATAAATTCCTAGTCAATTTCTTCAGACTTGGGACACATTTTTTAAAATATGGGGCGGGGGGAATAACAGGTGATGGGAGAACGACATTTTGTGCCAGTCATTTTATAAACAACCTGACTTTGCTGTTGGGAAAATAGACCTTGAAAAAGGGCAATTCATCAATACAGCAGAGGTCAGACTCCAGTAAATAAAAGAAAATTGCTATAATTGCTGATAAAATGCAGCTTTTGTCATTTCATTTATGCATTTCAATTGCAATTAGATTAACAAGGATTTCAAGGGGGGGAAATTTCCATTGCAAACTACTTTTCAGATTGAAGCAGCAAGGAGTTTCAGAAATAGCTCAGAATCTACAATCATGGGCTCAGAGGGATAGCCAGGGCCAGGTCTTCTATCTCCATAATCCTGGAGTCCTATCTCAAGTGACGTGGCTGTATTTGCAGCCCTGATTGGGGAAGGAGGGGCGGGGAACAGTCCAACTGGGGTATAAACATAAGAGGGTACACAGTCTGTAGAGAATTTAAAAACAGTGATGGAAGCAGAAGTCAAACTGCTTTTTATTATCCCCAAATTCTGGCAATTCCAAACAATGTCAGTGACGAAATATCCCTCCCAGGGGCTCTCTGCTCCCATCGTATTCTTTGGTAAGCCGTTGCCTAAGTCAATGAATTTTTAGGCCAACTACAGGGCTCCAGCATGTGATGGAGGACACCATTCACTCATTTATTCACTCATGAATTCAGTGAGCATGTATGCAACCTACCTAACCTCGATCATTATCCTATGAGGGAGACATTATGGTTCTAATTTTACAGTGAGAATCCTGAGGCTCAGAGAAGTGAAGAAACTTGCCCGAAGAAATACAAATCCTGGGTAAAAAATTGGAATTGGAATCTAAGACTATCCCAACTCCCAAGCCTGTGGTTTCTCCACCTTGGCAGTACTCAGACAGTAGGTGACCCAAGGGACCACTGGTATTTTCCTGGAGGCAGATCCCTGACTGGATCCCCCTCAGGTTTCCTTCAAGAGAAGTTAGCCTTGGAGTAGGTGGAAGAGAGGGGGTTTGTGTAAGATCCTAATATAAGTGACTGTTTTTTGAACCTGACAAGCAATCCCCTCAAATTTAAATTTCCATCTCAACACTTACTACGGAAATAAGATATTTCTACGCCAGTGGGAAGAAAGAAGGAAAAGAAAGAGAGGAAGAATAGGAAAGTCATTTTCTAAACGTATTGAAATATACAGACCTGACTCATTT
Organism: Physeter macrocephalus; assembly: GCF_002837175.3. NCBI lineage: Eukaryota > Metazoa > Chordata > Mammalia > Artiodactyla > Physeteridae > Physeter > Physeter macrocephalus. The sequence continues at coordinate 53,436,297 of NC_041229.1, forward strand.
TTTTAAAAATGCTACAAGTCAGACAAAGATAAGAGTCAGAGAGAAAAGAGCTGTTCTTGGGAATATGATAAATTCAACTCTGCAATGTTCCCAGAGCATAGACTTTCTGCCTAAGATGCCAAAGGGCTGGAAACACAGTCTGGATTAAGTCTGGATCCAGACGGCAGAACTCATTTTCCTGGGAAGTGTTTCTCCTGCCTCTTCCACTTCAAGGGATGATGTTCACATGGGTGAGCCCCTTGTCCTCCCCCAAAATAACCAAAGTTTTATATACACACCAAAAAATGATGACAAGGAAAATTATAAAAATTAACTATGAAAATCATACTTCGTAATCACACAATAATGTTCCATTGTTATCAGAGCATCAGTGAGCATGACTCTTTGTTGACGAGGGCATTTATTAAGTTGGTTATGTTCAGTGGCTGGCTCACCGGCTGTTCACTGCCTGTAACTCTCATACTTGAGGAAGGCTGTGGATGCAATAGAGGGAGAGAGGATGGGAGAACATGAAGCTCTGGACCAAGCGCTGCAAGAGCTCAGAGCCTGATGGATTGGCTTCCAGTTGAAGAGCTAGGACAGGCTTCCCAGTAATGGTGACCCTGAATATGAGCCTTGATGGAATTTTGACACATGTAGCTGTGAAAAGAAGAACAGGATTCAGGTGGAAGTATAGCTTGACTAGAGGTGTTAGCGAATTAAGTCGTAGGAGCCCCTGCTCATAGGCTCTTTTTCTGTTCAGGTTCATGCAGCCAAAAAACAAAACCAAAGCTGAGATCAATGCAGCGTAAGTTTTATTCAATGGCCAAAGAATGGAGAAGCGGGAACTTAGAACTTAGTTCACAGATCAACTTCTCGCCCACGTGGCAGGAGGGATTTGATTTTAAAGAGTTAGGGCAATGGGGAAAGGAGTGAGGCTAATGATGGGGAGGCATATGCATTAGTCTACAGGGAGGGGGCATGGCTTTCTGAGGGAATGGGGTACCACCCTCTTTTTAACCTTTTTTGGTCCACATCTTGCAGTCTTGGTGTGTCATTTAGTACGCTAATGTAGTAAAATCAACATAAGATGAGACTCAGTGTCTGTTGGAGGTCAGATTCATCGCCGTTTTGGTTCTAGCTGGTTTTACTTAGTTTTTGTTTTTCTCTTCGTATAGCTTCCTTTCTTTGCCTCCAGACCCTGTGACTTAAAGATGTATGTTAATTTCTGTTCAAGGGGAGTTGGCAGGTTTTGAGCAAGGATCTGGTGTCAGCTCTGGCAACAGAGGCACAGTATGGAGGAAAACAGACCACAGAAGGCCCAACAGCTAGACCTGCAAAACCAGATGAATTTATAATAGAATTAGGAGTGTAGTAGATAACAGCCTGGGACCTTGAGTGCCAACACAGTGCCTAGATCATTACAGTCTCCACAGGACAGAAACTTCATCCTCCTTCAGCCAGAGCAAACTGAAATTCCCCACTTGTTGAGCCATGCCCATTGTGAGGAGCTTTTTCACTGAAAGGCCATATTGAAGGTGTGAAAATGGGGATTCAAAACGGTGAAGATAAAAGAACTAGGAAAGTAGTGAAGCTGTCATGAGCACTCAGGTGAATCAGATTTAGAAGTCTATGGCCCTTGAATTGCACGAGATCACCTCAAAGTTTCCCTGCAAGTACAAGCGAATCTTGTGGGGGTTTTTTGTGCTTCACAGATATTGCATTTTTTACAAATTGAAGGTTTGTGGCAACCTTCCGTCAAACAAGTCTATCAGCGCCATTTTCCCAATAGCATTTGCTCACTTTGTGTCTCTGTGTCCCATTTTGGTAATTCTTGCGATATTTCAACTTTTCATTATTACTATATTTGTAATGGTGATCCATGATCAGTGACTGAGTTACTACCATGACTCTCTGAAGGCTCAGATGATGGTTAGCATTTTTTAGCAATAAAGTATTTTTAATTAATTTATGTACTTTGTTTATTTAGACATAATGCTATTGCACACTCAAAAGACTATAGTTTACACCCAACTTTTATACACACTGGAAAACCAAAAAAAATTGTGTGACTCGCTTTATTGTGATATTCATTTTATTGCGGTGGTCTAGAACCCAACTTGCAGTATCTCCGAGGCCTGCCTGTAGTCAACTCTCTGGGGCCTGACAGTCACTTTCACTGGCAAAAGTGAGAATCTGGCATCTAAGGCTGAATCTAATCCTCCCTGACCAGAATCTCAAGCACTTATGCAACTGATATCAAGGTATCCCATGGTGACATCCTCAAGCCCTCTACTCCCTGCTGTCAAGGACAGAGTCATATGTTTTTGACCTAAGGGATTTAAATGATGATAGTATTGCCTAGTTTATAAGGGCATCCTTAGGTTTATATAATATATCAATACCCTTACTACTGTTTCTTACATGTAGTAGGTACTCAATAAAGAGTTGTAATTATTCATTCATTTAGCAAATAAAATCATGAAAGAGATACTACCTAAGTAGTGACAGCAGCAAAAATGGTAGAATGGGGAATTCCAAGAGCCCATCCCTCTACAAAAGCAGTGAATACCTTGGCAAAATCTGTAAGAATCAACTTTATCAGAACTCAGGAAACTAATCAAAAGTTTACAGGAGCTATGCAAATGCTGAATGAAGAAATAACAGTTAAGCCACTCTCACTTTCTGAGTCAGTCCAAATTCTGTCTATGGAGTGTGTATCTCCCTGAATAAATCTGTTTTCACTCAAGAAAGAACAAAAGAACGAATGAAAGGAAGAAAGGGAGGAAGGGAGGAAGGGAGAAAGGGAGAAAGGGAGAAAGAGAGAGAGAGAGAGAAAGAGAAAGAAAGAAAGGAAGAAAGGAAGAACAAACAGATAAATCTTGACATTTAAGGCAGTCTCTGTTGAATCACTAGCTGATCACTAAGTTATCAGAACAGAATTCATTGGCCGCACAAGACAGATTTTAGAAAATTGGCTCCCAGTCACCAAACAAACAACAACTAAAAAAGATAAGAGATAACAAATGCCAACAAGGGTATGGAGAAAAGGGAACACTTGTGTACTGTTGGTGGGAATCTAAATTGGTGCAGCCACTATGGAGAACAGTACAGAGGGTCCTCAAAAATTAAAAATGGAACTACCATATGATCCAGCAATCCTACTTCCGGATATCCAAAAGACAAGAAATCACTGTCTTGAAGAGCTATCTGTACTCCCATGTTCATTACAGCATTATTCACAATAGCCAAAACATGGAAACAACCTAAATGTCCATCAATTGATGAATGGATAAAGAAAATGTGGTGTATATGCATAAAATGGAATAGTATTCAGACATAAAAAAGAAGGAAATCCTGTTATTTGCAACAATATGGGTAGAGCTTGAGGGCATTATGCTTGGTGAAATAAGTCAGACATAGAAGGACAAATACTGTATGATCTCACTTATATGTGGAATCTAAGAACCTCAAACTCAGAAAGAGAGTAGATTGATGGTTACCCAGGACTGGGGGCTGGGGAATATGGAGAGATGTTGGTCAAAAGGTACTAGCTTCCAGTTATAAGATAGATAAGTTCCAGGGATCTAGTGTACAGCATGGTGACTATAATTAATAATACTGTATTGTATACTTGGAAGTTGGTATGAGAATAAATCTTAAACGTTCTCACCATAACAACAGCAACAACAATGAAAAGGTTATTTTACGAGATGAAGGATGTGTTAACTAACCTTACTGTGGTAAACATTTTTCAATATATACATGTATCAAATCACCACTATGGCCTTAAACTTATACAAAGTTATATGCCAATTATATCTCAATAAAACTGGAGGAAAAAAATAAAAGAAAAATGTTCAGCATCATTAGTTACTAGGGAAACGCAAGTCAAAACCACAATGAGATGACACACCCACTGGGTGGTTATAATTTTTTTTTAATGGAAAATAACAAGTATTGGGGAGGATGTGATTAAATTTGGAGCTTCCTACATTGCTGCTGGAAATGTAAAAATGGTACAGACACTGTGGAAAATAGTTTGGTGGTTCCTTAAAAAGTTTAACATAGAATTAGCATGTGAACCAGCAATTCACTTCCTAGGTATTTACCCAAGAGAATTGAAAACAGGTGTTCAAGAAAAACATGCCTATAAATGTTCATAGCAGCATTATTCGTAATAGCCAAAAAGTGGAAACAACCCAAAGAATCATCAACTGATGAATGGATAAACAAATGTGGTATATCCATAAAATGAAATAGTATTCAGCCATAAAAAAGGAATGAAGCCCTGAGACATGCTGTAATATGGATAAGCCTCAAAAACATTATGCTAAGTGAAACAAGCCAGACACAAAAGACAATATATTGTATGACCACTTCTGTGAGATGTCCAGAATAGGCATATCCATAGAGATAGAAAGCAGAATTGTGGTTGTCAGGGACTTGGGGGCACAGGAGAATGGGAAATGACTGCTTAATTAACATGGGTTTCTTTTTGTTGTGATGTAAATGTTCTGGAATTAGATACTGGTGATCGTTGGAAATATTGTGAGTGTACTAAAAGCCACTGAATTGCACCAAAGTGGTTAAAATGGTGAGAAAAATGCATAGGGAAGTGGTGAGAGATGGTATCCTCAAGGAATAACCAGAGTTAGGGGGGTGTGATGTGTTCATAAAAAAGGATAAAACATGTCAAAAAATTAATCAGTCAAAATCAATGAGGGAAGTGAGAGGAAAATAAAATATCAGACTAAAATATTAAAAATCTATGAACATTTCAAAGCATGAAGAACAAAATTAAAAAGCTAGGCACAGATTAAGAGAATATTACCAGTGAACAGGACAGATGGTTGTGAGAATGTGTATGTGAGTAATGTACTCATAAATAAGAAACAACCACAGAAAAGATACAAAAACACGAGCAGAACAAGAAATACAAGTAGCCCCTAGATTTGCAAAAAATGTTCAACCTCTCTAGTAATTAAAGGATCTAGTATACATGAGATGCCATTTTTAACCCATCAAATTACTATAAATAATAAGAGTACTCAATGCTGCAATTGTTTAATAAGGTAGGAATTGTAATGCATTGCTTGTATGACTCTAAACTGTTATAATCCAGAAAGGAATTTAGCCACAGGTATCAATGAGCCTTAAAAATATTCAAACTCCAGGGCTTCCCTGGTGGCGCAGTGGTTGAGGGTCCGCCTGCCGATGCAGGGGACACGGGTTCGTGCCCCGGTCTGGGAGGATCCCACATGCCGCGGAGCGGCTGGGTCTGTGAGCCATGGCCGCTGGGCCTGTGCATCCGGAGCCTGTGCTCCGCAACGGGAGAGGCCACGGCAGTGAGAGGCCTGCGTACCACACACACAAAAAAATATATATATATATATTCAAACTCCATCTAAGAGTCCATAGCTTTTAAAAAATGAGTTATGTAGACATGGACTGAAATACAAGGATTTTTCTTTGCAGTATTAGGATTTTAAAATACAGTACACATGCTCATTGAAAAATATTTCAAACAATTACAAGCACAAAAAAGAGAGCAAAATAGTCAACCAAAATCATATTACCTAGTAATAACCATCATTAAAATAAGGTGACCATATCCCAGATACTTTTCTGAACCTGTACGGAGAAAGATGGATAGGGCACATTGTTTGGTAAGTGTTTGGATGGATGGAAATAATTTCATAAAATAGTCTCATATAATACTATTTTTAGGAAAACAAACCATTCCACTTATTTTACTTAGTTCACAGGAAAAAAAAAAAAAGAAGTAAAACTGGGGCATTATTAGATGTTAGACAATATTTTTTTTTTACTGTAAGAGTGTTTCATTTATAAAACAATGCACTTTAAACCATTGTATTAGTTTTCTAGCACTGCTTTAACAAAGTACCACGAACTAGGTTGTACAACAGAAATTTATCGTCTCACAGTTCTGGAGACCAGAAGTCTGAAATCAGGGTGTCAGCAGGGCCATACTCCCTCTGAATGCAAGGGAAGAGTCTGTGTCAGGCCTCTCTCCTAATTTCTGGTAGCCTCAGGTGTTCCTTGGCTTGTACCTAGCCATTTTCTCTGTATGTGCATATCCCTGTGTCCGCATTTTCCACTTTTTATAAGAATATCAATCATACTGGATTAGGACCCACCCACCCTAGTGACTTCATTTTAATTTGATTACCTCTCTAATGACCCTATCTGCAAATAAGGTCCCATTCTGAGATACTAGGAGTTAGAATTCCAATGTATCTATTTAGGGAGACAAAATTCAACCCATAACAAATATATAAATGAAATAAAAATTTCCTTTAAGAAAACTTATTCTGAAAATATCATATGAAGTTTGATTCATTATATTTTTATCTCCATGGCCTGATTTTAGGTAGTATTGCTAGACCCTTTGCTATGAAAGATGAGAAAGTTAGGACTTTTATAACACTCCCTCCTCCCCTGCCATATTTTCCAGTTTGAGGGGTCTATTAGTAATTTTACTTTATTGGCATTTGTAATATTTAAATTCTCTTATATAACTATACTCCCTGTAGTTGTTTAGTCTTTATTTTATTTCTTCTTTATTTAAATCGATTTAATGCTAACTCTAGCATCGCCATTCTAGAGTTCTGGATATTGGTTCATCTTACAGTAACTGAATGTCATCAACGAGCGTTTTTGATTTTTGTAACAGAGGGCTCATATTTATAATCTCTGATTCCTAAAAGTTGAAAATACAGTACTCCTCTGTTGCACTTATCTATAACAGATAATTTGGCTGAATATAACAATCATGGGTCACACATTTCCCCCGGGATCTTGTAGGCATTGCTCCACCATCTTCTGCCTTTGAGTGTGGCACTAGCTTTTCTGCCGTATCTTTTCCATTCATGCCATCGATGGCTGAATTTCAACTGAGTGGTTTCTCTGGAGGTGTTCATGGATGGTCAGTCCCTCTATTTCATTTTTTGAATGTCTACCTTTTGCCTTTATACTTCCACAATAATTTGGTCACATATGGTCATGTTTAGTTCCTTTGTCGTTACCTCAGAACTCTTTAGTCATCGCTCTACTGCCTTCTGGCATTGAACATCTTTGTGGAGATGTTTGAGGTCAGCTTGATTTCTCTCCTTGAAGGTGACTGGTTTTTTTCTGTTTAGATGCCAGAAGAATTGTTTCTTCATGATTCAAGTTTGGTAGTATCAAGATATTCTCTCCTGTTTATCAAGAATAAAATGTATTTTCTATTCCACTTGTGGGTTCTCCTCAGCAGAGATTATCCTTTTTTTGAATCAACTTTGTCCTTCACATGCTTTAGCTTTATTCTGTCTTAATCTCTCTCCTTTTTGTCAGCTTTCATCATTATTATAGCAAACCTTCTCTCTATGTCAGAAATACAATTTTCAGCTGATTTAGTTTTTTATTTATAATTTATAATTTCTGTAATATTGTAGTGTGAGTCCTTAATTTTCCTAGCATTGTGAACTTCTTTTAATCTTATTGTATTGAGTTTTATCAATATTGAAAAAGGAAATAAGATACAATAAGAAAAACTCTTGCAATGAGTTGCAGGAGTTTTTCTTATTGTATTTAATTTCTCATTGTTGAATCCTTGTTTTATTGGATTCAGATTCTTGGTAAATTCCTCTGTAGTGTAAAATATACGTTGGAAGTTTTCTTTGTTTCTTGGGATATGTTTTCTTTCAGCTTGGGTTTTTCATTTGTTTTGGGTATTTTGAGGGGTTTGGGGGGGTTTTTTTTTGCAAGAAATGTACTTTTATCTATTTGTCTTTTTTCATTTATTTCTAGGTTGGGTGGGGACTATAACTGGTTGTTTACTTTCTACATGGTTTCTTTTCATCTTTCTCATGCTCAACTTGGGCAGTTCAGACTATCCATTTCTTTCTATTTCTATGAAATACGATTAAATTTTTCTCAAATCCCTTCCCATTACATCTGATATCTGTTCTTCCTTTTCCAGCTCTACATTAATAGCCCTGGTATTGCAATACTAGGCATTTTCGGTGGTCCCAGACAGTGCTTCCTGACATGTTTCACAGCATGAACATAATATCCTAGAAAAATGATGAGCTGGGGCAGACTGCCCATGCTGGCTTCAATCCTAAAGTTCCAGTGATAGTGAGTAGGGAGTATGAGGCTTTTCTCTGAACGGCATGCCCACATCCTTCTCTGCTTCTCTCCAGATGTGGGGTGATCAGTGAGAAGTCTCAAACCTTTGCTCAATCATCTCATCTCCCCAGTCTGGCCTCTGACTTGAGGGGGTTGGACTAGGAGACACACCAGCAGGGTCAGAAGCTTTCCTTGAAGTTTATGGCGTGATGTGGGAACTTTTTTTTTTTTTTTATGCTACTTATGATTTGGTGGGAGAGAGAAAGTGAGCAGATTTTTTTTTAAATTTTATTTATTTATTTATTTATTTATTTATTTTTGGCTGTATTGGGTCTTTGTTGCTGCATGCGGGCTTTCT
>NC_041229.1:53444865-53449088 GCF_002837175.3 Physeter macrocephalus
ACGCGGGCTCAGTAGTTGTGGCTCACGGGCTCCAGAGCACAGGCTCAGCAGTTGTGGCACACGAGCTTAGTTGCTCCGCGGCATGTGGGATCTTCCCGGGCCAGGGATCGAACCCGTGTCCCCTGCACTGGCAGGCGGATTCTCAACCACTGCGCCAGTGGGGAAGCCCTGAGCAGATTTTTATTTTCTATTGTTCATTTAGTCAGAACCGGAGGAAAGCAATTGCTCAACTATCTTCATTTTGCCACCTTAGATAGAACTTCCTCGTAATTGTTTACGTAAGTGAAAAGACATGGAGAATCTAAATGCTCAGATTATTTAAATAAGTAATCCTTAAAACAATATTAAGTAGTCATTAAATGTATTTTTGAACTTATATGAGAAAATTAAATTCTCACAATGTAATAAATAGCAGATTAAAACATACATAGAGTATGACCCATTTATGTTTTGGTTATTCAAATAGATAGATAGACTCCAAAGAGAAGATTTCATCAGTATACACATTTTTCAAACCTGGAAGGAAATACACTGAAGTGTTGAAGGCTATTATTCTGGGTGGTTACTTAACCTCTTGCAGCTTCTGTTTCATCCAGAAAAACAAAAACTTCTCTGAGTATTTGAAACAGAGGGAATTTATTGTATGGAACTGGATACACAGGAGATGGAGGGCTGGAAAGCCAAACAGGGAAGAATGAGGCAGCTCAAAGATTAGCCACAGCAAGAAGCTGAAGAGCCCACCCCAAGGTCAAAGGGAGTCCCTGGTGTTTCCACAGTCTGGGGCCGGAGTCTCCCTGTAGAAGCTGGAACTGGGGCTGACATGTCCGATGAAAGCCAGTGCCAGGAAGTAATACAACCTCCAGCCCCCCACCCTCAGGCCAATGCATCCCACTGGCCAAACCCAGGGGAAACCAGCCAGCAGGGGTCAGCACCCCCTGCCATATAAGAGAGAAGAGAGGAAGTTTCAAGAGATGAATCTGAGGGCAAATAGGCCCAGATATAGCACAGTCTCCTCTTCCATAAAACAGGAACAGAAACCTACCTCAGGCAGTTGTTGAGAGAATAATGGCTGTAAAGCAAGTGTCAGGACCGAGGCTCACCCTGGTGAGTCCCTTTCTTCAGGGATGGAAGGATGCTTGGGAGCCACGGACCCAAGGAAGGTGTTAGTAATGGCACAGACGCATCAGGGGCAGGAGGGGGGGTGATTAGACACCTGAAGAGCACTGTCCAGCTGGAGACCAGGTGACCGGAGGCCAGGAGCTAAGGCATAGGCTGCAAGCTACTCAGACTGTGAGAAAGTCCCAGGGATGGGAGGGGCACCGTTGTCATTAAGTAGTGGGGACAGGCCTGCCAACGCCCACATGCAGTGTGTTTAGTCAGCTCCACCTTCACACCTCTCCTCCACCCCACCCCTGCCCAGGAGTCCACCCTCGCGGGCGGAGTAGCCCTTGGTACCTGCCCACACTCCCATCCCGAAGCATCTTGAGCAGCGGCTGAGAGAGCAGACCTGTGAATACCAAGCATATGCTGACAGCACCCTGCCACCCCCAAACCACAAAACCTCTCTGTGTGGGATTTCTCAGAGTTATTTGCCTCGTCCTTTTTTTCTCCCTTCTCTGGTTCTTTACAACTGTGGAATGAAGTGTGGGATCGTAGCCACAAAACAGCCTCCTTATTAGGATCAGAACTATAGTCAAAACACATTATGCCTGGCTAATACATTTATTTTTTTAGGTAATGGAAATGCCATCAAAGCATAGTTAATCGGAATTGAATTGAATCATAATTGGAGCTCTTGTGCACAAGGAAGAGAAATTATTCTTTATCGTTGCAGACTGAAAATGCTCCAATTGTAATTTACTTTTTAAAGTAAATGACCATTTTTGGCCAGAGGGCGTGTGCCTGACCCTGGCTCTCCAGGACCGTCAGTGCCAGGATACCTTATGTCCATGAGTCCATGGGCGTAGTGGTGATGAGAAAATGCACTGACTCAGGGTAAGGCTTTTTCCTTCTCTATGAGAGGGGGATGCTGATACATGCCACAAAGAGAGGCTTTGAGAAGCAAATAAGATGATACAGTGTGAGTTGCTGGTCTCTGGTTCGTCCTTAGTAATGGGACCTCAGACTTGGGTCTGGTTCCTACACCATGACCTGTCCATTGTACCAATGATGCATGAGCTGTACCACAGCTCCTAGCCTCTACCCAGCAGGAGTACAGGGAAAGCCTTTTAAAACACAAATAGATACCTGATTCCCACCCAGAGCCTTCTTATCAAGCTCTCTAGAAGTGGGGGCCTGGGACACTGCAGGGTGTTTTGTAAGCTCCTGGGTTCTCATGACAGCAAGCTTTGAGAATCACTAGACTACATCTCAGTACTTCTAGTAACGAGATCAACCACACCTGTGTTTGTCCCCAACAGAGCAGGTTAAAACAGACCAAGCCTGTAGCTTCTGAGAGACCTAGAGAACTTTCTCAGAAATGGAAGAGCTCAAACCAAGGTCAAGGGAGCATATGCACACATACCCCCACACACACACGCACATGCACACACACACACACACACACACACACACACACACACACACACATGCACCCAGGAAATCTTCTACCACTGCGTCAGTTGCATGGTTCTTATTCACTGCCCTGCCTCAACGTCTGCAGGAAGTGGTTGGCATCCACCTCTGGGAACGCCTCCTCCTCCCAAGCCATGTTTTGGGGATATTTTTCTTCTCCTCCTCCATATTACATGTAGAACAAGTGAGAATTTTGTCCTCACCCTGTAATGAGGGTGGGAATCTTGTACTGGGAAATGAGTCTGATGAACCCAACAGTTCCCACCCTTGGCAACGATTCATGACCCAGAACAGCCCCACACAGGTGGTCCTTCAGCCCTGCCCTCCCAGAACTTCCAGACTCAAAGTCACACACAGGAGGAGAAGGGACAGGAGCTCAGGTTTCAGGGGACCTTGGAGAGCTCTCTCAGCAGCCTCTCTAAGAGCAAGGCCATCCAGAACTAGCGAGGGATACTATAACAGAATTATCACCTTCTGAGCTCCTGTGGGTCAGACAAATTCATGACCTGCAAGCATAGACATTATTATTTCCCCTTTAAAAGATATTGGAAAGTGAGGCTCAGAGAAGCTAGGGAACTTGCCTGATATCATGGCAGGTCGAATTATAGCAGGGGTTGAACTGACATTTATATGCTCTTCCCATTCTGCCATGTGTGTTCCCCCAAAGAGTATGAATCTTGATCAGAGGGCAGGAAGCACAGCAGAGAGGAGAAAGAAAACGTCTCAGAAAAGGACATCTTTTACCCACGTGCTGGATCGCCAACACCTACCATGGGACTTTGCCAAGGCTGGATTAGTCGAATGAGAACTTTTGACTGAGGGAAAAGGATAGAGATTCAAGAAAGAACCCGGGCTTAGAGTCAGACAGCCACGGGTTCATTCACACCCCAGCTCCCGCTTTTCCTAGTTATGTGTCCTTGGGTAATTTAGTTAGCTACTCTAGGCTGATTTCCCATCTGTAAAGATGAGAAGAGTACTTGCCCCGTGTGTACCATAAGGGTTAGACCCAGTGCAAGTGGGTACTTAGCATAGAGTCTAGCAAGTAGCAGATATTCAACAAGAAATAACTGACATTGGCAGTGGTGGTAATTGTAGTAGCAAAACACTCAACATAGCACCTGACACATAGTAAATGCTCAATAAATATTATTTCTCATGTGCCTCCACCTAGACTCAAATGCCCCAGGCTTTCTGTAACCAAGGAGTCTGGAGACCTGAATTCTGGTACTAGGTGTGCCTCTTACAGGCTCTCTGACCTTAGGGGTTATCACATTATCTCTCTGGACTCCAGTTTTCCCCTCTCTGAATTCAAGGATGATGCTGAACTCGGCCCAGCATATAATAAGGGCATCAATCCACATGCACTGAGTGGAGGGGGATCTGTGTCCTATTTCATTGTCTGGGAACCCAAACAGGCAAGAATCATGTCTTACAAACTGATGGGGTCAACAGGACTTGGCAGAATTGCCCCTGTAGCAATGATATCAGGCTCCTACTTTTCCACCCTTGTTCTCTAACCACCGAGGAAAAGATTACCTGACAATGAACCTGATTGAAATGAATTATGATCCTTTTATCAAAATAAAAAAAAAGGAAAGGGCTTCCCTGGTGGCGCAGTGGTTGAGAGTCCGCCTGCCGATGCAGGGGAC
>NC_041229.1:53449212-53450531 GCF_002837175.3 Physeter macrocephalus
GGCTGGGCCCGTGAGCCATGGCCGCTGAGCCTGCGCGTCCGGAGCCTGTGCTCCGCAGCGGGAGAGGCCACAACAGTGAGAGGCCCGCGTACCGAAAAAAAAAAAAAAAAAAAGGAAAAACAACAAAACTTGAGATGTCATAGGTGGGAGACAGGGAGAAGACGTTGAATCCAAAAAAAAGAAAGCAAAAGAAGACAAGAGCTTTTAAACATATATATTAAAAGCATTGAAAGCTCACAAGTGGATTTTTTTAGGTCCAAAGTGATTTTTAATGTTTGATGGTGGAGGCTTAATTCCCTGGGCTCTGTTTCCGGTAGCCGTGTTTTAAGCACAACTTTCCAATATTACAATTTTTTAAAAAAATCCAACACACGGGGGAAAAAGCTTATTTTTCTCAACCCACTTAAAAATAGTAACACCAGCTCCTCGGCGGCCTCAGCACTGCCTGTACACCTGACCACCCTCTTCCCCACATTAACTCCTCAGCTTCCATCATCAGCCCTCCCCTCCTCCCACCAGACACCCCCCTCCCCCCCAGATCCCCTCGTGCAGGGAGCTCCTATTGACAATTCCTCAGCCTAATTGCTCTGCACCACCTCTGGAGCATCCAGCAGTTGAGGCTGACATTAAAGGGGAGCTTTGGATGTCTTTTGACTTCATCAAAGCTACTAGTTCCTTTTACTTGGCGGCTTTGCCAGGATTATTTCTCAGGGTAATAAAGAATGAGGAGGCAGGGAGGAAGGCGGAAGGGTAACAGAGGGCTGAGGCATGAGGTCTGTGCAGTGACCAGTGATTACAGAGGGTGGAGGAAGACAGAGGGAGTGGCATGAAGAAAAAAGCATCTGGCCCACTTAGAACATTAACAAGGCCGGCCTCGTGGGCATTATGTAATATCTTGAATTGATTTATATGCTGCCTTACTCTAGAAAAGATTTGAGGGAAGTTGCCCAAAAAAGGCATTCATAATAAACTTCAGAAAAATAAGAAAAGGGACAGGGGAAGAGAGAGAAAAAGAACAACTTGTTTGAGTTTAAATGAAACAGGAGAAAACTAATGGGCATCAGGGCTTTCAGGCTGCCGAGGTAAAAGGCGGAATTTGATAGTTTACACAGGCTCCTTAGCACAGCGGGAGAGCACAGGACTCTTCCTTGGGATAGGACATGCTTTTCCCACACAAAAGTCAGGGAGAAATTCCTGACATAGGGCACTTCATGCAAATTAGGGAGGGATGTGCAAGGATAAAAAAGATGCTGCTGGGCTTCCCTGGTGGTGCAGTGGTTAAGAGTCCGCCTGCCGATGCAGGGGACACGGGTCCGTGC
>NC_041229.1:53450620-53506249 GCF_002837175.3 Physeter macrocephalus
GGAGCGGCTGGGCCCGTGAGCCATGGCCGCTGAGCCTGCGCGTCCGGAGCCTGTGCTCCGCAACGGGAGAGGCCACAACAGTGAGAGGCCCACGTACCGCAAAAAAAAAAAAAAAAAAGATGTTGCTGCCGCTCTCAGGGAGTGTGGTCAAAGCCAAAGCTTTAGTCCTACAGAGCAACCTGGCAGCAGTTTAGGGTGCCAGGGCTGCCAGGGCCAGGGCTCACCTGGTGGCACTTTAATCATAGCCAAGTGGCAAACTGTTCTTTCATTAGCACATATGAAAATTGTTCCACTTTCAGGTTTTTTTCAGGTGGGGGTGGGGAGAACGTTAAGACTGGGTAACACAGAAAACATTTCCTGAGGTTGCGTATGCATATGTCACATCAAAATTTGAAAGTTTTATTTCTGTACATTTAAAATGTAGCAAAATTGTGCCATATTTATCCTGTGGCTTTTTTCACCTCCCGGTGCCCCACTGACAATCCCTAGCAGTTTGAGAAGCACTGAAAGAAAGGTTTGAGTGGTCATCTCTAAGCCTCCTTCCACGTCCTGTGTTCTGGAATTCAGGCTTTGGAAAACGATTCTGCCGCAGAGTTGGGTGTGAGCTATACAGGCAGATGGAATCCTCTCCACAACCCAATCAAGTTGGCCCTCTGTCAATCCTCATTTTACAGATGGGGCCAACAGAGGTTTGGAGAAAACGAATCCCTTAGGAAGCAAAATGATGCCAGTAGTGAGGTTGGTACTCGAACCTCATGCAATTCTGATCACAAGGCCACAATTTCTGTGAGCTTTTTAGCAGCCAGGGTATCAGAGGAAAAGATGTTCCATCCACAAGATATCCTTAAGGTTGAAGACAAATAATTTTCTCCAGAAACATGCAACTATTTATGATACTGAAACCACAAAGGTCTCCCAAGGATCCTCCAGTAATAATATATATGAAAGTGATTGGAAAACTATAAACACCATAAAAGTCACATTATTTTTATTATTTATTAGGCAATTAATGTTAGTGAATACAATAGGTGAACCCCAAATCTCAGTGACTTGATGTGGTAAAAGTTGATTTCCCACATCATAGGTTGTTCTCAGTCTGCAGGGACTCAGCTGTCATTCAGGGACCCAGGCTCCTTCCGTCTTGTGGCTCCACCTCCTTTAAGTCTTCTAGCAGTAAGAGAGCAAGTTCGCAAGTGGGAGGTGTGTAGGAGCCATGCCTGGCAGTGGCACACACCCCATCCACCCACAGTCCATTGGCAGGATTGAGTCACAAGACACACGTAACTACAAGGAAGGCTGGGAAATTTGTATAGCTGGTAGTAGTGAGCGCTAGCGGTTCTGTGCCACACGTTTCTCCTTGGCCCCAAATCTCTTTTCCTGCCCACAGTTCTATCAGTCTCTGAAGCCCTGATATTCTGTCACCCATCTCCCATGCAGCCGACCATGCAGGGTTTTGGAGAAGATCAGATGTGACAGTGATGTGAAAGCATTTATGCCAAGGCCCTGCACAAGGCAGAGTCCCCATGTCCTTCAGCTCCACGTGGCCCTGTCAAGTGGTTCTCGAGATGAATGGCACTCTGCATGTCTTGTGAATCTCAGTGCAGTGTGCTCAGCTCACTTTACCATCATTAATAATACAAACACACCCCCGGGAGGCAGGCACATGTTAGAGATGAGGAAGTGGAGGTACAGACAGAGGTTAAGTGTCCTCCCAAGGCAGCCCTGCAAAAGTGGGTAAACCAAGGAGTGACTTTTCCAACTTTAGAGCTATGAATTCTCATTCTTGCTGGAGGAGAAACCTGACTAGAACACTGAGAGAGGAAACAAGACAGGAGGTTTTCCCGCAGGACCCTACTGGAGTGGCAGCAATCCCTCCCATGTACCCAGCCATGCATGAGTTAAAACCCAGCTCTCATATTTGCTGGCTTCTGTGACCTTAACCAAGTTACTTAACCTCTGTGAACTTTCTGGCATGCCTCAGTTTTCTCATCTCTAAAATGGGAGGAATAATGCCTTTTCACAGAGATTTGGGAGGCTTAAATGGGATAGTCTATAGCAAACATCTTTATATCTGGAATATAGCAAGTGCCCTAAAGATGCTGGAAGGCTGGGCTTCCCTGGTGGCGCAGTGGTTGGGAATCCGCCTGCTGATGCAGGGGACACGGGTTCATGCCCCGGTCCGGGAGGATCCCACATGCCGCGGAGCGGCTGGGCCCATGAGCCGTGGTTGCTGAGCCTGTGCCTCTGGAGCCTGTGCTCCGCAACGGGAGAGGCCACAACGGTGAGAGGCCCGCGTACCACAAAAAAAAAAAAAAAAAGATGCTGGAAGGCGATGGTGATGATGATGCTTGATGATGATTAGCAGCTCCGAGCACCATGTCCAGTTCCACTGCTTCTGTCTCAATATATCTTCAAGAAAAAAGGACTCCTCTATCACTCTTGTAACATCGTCAGAGACTAACACAGTCTGGGCCAATAACAGAGGTCCTATCAATACTTGGTGGTAAGTAAAGTTGCACAGAGAATTTGGTGACAGCCTGAAATCTGCACAGCAAGTTAATATGAACTGGATTATGAATCTGGCTTTAGTTTACACCCCTCTACTCTCTGTTCAGACACAGGTCTCCTTTGGGGCATACCAAACTCAAAACTGGCCAGCTATGGACTTGGTTATGGGACCTTGCAAAAATTACTTCCTTCTCTGCACCTTGGTTTCCTCATCTACAAAAGTGGAGTGAGAATTGTTCATGCCTCATAGGATTGGTGTGAAGATTAAACACCTGAGGATTAAAAGCAATGCATGTTACGTGCCTGGCACCGTCCAGGCAGGTCTAGAATGTTAGCTATTTATAGGAAGCATAAGTGCAACACCCCCTGCAGGTGACACTAAGGCTTCAGAACAACCTGAGTAAAACTAGCGGTGTAAACCCAGGGCATTCATGACTCTAACGGGGCTGAAAAGGTCCAGACCAATGGCGGGGGGCAGGGTTCACATTCAAGGCAATTCTGTATCCCCTACCGCATGCAGCACAGGGGCTTGGCATTCATTCATGTAGAAAGAAATCAGATGGATGACATAACGTAGGTGTGACGACCAACTGGTATTAATAAAAAGACACCAAGCATTTAATGAAATTATGCTAAGACATCTTTACATCTGGAATATACCAAGTGCCCAAACAATGTTGGATGATAATGATGACAACGATGAAGATGATGATGATGATTAGCTCTAAACGCGTTGCCCGTTTCAAAGCCTTCTGTCTCAATACATCTTTAAGATATCCTGCACCACACTAAGCACTCCACAAACATAATCTCATTTATTTTCACCCTCCTAATCCTGCAACACAGGTGTTACCTCCATTTTATAGATGAGGAAGCTGGAGCACAGAGAGCTTGAACCACTTGCCAAAGGTCACCCAACTGTAAGTGGGGGTCCGGGACAGGAACCAAACCTAGGTCTGGGCACCTGCAAAGCTCTGACGCTTCACCACCAAGCGGCCCTGCCCACCAAGGCAAATTGGCTTCACTCCCCAGCAGCTGCCTGAGGGACATGGGCCTGTGAGTCTGCAATTGTGCAAAATAACTAAGGATTGATGAATCGAATCCCTGCTCAGAAGCTTTCTTTCTCTGTAGCCTCAGGCCAGTAGTTTAATCACCTTGTGTTTCACTTTCTTCATCTAGAAGCAAAAACTTCTACTTAGCTACATGCAAGGGACTGGAAAGATTAATCGGACGCTCCAGAAGTGCTTTTAAGATGAAAAGTATGGATTATTTGCATTATTATTTTAATAGCTTAGGACTTTAGTGTCCCCAGTTTACACGGAGGTGGAGAGCTTAGATGAGGGAGATTGGTGAAATTCATTTTCTCCAGCCTTGTCCTCTGAGCCAGGCAGGAAGAACACGGACACCTCCTGATCTGAGTTTTAGTGTAGCTCATCCCACATCCAGCCTAGGTGTGCCGTGGCCCTGAGGGCTGATGGCTGCCTACAGCCATCTGAGAAGCCAGCAGCCAAAGAACCAGAGAACAGCAGCCTCTGTCTCCATGACCAGAATGTGAACACACCAAGGACAGGGGCCTTTTCTGTCTTTATCAGCACATCCCCAGCACCTACAATAGGCTCTCATACCTAGTGGTACTCAGTAATTAAATGCTGAATGAATGAATGATTAGGGGGAGTGAATGAATGAATGAACAATAAAACAAACCAGAAAATGTGAGAGTAGAAAGAACACACAGGAGATTCTCTTGGCCAAAAAGAAGCAGAAGAGTCTTCCAATGGCCGTCCATATTTTGCGCACCTACTATGTGCCAGACACTGTAACAGGTGCTGGGATAAGAACAAAATTTGACAGTTCTTACCCTCAGGGAGTTCACAGTCTAAAAAAGAGGGAGAGTATCAAGTTCACTGGCAGTTACAGCACAGTGAATTTGAGTTTTGGTAGCCAACTACAAAGTATCACATGAGCCATTAATTTCACCTGGAAGGTCAGGGAGGCCAGAGGAAGTAGCATTTTAGCAGGACCCTCATGGGAGAACAGGGTCTTCAAAAGATGAGGTAAGGAAATCTTCTGCCTTAGAATGGACATTCCATGAGGGCAGGGATTTGTGTGTTTTGCTTACTAATGCACCCCCTACCAAAGCACAGGTACATAGCAAGATCCTATGAGCAAATGTGTGTGTGTGTGTGTGGTGCACGTGCATTACAAACACGTTGGTCAGCAGAAGCAAAATTGTGGACTTGCGAGGATGATGAAGAATTGCTTTGTTCTGCAGTGAGGCAGAAATGTGCATTTGCTGAGGAGGGGGCCGGTAAAATGGGGAAAATTTAGAAGGGCCTGAACACCACACTCACACTTGGAAATTTGGAATGTTTCCCGTCCCCTGTCCTTGCATATTTCAATTTAATCTCTCAAGCAAAATTTTTTTTTTTTCTCCTAAGGCTTTCCTCTGCCAGGACCGAGGGCATGCTCATAAAATGTAAAATCTGTTTAAATAATTAAACTTGTGGCCAACAACAGTGGTCAGGGGAGAGGCTGGCCTGTGACGTCGTAAATCACTGCCGTGCCGGGTCCTTGGCGCAGGGCAGGAGAGTCTGGGAAAGCGTGTGAACAGCCGGTGGAGCCCTGCAGTGGAAGTGCAGAGTCAGTGCTGGGCACTTGGTTTGGGATGAGTTATGGAGATGAGGCAGGTGCTTGTGCCCCGTCCCTCTGACAGCCAAGCCGCCTTGCTGACAGACGGGACACGTCTTTGACGTCCTCTCTGCTCCACTCCCTTCTTTAGCATCAAGCAGGCTTCTTCCTCTCTTCCCAGTAGAGGGACAGGAGTGGAGGTGGGGCTGACATGTGAGCCCCGACCCCCCCGGGGGAATTTAGGAGAGGGAGGAACAACGGGGTCACCTCTCAGCTCTCAGGCCACCAGGGGCAGGACCCTGCTTGGCGCACGTCTCCTCATCTACTTACTTGTTTGGAATTGAGCACCTACTGTGTGCCAGGCTCTTCACACGCAGTATTTCAAACAGTGGTTATGAGTAGAGACCCTCATCCTAAACCAGCCAGATCCAAAAACTACCTCTACCACTCAGCTGGGTAAATTCAGGAAAGTGATTGAACCTCTCTGTGCCTCAGTTTCCTCTTCTTTTAAATGGGATCAATAATAGGGTGGTTGTGAGGATCAAATGAGGGTAACATACATGTCAATCACTTTGAGCACCGCCTGACTCTTAGTAAATGATATATAAATATTAGCTCCGATGACCAACCAACTAGCAGATACTCACCGAGCATCTGCTCATATGTTCAGCGCTGGGGTACATGCTTTATGAATGACTTCATTCATTCATTTATTCATTTAACTAACGAATATTAGGAAGTATCTATTATATGCCAGTTATGGTGTGGGGTATTTCCTATGAATTTTCTCCTGGATCCATTTTAGAAACATTTATTGAGTCTGTGCTCTATGCCAGGCCAGAGCCAGGTATTTACATAGCACAGCACATAATTTCACTAATGCTCCTGCATTTGCTTCCTAGTCCTGCCCTAACGTAGCACCACAGACTGGGCAGCTTAACCAACAGAAAATTACTGCTTCACGGTTCTGGAGGCTGGAAGTACAAGATCAGGATGTCTATGGGGTTGGTTCCTTCTGAGGGCTGTGAGGGAAAATCGGTTCCAGGCCTCTCCCCCAGCTTCTGGTGGTTTGCTGGCAATCTTTGGCATTCCTTGGCTTGGGGATGTATCACCCTGATCTCTGCCTTCATTTCCACATGCCTTCTCCCTGTGTGTGTCTCTGTGTCCAAATTTCCTCTTTTTCTAAGGGCACCAATCTTTGGGGATTAGGGTCCATTCTAATGAAGTCATCTTACCTTGATTACCTCTGTAAAGACCCCGTCTCCAAATAAGGTCACAATCTGAGGTGCTAGGGTTAGGACTGCAATGTCTCTTTTGGGAGGGGGGACGCAATTCAACCCATAGAGCTCCCCAGCAATAATTTTCTTTGCTAAGACTTCACGCGCTCTCTCTTGCATTCAACAGCCACTTGCCCTGCTCGGGACCACACCCATATTGACACCCATCCACTCCTTGAGCAAGTGTTTCTTCCTTGAAGTTTCCAGATGCCATTACAGGCACTTCACAGACAGCAACACGACCTCCTTATTACCATGCACATTTACAGCCAAGGTGCCTATGTCTTGGGACGGGTCTACCTCAAAGCCCACCGTTCTCCTAAGGTGCCCGCTCCCTCCAAAATTCAGGCACCTTTACTTCTCCTGTGGTCCAAGTCAAGGGAAACTCGTCACCTTCCCCTGTCCTAGGTGTCCAAAAGATGCCGTTAATATGCTGCCTGTACTCCAGAGCAGCTGAACAGACGATTAAAAAAAACTCCACTACCCAAGAATGGACAACAATCCCATTCGTTGTTTGGCAGAACTAAAAATAGTCTTGCACGGACGAGCTGAAGGGGCATTTGATGCCGCAGCCCGTTTCCAGCACACAAAAGGAGCGGGGATTTGCTGGCTCTGGCGGAGGCTTAGTTGGAAGAAAGGCAGAGGAGGAAAGAACGGAAAAGTTCACCCTTGATGAGAAATGACCTTTGTAACTCCCTGGGTCTCCCTAGAGTTTCCTTTGTAGAATATTACATCTTTCCAGATCTAATTCCAACCAATCTGTCTTATCACAGTGTGGAAATATTAATAAAGATAGTTTTGTTTAAGACGTTTATTTATTTTAATATATAAAAGAATTTTCTGCTCTTTTATCCCCTGTAGAGTCTTTCCCCTTGTTTTGTAGGGTCTTTGGTATTTATTTCAATGTACTTAATATCCCGTTGGGTAAGACTGACACCCTTGGCCCTTTGCTACCCACAGATGCACTGGCAGGGGCCTGGGCATGGCCCTCTCTGCCCACCAAGACTTGTGGCCACAGCCAGGACTGGCCAGTAGCTTCTCATGTCATAGTTCATCCTGACCTGGCCGAGAGTCTCGGTCCAAAGTTCTGTTCCCTAGGAGTGGCCCATGATTCATTTCACCCTGCATCTCTTTTTTACCTTGTGGGTACCCCTGTTCCCAGCTAGCAGCAACTGGAAGGAAGGGCTGGGAATTTTCCTTTGGTTTCATATAGTCTTTGGCCCTGTTTTGTCCTTCTCTGGTAGCTTAGCTCCAGCCTCAGCCTTGCTTCTGTGCAGCTGGGAAAACCGCAGAGACTTTTACACATTCTGGAATTTGAATCTGGGTCCTCCTTTCACTAGCTCTGTGCCTTTGGGCAAGTGAATTAGACTTCCTGAGCACAGTTTCCTCAACCATAAAATGCGGTCGGTGTGTCCAAGTCATAGCATCACTGCTACAATCAATGAGAGGATGTAATCTAAAGATCAGAAATGAGAGATTTGGTTACAGCCACGTAATGACAGCATTTCTATTAAAACTAGCCTTTATCTAGCTTGGACTCCAATTTTACTTTAAAAAGAAAAAAGGGCTTCCCTGGTGGCGCAGCGGTTGAGAGTCCGCCTGCCGATGCAGGGGACACGGGTTCGTGCCCCAGTCCGGGAAGATCCCACATGCCGCGGAGCGGCTGGGCCCGTGAGCCATGGCCGCTGAGCCTGCGCTCTGCAACGGGAGAGGCCAAAACAGTGAGAGGCCCACGTACCGCAAAAAACAACAACAACAACAAAAGTCACAGTTTTCCCTGATTTGATACAACAACCAAAGGAGGGATGGAGGTAGGTATTATAACCCCCATTTCACAGAAAAGAGAACTGAGGCTCCTGAAACAGCTTGGAGCCAGAATCAGAAGGCACCCTGAGACATCCTCTGGTACCTTATATAGATGACAGAACAGTGGCCAAGATGGGAGGGGATTGCCCAAGGTCAAAGGCAAAGCAGGCCCCTAACTCCCTGGGTTCTCACTGGCCCCTCAGACTGCGATGCCGGTTAGATACTCAGTGATTACACACATTTCAGTTCCTAGTCAAATATCTTCTTCTGAAAATGCTAATGAGGAGTCTGGCGCTAACTGTGCTGGGAAAATCTTCAACTTTCCTGAAGCAATCCAAATAAACCTTTCCTGAGCACTCTGCTACTCCGCCCTCCCTCACCCCACAACAGCTGCAAGGGCCTGGGTCCTGGTCAGGGAACATGCCTCCTACTGTGGCCTCTGCATCCCCTCTCTCCATCTACCTGTGGCCCTTCTCCAGGATACCTTGTGGCCGGCTCCCTTACCTACTCCAGGTCTTTGTTCAAAGGTCACAGCCTCAGGCTGACCTTCTCTAACACCCTATTTAAAATTGCAGTCCCTTCCCACTCCCTGCACCCCCTACCCTATCCCTTCAAAAATACTAAATGCAGTTTATTTATTGTGTTAGGTATCTCTTTCCTTCCACTACAATGTAAGTTTCCTGAGGGTCTACATCCATGTCTATTTTGTTCACTTCTGTACCCCCAGGCCCTAAAACAATGCCCTGCACTTAGTAGTTGCTCGATAAATATTTAATGAGTGAATGGATGAAAGAATGAGTGAAGGAGGGAGAGAGTGAGTGAAGGAAGGAATTTATACTGAAACAGACCATCATTGCACAATTTATTTATTTATTTTTTTTGTAGTATGCGGGCCTCCCTCTGTTGCGGCCTCTCCCGTTGCGGAGTACAGGCTCCGGACGCGCAGGCTCAGCGGCCATGGCTCACGGGCCCAGCCGCTCCGCGGCATGTGGGATCCTCCCAGACCGGGGCGCGAACCCGGTTCCCCTGCATCGGCAGGCGGACGCGCAACCACCGCGCCACCAGGGAAGCCCCTGCACAATTTTTTTATAGGAAGCACAGATAAGGGAATAGCTGCTTGGAAAGGAAAAGTCTGGAAAAACCAGAGCTATGACCTTATTTTAGCTCTTCCCTGGTGTCAGGAGGACTGAGTAGAGAGCCAGCACACCAGGCAGAGGGAAGGGCACAAAGTCTTGGTGTCAGGAAATAAGATAATTTGGTGACAGTGAGTATTTCCAAGTAAATGCCAGGGAAGCACTTCCCAGTGGGTATTTTACGGAGCACCGACCCTGCAAGATGCCCCTTGATGAAAGGATGTCTTCCTCTGTTCAGAGCAAGACGGGCTAGAGATTCATAATTCACAGGAAGACCTGGGTTCAAGTCCTACCTCAGGCACCTCTTGGCTCCATGTGTGCTTTCTTCATTTCTGTTTCCTTGATAATAACCGTGGGGTTGTTGTGAGGATTCAATGAAAGAACACAGCGAGGGCACTCATCACAATGCCAGGTACTTAAGAAGACCTGAAAGTTTGGGTCTAGCATAGTGGCCACAACTGCTGATTTCAGAGGATGTCTGGGCTGGAGTCCCAGCTCCCCTGCTGACTAGCTGGGTGAATGTAGGCAGGTCACTTAACTTCTCTGTACCTCAGTTTCCCCATCTGTAAGATACGGATAATGGTAGCACCACCTCCCAGAGTTGTGGGGATTACATGAGTTAATGTAATAAAGCACAGGGACCAGTGCCTGGCATGTAGTAAGTGCTATGTTAGTGTCAGCTCTTGTTAAAACTAAGAGTCCTACCGTTTTCAGGGCAACCTTGCCAGGGATCCACTGGAGAGCTTTTGTGTCATAAATTTGCATAACAGAGGCTCTGAAAAGTCCCACAACAAATAAACCTGCTGAACCTCCTTCAGTATTTTTCCCAGACTAAATTCCCCATGGAATGCTCTACCCTGCTACCCCTCCCCATTAATAATCCAAAGACCTATTTTCTGGGGACACGCTTTTCAGAACTATGAACCTCACTACTCGGGTATTTGGGGCTTGGGGTGAGACTCAGATGGGGCTGGCGTGAGAGCTAGAAGATCAAGATATTGGTGTGGCCCTGGGAAGCTTGGGAAAAGACGTAAAGAGGGAGGTGACCCCACGAGATTCACATCTGGGGAGGCCCCTCTGGGGCAGCCCCTGGGGATTGAGGGTAGACCAGACCTGTGTCAGGGAGGCCAGTTAAGAGGCTGTGGCAGTGGTCCAGCGGAAAGAAGCAGGTTTAAATTGGGGGCATTGGCAGCAGGCGAGGGAGGGAAGGGTGTATATAAGAAATATTTAGAGGCAGAATGGTCAGGGGCAGAGCAAAGCGGGGTGGGGCTGAGGGAGCCATACATGATACCGGACCATAGGGGCACCACCTGGACTCTGGTAGACCCAGCCAGGAAGGGAGAGCCCATGGTTTTCACAGCCCCTCGGTGTGCTCTTAGCAGGGGCAGGATGGGAGAGTAACCCCATGGGGGTCACTCTGGATGACTTTGGAACGCCTTCTCCTATCGTTTGTCTCAGGGACACCCTGGAAGGCAGGAAGGAGGAAAGGGGAGTTAGATTCTTGTGAACCAGAGCTCTGAGTTACATACAGTTCTTTCCTCTTTCTCTCCACCAACCTTTCTAACACGTGACATGTGCACGCGCGTGCGTACACACACACGCGCACACTTCCACAGCTCCTGACACCTATCCCCTCTTCTCAAATTCCCAAGAGACACAGCACACAGGAAGTTCCAGCCTACATGGAAGAAGGATCTTGGAACTGGGAGGGCAGAGCCCTGAGCTCAAGGCCCATTTCCTACCCTTCCCACTTGAGGAATTCAGTTCATCCCTGGGACTCAGTTTCCATATCTGAAAAATGGAGCTGAAATGCCTTGCTGAGTCCATGTGAGGACTAGCTGGGATGCACATCCAGTGCTGGCAGATGGGCTGGCAAGAGAGGTACCACACCAACGGCTAACGTTTGGAGAGTACTTCCAAGGGGCCAGGCACACCTGTCAGAGCCCTCCCTGCTGTCCCTTCTTTAGTTCCCAACAACCCAATGCAGGGGCACTCTCCTCCCTGCACTTGACAGATGAGAACCTAGGACTCAGGGAGAGCAGGGAGCTTGTCCAGGGTCACACACCAGTCCGAGGCTGGGAGGCAAACCCAGGGATTCTGGCCGCACCCCTTCACCACTCCACCGACTAAATGCTCTGAGGAAGGACGGACAAAGACAGCCACAGTGAGAACTCACGGTAGAATGGCCTGAAGGAAGTCCTTACTTCTGAGGCCCAGTTTCCTCGCCTGCAAAGTGCGAGCCACAAGAGAGCTGAGTCCCCAGCACAGTGAGTTAACACCTGGCTCCAACGCCCCACCCGGGCACCGGCGGCTATTGCCCCCCCCGGCCCACGTTGGCGTCCAGCGGAGGGATGGCTGCCACCATTAGCTATGCCTGGGAGCCCTCGCCATGGAGGAAGAGAAATCACAAGAGCTGGGGTTGAACAGTGCGGGCAGGCCCCTCGGAGCCCAGCCCTCAGGCCGGCTGCCTTGGCAGTTTCTCCTGGCACCTCTGCGGCCAGGCACTAAAAATAGCCTTCGATGGCTCTGCAGCCAACCCAGCTCCCCACGGAGGATTCTCACCCTTTATGGGCTGTGATCAGCTGCTTCCTTCTGACTGCTGTTGGCAATTAAAGCACTAGATTATCTCGGCAGAGGCTGTTCCAGAACCCAGGCTGGGCCTGCCAGGCTGGAGGGAGGTCATTGATCCAGCCTCCCCCGCTGAGTGGTCTTCAAGCCAGCTGCACAGGGAGGGGGAGTCAGGATCCTGGGATGGGGGGAAGGAAGGACTAGGAGAGGAGGATATGGGAAGTGGAAGAGTAGGGTGGAGAAACCAGGTCACAAGAAGGAGGGCAGCTGAAACCCGGAGAGAGAAAATTTGGAAGGGGCCTAGGTACTTTCTTTCAAACCTAGAACAGTCTTGAGCCAGAATATAGGGGGCAAGTCAGGGACAAAAGAATCCTAATTAGCACAGTCATAACAGCCGCCCATCATAGGCAGGCTGCACTATACAGATCTGCCAGTTGCACACTGCACAAAAGCCCCCAGGCCAGGGTGAATGGGAGCTGAAATCTGTATGGGCTGGGTCTCTCAGAGGAGGCATCTTTCTTTAAAGCCTAATTCTCAAAAGGCTTTATGGATTAGCCTTGGTGCTGATCATTGGGTACCTTTTGTACTCCCAACCAGAGTGGTTAGCAGATTCTGTTCTTTCATTTAATCCTCACAGCCCCACCAGGGAGGTCTTATTTCCCCCATTTTACTGAGAGCCAGGGAAGTTCAGTCACATGCTCAGGGACACAGACCTAATAAGTAATGGAAGTGGATCTCCAACCCTGATGCCACCAAGTAGAAAGCCTATGCTGTTTACACCATGCCATTAGAGTGAGTTAGAAGTACAACCATTGGTTGATCATTATGCTAAGCAGGTGCTAAACATTCTACATACGTTCAGTTCTCAAAATAACCCTGCGAGGTAAGAAAGGCCATCTTCAAGCTGTAGATGAAAAGACCTGAGAGGCGGGCAGGTTAAGTTGTTCAAGGTCACCCATTAAATGGCTAAACTGGGATTCAAACCCAAGAGTCCCCATTTGAGAGCCTTGCTTCTAACAGCTGTAACCCAGAGGCCATCTAAGGTTCCCTAGTCCTTTGAGAATTGCGTAAAAACAGACCTGTATTCCCCCAACCTCTAGCTGAGCTCTCCCCGGATGTCTGCAAATTCCCGGGAACTTGGGCCTTCACTGCACAGCTGGTTCTGATTTCCTCCAGTCCTGACCGTGGCTCTCGAGTCCCTCAGCTAACAGAGGAAGAGCAGGAGTGACTGGCCATCACTTATTGGGCACGTACAGGGGGCCCTTCCTACCCAGATGTGCTCTGTTCCAGCCCAGTCTGGCACCTGATCCATCAGCTTTGATCTTCCCCCAGGTGTGCCCCAGACTGTGTGGAGGTCTGGGAGAGGGGAAGGGTATTTACATCTGCAGCAAGGCAATCTATGTAAATGAAAACATTTGCCTCCCTAGCCTTTGAAAACCTGTAGCCACCCACCCACAAGAACCCCTCACTGGCCACTGTTCCCCATGGGCACCGGTGCTCTGCCAGGTTACAAGGAACCTTTTCTCTTCTTCATCCTCCTCTGCTCTGCCCCAACCCACAATTTCCTATTAAAGTCTTAAGTAAAACAGTATAACTTAGCGTCGTTTCAGACTATCCCTCATCTTCCTCTGCACCCCCAAGGGTGGTGGCCTCCTGATGTATTTTCTTAAACAGATTCAATTCTCCCCTACAGTGAACTTTAGTGTCAGCTGTTAAAGTATTCACCCCTTTGATATCCTGCCAAAGACGGAACAGGCTGCTTTGAGAGGCAGGGTGTTCCCCACGACTGGAGATAATCAAGCAGAGGTGGGGTAGACAGATGTCAATGGGATCATTCAAGAGCACAGGCTCTGGAGCCAGACTGCCTGGGTGTAAATGCTGGCTCCACCACTTACTGCTAAGCCTCAGTAACCTCATCTGGAAAATGGGGAGAATAAAAATGTCTACCCCACTTATTGGTAACACCTACCAATGACTACCAAGTACTGAAAAGATTAAATAAAATGTATTTAAACTGCTGATTATGGTGCCTGGAACATAGTAAGCCTACAATAGAATTTACTATTGTTTAAGTCAGCTCGGGCTGCCACAACAAAGTACCATAGACTGGGTGGCTTTTAGCAACAGAAATTTATTTCTCATGTTTCTGGAGGCTGGGAAGTCCAAGACTAAGGTGCTGATAGATTCGGTGTCTAGTAAGGTACTGCTTCCTGGTTCATAAATGGTCATCTTCTCACTGTGTCCTCAAATGACTGAAGGGAGAAGGGGGTTCTTCAGGGTCTCCTTTATAAGGGCACTAATCCCATTCATGAAGGCTCCACCCTCATGACCTAATCACCTCCCAAAAGCCCTACTTCCAAATAACATCACACTTGGGGTTAGTATTGCAACGTATGAATTTGGAAATGGGGGGGTGGGGTGGGCGGTGCATAAACATTTAGACCATTGCAGCTATCGTCATTTTTTATTTATACATTATTATTTTCTACCAATGCTAAGACTTCCTAAGACTCTCATTTTGTTCTCTGCTATATCACCAGGGTTTATTTCAGGGCTTGACACATAATAGGCATTTGATAAACATCTTTAGACTAAATAAATGGATGGAAGGATAGATGAAAAACGAATAAATAAATAATGAGGAGTGTTCTATACACCAGACGGACATTATGAATCATTCCTAGTGCTCAGTGGTTTGATTTTAACATCTTGCTAATCACTGTGTTTTCTTGTTTGCTTGGTGTTGCAAGAAGAAAGTACAGTCAGTTCTGCTATAACACCACATATGTGTTCTGAAAATCACTGTGCTATCCAAAATCATGCATTAAAAAACCCCGGTTTGTGATAGAAATGGAGTGAAAGCCACAACATTCAAAAGCTTCACCAATGACACAGTTTAAAAAAAGAGAAAATGGGACCTTACTAAAAATGGCAGCACAGTTTTAAATATATTGAATGGTTAAATGCATAAATATTACAATAAACATAGCCCTTTACCTTGAAAAAGACCTGAGGTTTGCTTGTGGAGGCGGACATCAGAACCTTGAGTTATTGTGAAGAATTGTCTGAAACCTGACAGAGATTTGGAACCCAGATGTGGATGCTTGTGGCTCATACCACAGGCAGTGAACTAAGGTAACTGGTGGGTGTTTGACGCATATGCGTGTGTGCATTTTGTGTCTTATATGGCTCCGTTCAGCTGGGATTTGGGCATTCATTTAGTGTTTTTCACTGGGGAAAGTAGGTATGCTTACATTGTTCCCTCGTATAAGTTGCATTAGAACAAATTCCTACTTTCAAAACAAGCATTTCAGCAGAACCGAACGTAGGTTGTTTTGATGTTAGTATTTTGCTGCTTATTAGTCCTCTTCAAGTTCCTGTTTCCTACAAAAGCTGAGCTAAATTATTGGTGCCCTTCTCCTCCAACCATCCATGTTTTCACAAGTGCCTGTCAAGTACCTACTGCAAATAAGCACTGAAAACACAGGGATAAATGTCCAGATGGTACCCGACTTCACAGAGCTTACAGTCTGAAGACAGAAGCAAAATAATTATATACGTACTTCAAATGATAAGTTCTGCCCCTTGACAGGGGCATTTCTAAGCTCAGTAATGCTAAGCTCCCCTCCACGTTGCACGTAAGCCCTCCCTCACTGTAATAAATCACACCCAAGCTTACAGCGATGTCTGCTGCCCAGGTTCCCATCGGGGCACCTGCCCCCCACAGAACTGGAGTGCCAGGTTGGCACAAAGGAAACCCCGTGCTTCCTAATGAAGACTGGACCCGTTCTCAGAACCTGGTAGAGCACAGGAGGACTAATTTGGAGGATGGGTTGGTCTTGACTGAGGTTAAGTTTTCCTCCACCCCAAGGAAGGGTCTTTGTCCTTCTGGGAACTTTAGACAAGGCAATGGCAGTGTACCTCTCTCCTGGTTGAAATCCTGCAAGGGCTTCCCATTTCTTGTAGTCCAAAATCCAAACCCTTTGCCATGGCCTGATAGGCCTGGTATGATCTGACTCCAGCCTAACTCTCCATCCTTCACTGATGTCTAGCCTCACTGGCCTGTGTTTGATCTTCATCATATTGCCTCCTCTGGGCCTTTGCACCTGCCGTTCCCTCGGCCTGGAATGCTCTTCCTTGGGCTGGTCCACTTTCATCCTCTCCTCAGAGAGTCCTTCCCCAGTTGTTATATCATCACGATGTTTCTTTCTTTCATAGCTTTGACCACAATCTGTAATTACCCTGAGTATTAGTTTCCTATTGCTGCTGTAACACAGTACCACAATTTTCATGGCTTAAAGCAACACAGATTTATTTTCTTATAGTTCTGGAAGTCAGAGTCGGACTACGTTCCTTCTGGAGGATCTGAGGGAAAATCTGTTTCTTTATCTTTTCCAGCTTCTAGAAGCTGCCTCATTTCTTGGCTCGTGGCGCTCTTCCACCTTTAATCACATTAGTCCGACCTCTGTTTTGTTTTTTTGTTTTTGGGGGGTTTTTTTTAGCGGTACGCGGGCCTCTCACTGCCGGGGCCTCTCCTGTTGCGGAGCACAGGCTCCGGACGCGCAGGCCCAGCGGCCATGACTCACGGGCCCAGCCGCTCCGCGGCACATGGGATCCTCCCGGACCGGGGCACGAACCCCTGTCCCCTGCATCGGCAGGTGGACTCTCAACCACTGCGCCACCAGGGAAGCCCCGACCTCTGTTTTAGTCATCACATCTTCTCTGACTCTGAGCCTACAACCTCCCTTTTCTAAGGACTCTTATTATTACATTGGGTCCATCCCCCCAGGTAAACCAGGTTAATCCCCCAACTCAAAATCCTTAACTTATCCCATCTGCAAAGTCCTTTTTGTCATGTAAGCTAACATCCACAGGTTTGGGGGACTAGGTTGTGGACATCTTTAATGGGGGAGGGGCATAATTCAGCCTACCACGTTTTGTTTATTTATTTGATTACTTGTTTACTATCTCTCTACTACACTGTAAGCCCCATGAAACAAAGACTTTCTTTGTCTTTTTGACTACTGTTTCCCTAGAACCCAGCATAATTCCTGGTACGTAAGGGCTCAATAAATATTTATAGAATAAGAGAATTGATGAGTGAGAGTTTGATAAATCTCAGTTTTTAAAATTATATGTAGAATACTCAATATTCTAGTTACAGGGAAGGAACACTAAATTTGCTCCTAAACCTTACAGCTAGCTAGCTCTGTGATTTGGGGCAAGTTGCCTCACCTCTCTGAGGCTCCAGGGTCATATCTGTAAAATTGAATATATTTTAAAAATACCTCAGAGATATTGTAGGTATTAAATAATATTATGACTAGGAAAAGTACTTGGAAACTGCAAAGCATTAGCAGTTATGATAATTACTGTTGCATTGACTATAGATGAGCAAGGTAGGGTCTAATGGGGAAATCACACATATAAATAAGTAACACAAGGTATAGGTCTGTTTTGCTGGAGTTACTCTGTGCTGGGGGAGATTGTAGAGTATATCAGGAAAGGTTAATTCCAATTGGGAGGCTGGGGAAGACATAGTTATGGAGTGACCCACACAGCAGCCAGGAATAGCAGAGAATAGGAAGGTATTAGATTGTTGCCAGGAACCAAATTTAAATAAATCTCCAAGAGCAGCAGAGTTTGAAAAGGGAGATGCTAGAGGACCCATTTGCAATGACCATCTGGCTTGTTAAAATTGATTAAAGGTAAAAAAGAGAAATAGAGATCCATGTCGGTGGCATCAAATTACCCTTCAGACGAGCAGGTCTACAAATTGCAGACTTCCCTGGCTGCAGTCTCTGAACTATCCAAAGACATGATTTCAATTTATAAAGAAAATTCGTTTTAAAACTCCACTAAAAGCAGGCTTCATTGAGAAATGTTCAACATTGCTCAATTACTTTATTAAATCCCCTTTTTTATGTGTTGTGAAGGGTCATATGGTATTCTGCAAAAATAAAACAGGCTTTGTTTCATGTCCTAAGTGGGGAATAGTGACAAGGGCATGTATTGTCACTATTGAAACCTTTTTTAAATTTTAAACATTTTGTAATAAATTTAGAAGAAAACAATAAATAGGTTTTGGAGTGAGACAGACCTGAGCACAGGTGTCGGTTCCACAACCTCCTGGCTGTGTGACCTTGAGCAAGTCATTTATATTTCTCAGCCTCAGTTTTGTCTTCTGTGAAATGGCAATAATCCTGACTACCTCACAGATAGCTGTGAGAACGAGAGGTAACACAGGTAATACTCCCTGTTCATGTCACAGAAGGTGCCACCTAGCAAGAAGTCATTAAATGTTAGTTCCTTGATGTACACGAGATAAGAAAAATCACTCAGAGAAGCAGATCCTGCTGGGATTTCAGGTGTTCTTGCACAGTAGTGAACTAGAGAAGTCACTCTTCTCTGAGCCTGTTTCTTCTTCTAGAAAATGCTCATTTTGTCTAATACGCCAGAATAGCCAAAAATGCTCTCTTGCCTGCCAGCCTCAATTAAAAGGTAAAGCCACCTGAATACTTTGTTGCAAAGGATTCTGAAGACATGCCTGGGTTCCTGAGAAAAGATTGATTAGTGATGTCTGCCCCAGGCAGGGTTGTGGAAGTGGCAGCACCCAAGCTTTGTATATATTTGCTGTCTGGAGTTTCTGACCTCTGGAAAACACTGACAAAATTGCTTCACAACAGCCTCCTCTTCTAAAAGTTGTACTACACACACACACACACACACACACACACACACACACACACACACATCACCACCACCACCACCACCACAACCACCACCACCACTACCACCGCTACTACACCACTATCACCACCAACAGCTCTTCAACCAAAATTAGTAACTAGCTCTTTTGTATTCTCAGAGATACGGGTAAATATCTCCATTATCTCCCTATTACCCTGGTTTGTAGTAGGTATTTGTTTATGTGACTAGCTGTTCCATTAGGCCCTAAGCTCCTTGAGGGCAGAGGCCAAGGCTTTATCATTTTTTTTTTGTAAAACCAAAGAGGAGGCAGTCTATTGTAATGGAATGAGCATGACTTTAGGTCACCCTCTGGCTCCACCACTCCAAGAGCCCTCAGACCTCAGAGAAGTCATTTAATATCCTGGACCTCTGTTTTCTCATTTGTAAAATGCAACAATAGCTCCTTGGAGTGTTACGTGTGGGAGGCAAAGTGGGGTTGGGATTGAGAAACCAAGTGGAAGGCTACCCCAGGATTCAGAGAGGGGACAGAGGCCCAGAGAGGTGCAAGAAGGGGCAAAGTGCCACAGGAGAAACAGAGCTTCAGGGCTGGATGAGCTGTCCCCACCCCCAGGGTGAGGCCCAACGGTGAATGGAGCCAAACTCTGCTGAATGCACCCCTCTCTTTTTCCTGTGCCACCTTGTAAGCCCCACCTCATCTTTCAAGAGTTATGAGCCTGATGCAGGTTTGAGAATTGACGAGAACACTGATTCCGGTGGGAACAAGGTTATGGTGACTGGTTTTACTAACAAAGCAGCTTGCCAAATCGAGCACAGGTGGTGAGATGGATGCCTCTCCCTGGAGCCACCCTTGCTCCTCCCAAAGGTACCTGGGGCCAATGGTCTCAGCAGCCTTCTCGGATGTAGAAATCTGCAGGTCAGAGGAGCCACAGTTCCCCAAATGGGTCAGTAAAGTGGGCCTGGTCAGGACCTGCCAGAAGGGGGAGCCCAAGAGACTGAGGCTGAGGATGGAGGAAAGCCAGGTTAGGGGAGAGGAAGGGCCAAGGGATACCTAGACGGAGGTACACTGGGGTGCACTGAGTTACCCTCGGAGGAGCTGCTCTGTCTCAGGAACTAAGATGGGTGCCAGGCTTACGAGACACTAGGCAGATGCAGGAATGAAGCAGGCTGTGGGGAGCAAAGGCAGGACAAAGGGGGTGGGTCCCCTGCAGGACCAACTCTGGCTTTTCCAGCCTCATTTGTAGGGGAGGGCCCGCCAGGCTCAAAGGAGCCGGGTGGAGCAGAAGCAGGGGGCTTGATAAAGGCCTCTTGAAACAGTAATATTGATTTCCCACAAGTACACCTTAAATTCATGCACGAGGGAGAAGCAAGATTTCATTCCACTTAGAGCATATTCTTCTTAACACTGATGAGTTGTAAGGTAAGCATTAGTGGGAGATAAAAATTATGATCATGATAACAATAATAAAAAGCATTTAAATTTATACAGCACTTTATACTTTACAAAATGTGTTCTCATTCATTAGCTCGTGGGAGCCCCCTAATAGCTCCTTGAGGAAGGCAGAATGACTGCCATTAACCCATTTTATGGGTGAGGAACAGGTTCAGAGAGGTAAAGTGACTGGTTGGAGATCCCACAGCTGATGGAGGCCAGAGATCTTTTCCCCAAGTCCAATGCTGTTCCCTCAGCCTTCAGAGAGAGGCCTAATCATCCCCAGATCTCCACCTTGTTCACTGCCTTGTGACTGTCCCCTAAGGACAGCCTGGGAAACATCCCAGTGAGCCTTGATGGATGGGCCACCAACCCCAGGGCGGCTTGCAGTAACCCTCTGCTGACAAAGGAATATTTGGCTCATGAGATGTGCAACACATTGCTGGGCACGTTCTCCGCCAAGAAAGCGCGGACTCTAAGCAGAGCTAAATGCAGAAGTTCCAGAATTCCAGCTTCCCTCTGGAACCTTCTAGGGACTACAACTGGTGTCAGCTTCAAAGACAGCTGCACATATTTGCCACTCAGGAACAAAGGTGCTGAAAAGTGGCACCTCAAGTTTGGAAGGAGCCGGGCAGAGACAGAAAAACCAGAGACACGCAGGGAGAGACAGACCGGGAAGAGATGGGAGAGAACAGAGAGCGGGGAGGGGGAGGGAAAAAGAGAGCAAACAATAGAGAGGAGGAAAGGAGAGGGAAAGCCAGTTGGAGAGCAAAAGGAGAGGAAGGGAGGAAAGGGGTAGAAGGGTATGAGGGGAGGGAGGGAAGGGGAGAGAGAGAGAGAAAGAGTGAGCAAGCCAGAGAGTACCAGGCTTTGAAAGGAGCAAGATGGAAAGCATTTATTTTTAAGAGAGCAGCTTTTAAATACCTTATTCTCCAGTCCCCCAAATGTAAATTTTCCTTTTCCTCACGAGTTAATCAAGCTTAAACCAATTCTAAGAGCTGAAGGGCTTGGCTTAACTGCAACAAAGAATGTGTCCAATGAAGCTGACCCCTGTCCAGTCACCGTGTCACAGCGGCAGAGGACGGGAGATTAACGAGGCTGTCCTCACCCAGGCGAGGCCGGCCAGCCCTACACAAAAGCAGCTGGAGCACTCGCTGCCCCCTCGCCGGGCAGGGCACGCAGCTGTGCCCAAACAAGGAAGAAGCGCTCCCAACACTCCCGCAGTTTTGACCCAGGACGCCGATAAAACCGCTTCGAGCACCTGCTGCATCTCGGCGGCCCCAACGACCAGGAGGAGGGGGCGGGGAGAGGGAGGCTTACAGGCTGGGTTCTCATTGGCTGAGAGACTGGTGGGCGGGGCAGAAGCCTGAGGGGCCGAGTTCTCCTGGCAGCTGGGGGGCACAGTAGGGGTTCTCGGGTGGACTACCCTCATGAGATAGTCATAATTCTCATAACTGCTCTAATAACACATACTGTTCTTTTATCTGGTCTCTAGTAGGTACCAGCGCTTTATGGGAACTCTGTTCTGGTAACTGTTGCCGCATAACCAATGAATCCAAAGTTCACGGCTATCTATTCACGGCCTTGGTAAATGCAATCTGCCACGAATTTTGAAATCCTTTTTGTCCCCCTATGAATCATTGCAGCAATTCTATAAGATAGCAAAATCCCCCATTTTAGGCAGGAGGAACCGGATCTTGGAAATGTTAAGTAATTTTTCCAAGATACCACAGCTAGCAATTAGCAAACAGGGATTTGACCCAAAACGGATTCCAAAACTCTTGCTCTTTATAGCTACATTTTACTGCTTTCCTAAGACAAGAATAAAAATAACAGCTTACACACAGCCCTTACTATATGCCAGACACTGTCCTAAGAATTTTTTTGTTCTTTACCTCATTGAAAAAATAATAATTGCTACTATTTGATGAGATTACTATGTGCAAAGCATCATGTTAAGTACTGCAGTTGTAATATCCCCAATCCTCAGAACGAAGGCCTTAAGAGGCAAGTATTATGCCTATTTTATAAAAGGAGAAACTGAAGAGAGAGATGATATAACTTGTTTAAGGTCGTGAAGCTAGGAATCTGCCCTGCATTATCTAAAACCAGCTGGACAGGCAGCACACACTGAGTGGGGACCATTGGTTCTGCACCAGTGGTGCAGACTAAGAGACCACAAGACTCGAGTCTACAAGAGTGGAGAGGAGATTGAAGGCTCCTTTTCAAGTGTGCAAACTTTGCTGTAGAGAGATGACCCAGGAGCTAAGGAAGCCTGTGCAAAACTGAACATAAACACCTTGCATCTGACTTCTAAGTAGTTTCACGGCTTTAAGATACCAGAAGATAACCTTACCTTTTCCAAACTAGGCAACAGATGGGGGCAAGGAAGTAAAAGTATCCCTGCCCTCGATGGGATGACAGTCCTGGGAGAAATATAAGGAATATAAGATGAGCCCACAAATAATTAAATGTATGGAAGAGATTATGAGAAGTACCAGGCCAGAACATGAGAAAGAGTGTTATGAATTGAAGCAGCAAAAAGAGAGCAATCTCTCTAACAAGAGAGATCAAGGAAGGTTTTCTGGAAGAAATGGCATTTGACTCACTGAATCAAATCAAATCATGGGATCTTGAAAGATCAATAGGATTTCACAGCACAAAGATGAGAGAGCAAAGCATTACTTTCCCCTACCTCCCACCTCTACCCCTTCAGAGTCTTAGCCTCAAAGAGTTACCTCTTTAGAGAGGATTAAAACACACTAGTGTGCGAATGACTGATTGCCTTATGAGACACTTTTACCAGGAAACTCAGAGGAGACAAAGAGTCTTATTTGCATAAGGGACATATGCCCTCCTGGGGAAAATGTTGAAGGAGACCTTGTGACCTCTAACCAAGTTCAAAAATGCTGAGACTTAGACCCCATCCCATTCTTACCCTCAAAAGTAAGATTACATGCTGTAGGACGCTTCGTCTTTAAGGATGGAAATTGCCAGAAACACAACCCACATTGGGAGAGCAGTAGGTGGTTTAAAAGGAAAGCCATTCTTCTCCGTACCTAGCGGTGGCCCTGAAATCTCATCTAGCCCAGTTTCACAGTTTAGTCAGCTTTTGACTAAAAAGCTTGCTATGTCACATGAAACAAGTCATTTAATTTTTTTTTTTTTTTTTTTTTTTTTCGGTATGCGGGCCTCTCACTGTTGTGGCCTCTCCCGTAGCGGAGCACAGGCTCTGGACGCACAGGCTCAGCGGCCATGGCTCACGGGCCCAGCCGCTCCGCGGCATGTGGGATCTTCCCGGACCGGTGCACGAACCCGTGTCCCCTGCATCGGCAGGCGGATTCTCAACCACTGCGCCACCAGGGAAGCCCCAAACAAGTCATTTAATTTTGATGGACCTCAATTTGCACAGCTGTAAAATAGGAACCATTTTGAATTAAATTTGAAGTTTTGTGATACCTCCAGGATCCCAGTCTTTCTACCAACCAGGCATTACTGCAAAACTCCATCAAAGGCATCACATGTGATTTATGCATACTTTTTAAAAAGTTGTTAAAGACCATATACACTTAACCATTGAACAACACGGGTCAGAAGCGCCAACCCTCCACACAGTTGAAAATCCACATATAACTTATAGTCGGCCCTCCATATACACGGTTCTGCCCTTTCCGGGGTTCCTTCACTAACGCAGTTGCTCCTTCCATATCCGCAGCTCTGCTTCTGTGGATTCAGCCAACCACAGATCATGTAGTACTGTGGTCTTCACTACTGAAAAAAAAAAAAAAAACCCTGCATATAAGTGGATCCACACAGTTCAAACCCATGTTGTTCAAGGGTCAACTCTATAAGCAACCATGTACCTAGATCTGGTTTCATCCTCTTTTCTTAAGATAGTTCTACTATAACATGGATTTGTAAGAAGCTCTAAGAATTTTGAAAGTATAAAAATATAAATTCCAGAGAGATCTATATACATTTTTTAATTTGAAAAGAAGAAACTTTGTTCTGTAGATAACTCAAGAAAGTTGAGGCAAAATAAAACATAAGCAGCAAAAAAAAAAAAAAAATCCTTTACAGTGATATCTTAAAAGCATATCAAAAATCCATCTTATCTTCAAATTATTAGAGGGAAAAGTTATATAAAACATAAATCAAGAAACTCTAAAATCAGTGAATGCAACAATCAAACTTGGTAGCCCAGGAGGGCCACTGACATAGTGTTTATGAGACATGCGGCAGAGGACTGAAAGTTTGTGTGGGGTATGAATATATCCTCAGTGACATTGTGTTGCTAGAAATTCCTGCCTTCAGAGAGCTGTATAAGAACAGGGGGGATGTGAGAGTAGGGCTGTTAAGGTTGCAGTTCTTCTGTTCCTGGTATGGGGCTGATGCTATTGATTATGATGGGGGGCAGGGCTCAATCCTCACTCCATCAGAGCAGAGTACAAGAAACAGCGCATCAGTGACAAAGTCAGGGGGCCAGTTTAGAACTTCCAGCTCTGGCATTTACTCACTAAGTGACCTGGGCAAGTCACAGGTCACTCTCTGACCCTCAGTCTCTGCCTGTGTAAAATGAGGGTGTCGTCAGGGTTAAATGATGAAATCTTGTGAAAGCTCTTCAGTATGTGGTCCTTGCTGTGCAAATTAGACCCCTCAGCTTCTTTTTGTGGAAAAAGGAATGGTTTAAGTCAACCTATAAATAACACATTTACAGTTATTTTAATTATTCCAGGAGAGGACACGAGGTTAAACTGCTCAGCAAGCAGGATTGGGAAAGCGCCTGGAGGCTGGGCTCGGACCAAGAGATGGTCCTCCTCCAAGAGGTTGTGAAATTTATTTTGCCTTGAGATTTTGGAGAAAGGGTTAGATCTCTCTCCCACAGCGGATCCCTGGTGGCTACTGGGGTCCCGTAAACCACCAGGATTCCCTTCATCCCCTCCCTCCTTTGTATGCAATTGAAGAGCTGCTACCCTGTATGGGCCACTACCCCTCATCCCCACGATCCATCCCCTACCTTCCCCTTCCATCCCCCTCTGACCCTAACCCCCAGCCCATCCTCAACCCCAGCACTTAGCCTCTCAACCAGTCACAAGTAATGGTTAAAGCTCCAACATTCAGGACTAATGTCTGCATAACAGATAATCAGAGTAGATGCAGGGCTTCCTGGGCAAGTAGGTCCCCTCTCTCACTTCCATTACGATGGCAGAACTTGCGTGGGAGAGAAGGGGACAGAGTAACAGTCCTCAGGACATTAGCTTCAATGTACATTTAAAGGGCAATGATGATAGTTAGAAGCTAGGTAGGTCATAAGCAATTTCCAAAAATTTGAGGTAACATCTGAAATCATGATGTACCACATTTAAATATCCAAATTCTTGGGATTTATTGCAAAAAGGAAAAGATTTGACAATTCTGTATCTGTATTTCCTCTACCCACCACCCCAGCATCGTGAGGTGAAGCAAACAAGCAGCCACCCCTTTTAAATAGGGCAAGTGGTTTGCAATTCACCCTAGTCATACCTGCTGTTCTGGGACACCATCTAAATGCCCTGCCTGGCCTCTGTGTGAGGGTAGGTGAAACCCTGGGAACTGAGGTTACAGGCTTTGAAATTCAGTGGATCTGGGCTTTAATCCTGTCTCTACCATGTACTGACCTTGGGGCTTTGAGCAATTTCTTAACCTCTTTGAGCTTCAGTTTCCTCATCTTAAAAATAAACATAAATTTAGTCCGTACCCTATGGATGGTCATGAGGATTAAGGGAGATGATGCACTTAATATGTACAGAGCACAGCAGAGACTCGATAAACGTTAACTTTCATGATCATTCCTACTGCTGCCACCACTGCTGTAATTACTCCCACCCTCACTGGGGATTTTTCATGCATGTCATTGAAAAGGATTGAGCACTGCTGGACCAGTGGTTGCCCACAATCAACCTGTGCACCAGGCAGGGTGCCCCCATCAGTCTAAGTGAAAAGGCACAGGCCAAACCAACACTTAGCAGGAAGATTAGAAAGAGGGTATCTCCATCTGGTGGAGAGACAGACAGACTCTAAGTTCCCTTCCACCATGAAGACTGGAATAATCAGTGGCGTAGCTGGCATTTTTTACGTCTTGTTTTATCAAATCCTTACACCAACCCTATGAAATAGGTATTATTATTATTATTGTCTCCTTTGCACGAATAAGACTCAGAGTGGTCAAGGAACTTGCCAAAGGTCCCAGAGAAGTGTGGAGTCAGAACTGGAAGCCAGGACATCTCTGTGTCCCTTCTCAGGAGAGATGTTTCTTGTTGACTGAGGAAACTCCTAGAAGTAGAAGTTTCCAAGGTGGCATTAAAGCATGGCGATACACAGTTAAGGCTGATTGTTAAACAAGCAGAACGTATGCTTCCCGAACGGATATAGTCCCGTTCTTGAGCACCGGAGCATGGCCTAAGGGCCAGGCTGAGTTGGACTAGACTGGACTGGATTATTTCTTGGAGCCCAAAGTACAAGTCTTTGTCTCCCTGGTGGCTATCTCAGTGACCTAGCACAGCACTTCTCAAGAAAGAATGTGTATGTAAAACATAATGTTAACAGTAGTTAATGTTGGCTCATGTCAATGGCTGGTCTTCAAAAGAGGGGAAAAAAAAAACCAAGGTAAAAAGGAGCATTAGGGAGATCATAACTAGAAGTTTCCATTCTGTCAATTCATTCATTTATTTATGCAACCAACATTTATTGAGCACCTACTATAAACACTGTGTTGGGTTCTGAGGATCCATTGATGAAATATCCCGGGACCTACCCTCAAGGAGCACATGGAGCTCGTAGGAGCTTTACATGGCACATACTTCTAATACTGCGTCATCCCAGCGTGCAATCATTTAACTTCAACAGTGTGGTAGGCCAAAAAAATCCTACCACCCTACGTGGACTATTGTTAACATTCTGTTTCAATAAAGAAAAGGAGGAGGAAAAGAAACAAAGTGGAAAGGAAAAATAATATATAATATAAAGGTTTTTTTAATTGAAGTTGATTTACAATGTGTTATTCTGGTGTACAGCAGAGTGATTCAGCTATATATATATGTGTATGTATAACATATATATACATATATTCTTTTTCGGATTCTTTTCTATTATAGGTTATTACAGTATATTAAATATAGTTCCCTGTGCTATACAGTAGAACCTTGTTGTTTATCTATTTTATATATAGTAGTTTGTATCTGCTAATCCCAAATTCCTAATTTATCCCTCCCCCACCCCCACCTTCCCCTTTGGTAACCAGGAGTTTTTTTCCTACCTCTGTGTGTCTATTTCTGTTTTGTAAATAAGTTCATTTGTAACATATTTTAGATTCCACGTATAAGTGATATCATATGATATTTGCCTTTCTCTGTCTGACTTACTTCACTTAGTATGATAATCCCCATGTCCATCCATGTTGCTGGAAATGGGATTTATTTCATTCTCTTTTATGGCTGAGTAGTATTCCAGTGTGTGTGTGTGTGTGTGTGTGTGTGTGTGTGTGTGTGTGTGCCACATCTTTATCCATTCATCTGTCGGTGGACTTTCAGGTTGCTTCCATGTCTTGGCACTTGTAAATAGTATTACTATGAAAATTGGGGTGCATGTGTCTTTTTGAATTAGAGTTTTCTCCAGATATGTGCCCAAGAGTGGGATTGCTGAATCATATGGTAACTCTATTTTTAGTTTTTAAAGGAACCTCCATACTGTTTTCCATAGTGGCTGCACCAATTTACATTCCCACCAACAGTGTAGGAGGGTTCCCTTTTCTCCATACCCTCTCCAGCACTTATTATTTGTAGACTTTTTTTTTTTTTTTTTTTTTGCGGTACGAGGACCTCTCACTGCTGTGGCCTCTCCCGCTGCGGAGCACAGGCTCCGGACGTGCAGGCTCAGCGGCCATGGCTCACAGGCCCAGCCGCTCCGTGGCATGTGGGATCCTCCCGGACTGGGGCACGAACCCGTGTCCCCTACATTGGCAGGCGGACTCTCAACCACTGCGCCACCAGGGAAGCCCTGGAGAAATGTCTATAAAGATTTTAAATAAGGCAGCAGTTCTGCCCACCCTTCTGCTAACAAGGTGTGCCCAGAGCAGACCTGAAGTGGGTACAATTCTTCCATATTTGGCCTCAGTTGTAGTGTGAGCATCTTGCCACACTTATGCCTTTAGGGGACTTTAGGGACAATGATAACTCTATGTGACTTTCCACATATTTTTTTTAACATCTTTATTGGAGTATAATTGCTTTACAATGTTGTGTTCATTTCTGCTGTATAACAAAGTGAATCAGCTATACAAATACATACATCCCCATATCTCCTCCCTCTTGCATCTCCCTCCCACCCTCCCTATCCCATCCCTCTAGGTGGACACAAAGCACCAAGCTGATCTCCCTGTTCTGCATATTTCCTGACTTGGGAACCTAAGCCCTACACAAGCAACATTATTCTGTTGAAACTGAGAGGCAGTTGAGTCTAGTGGTTAAGGGCTTAGACTGTGGAGTTAGACCTGAGCTGAGCCACTCCTCTGACCCTCACTAGCTGTGTAACTTCAGGCAAGCTACTGAACTCCTAAGTCTCAACTTCCTCACCTGTAAAGTGGAGAAATAATGTCAGCTTTCTCCTACTTTGTGGTATGAGTTAAATAAGATAATGTGTATAGAGTGTCTGACCCATGGTAAGCGCCTAATAAATGATTTCAGTCAGTGCAGCTAGAATTATTATCGGGATTATCTTGGCCGTTGGGACAGAATTGCCCTCCAAAGGCTAATTTGCCTCCCAGGTCATCTGTCTGCCTCCAATTGCTCTTGCACAAGCTCCGTATCAATAACCTTCTCAATCTTGTTTGTTTAGTAGGCAAAGTCTAGCAAAGCATAGAGTCCCGTGGGGAAAATAAGGAAAAGAGGGTCCTTGGTGGTGAAAAGTATGGGCATGAAGGACCTCACTATTTTACAAATATAATTCAACTGACATCGAAAAAGTGGAACTCATGTGCTCAAAGACCACACCACAGGAGGGCAGACACAGGGCTAGAACTTTCTGGCTTCCTTTCCAGCACCTGCATACAGCCCATGTCTAATTAGAAGGCTGCTTCAAAACTACAAAAACAGACTGTTAAGATCACTGGAGACCCTGTTCCAGACTCGGGGAAACATGAGTATTCCTTGCCCTGTCCCCTAGAGATCTGTGTATCTCCACTCTCCCAAATCTGATGCCTGAAATGCAAATATCAGATGTCAAATATCAAAAAGAGTGTTTCTTTTCCATGTCTCCAACCTTCTAACATCTTTCACTAC
This sequence comes from Physeter macrocephalus, assembly GCF_002837175.3. Taxonomy (NCBI): domain Eukaryota; kingdom Metazoa; phylum Chordata; class Mammalia; order Artiodactyla; family Physeteridae; genus Physeter; species Physeter macrocephalus. The sequence continues at coordinate 53,479,995 of NC_041229.1, forward strand.
CATTCTTTTTCTCCCTGCAGAAATTTACTGTATGACCAAACAGACAAAATAAACACACAAAAAATTAGCTTTTCTAAAGTTGTCAAAGGGTCAAACAAAAGCCAGTGATAAGGAGAGCTTTCTTCTAGAAAGTAGTTCCTCTGTCCCCCCGACCCCCAAGTTGTCAGTAAAACATTGGTTCTAGGCTTCTCAATGAGGGCAAGTCTTTGGCCTTTCCAGTTGAAATTTAAAACTAATCTTGAGTCATTTGAGGCCAAATCTAGTGAATGTGCTGAAAGGCTAAGTGAAGACAGTAAATTCTCCTTGAGGTTGTGCTGGAAGAAGAGTAGCAGACCTGAAGGTTTCTGTGAGAGGCTTAGAAATGAGACCCCTGCATGCTATTCCCAAAGAGGAAACCCCAAAGTTTTGAACAATAGGAAAAGCTTTAGAATTTGTTTTCAACTTGGAGGGGAATAGCAAAAATAATATCCACATTTGCTCAACACAATACATGACAGAAGTCTGCCGATCATTTTCTGTAAATTCATAATCCTCAGAGCTCCCCTTGTAAACAGATATTATTATTAGTAGTAGTAGTATTCTCATTTTACAGGTGGGGAAACAGAAATTGAGAGACAATAAATAACTTGTTCAAGGTCATCAAGCCGATTCCACAAAAACTTTTTGTTAAATGAGCAAGTCCTCACTGTCAGTAGTGTTGAATTATATTCATTGCCATTTAATAGATGAGAAAAATATTTGGTCCAGGAAAGAATTTACTTTTGTGAAAATAATATGATTCTTTATTTACATCCTCTGACCACAAGTCTAGAGCACAATTACTTTAGCCTCCAGGCCTTAGTGAAATTTGCTGTTGTTTGCTATATGCTCACTAGTGTCAATCAGATGAAAGGCCCATTATGACCAGCAGTGTAGGGGAAGGGTCTGTGTTGATGCTCCTATTGGTCATTCCATGTTTGAGCACTTAATTAATGCAGCTGATTCCTCTCTAGTTGGTTAGGTAAAAAGGATATCATTTAAATTTCATTAAGTGGAAAATTGTGCTGTGTTCATTGTTTTACTTGCAAATTCTCAGGATTTCGCTGCCTTTAAAAAGCCCCTTTAATATCTCAAGACTCATAATGAGGAAATATAAGTTCATCAAAAATTATGGTAAGGGGCTTCCCTGTGAGAGGCCCGCGTACTGCAAAAAAAAAAAAAAAAAAAAAAAAATTATGGTAAGAACTGAGATGTCAACATAGACACAGCTTCTCATTTGCTTATTGTTGATCTTAATTAAATACAACATATGTTCATATGTTTAAATTACATATATATTTTAATCTATTCCCTTCCCAGTTTACAATTCCAGTTTTTATTATTCTGGGAACTTCTTATCTTGTATTCATTACATTGGGAGGCAGCCCAGTCTCAGATGGCTGTGATAGCACTTTCTGGCCGCCAGGGCAATCTCCTATATGGAAATGAATGGGAATCCATTCATTCATTAATTCAGAAGCACACCTGAGCCGTCTTCTTTTCCAGATGCTAGATTCATCTCTGGGGACACTGAGCTGAGTGAGACACGGTCCTTGGTAGGGAGCCCGTGGTCTGCCAAAGAGAACCGACCAACCCTACTCATGTGTTAGTATCCTTATGTAGAACACTTTTTAAATAATAAAATTTACACTGAAAAAACTCAAGTCGGGCTTCCCTGGTGGCGCAGTGGTTGCGCGTCCGCCTGCCGATGCAGGGGTACCGGGTTCGACCCCCGGTCTGGGAGGATCCCACATGCCGCGGAGCGGCTGGGCCCGTGAACCATGGCCGCTGAGCCTGCGCGTCCGGAGCCTGTGCTCCGCAACGGGAGAGGCCACAACAGTGAGAGGCCCGCGTACAGCAAAAAAAAAAAAAAAAACAACAACAACCTCCAGTCATACCTGGTAGATTCCAAATGCTGATGACACTGGGTCAACACCATACTTTCCCCTTTCTGCTGGCACTGCCAAAAACACTAGAAAAGTTTTAATCCCAGCCTACCTCCCTGGAAAGTGGGGAGGATAAAATACATAATCGATATGAAATGCTTTCAAACCTGGTTAAGTGCTGTTTCATGAGGAAGAATCATTTCAGCAACAATACTTGTGAGGCACTTTAGGGTTCCTACAGGGTGATAAGGTCCTTTGCCTCGTAGAGTAGGCTGGGCTGGAAAATGTCATTCCCATTTTACAGGTGCAGAAAAGGAGGGGTGACCAAGGGACTTTTGCATGATGCCCAGTTTATGGGTGGCTATAATTCATACTAAGAATTCTGGGTGCTACCATCTCCCTGATTTAATCAGATGGAGTATTTTAAAGCCTGTAGCTCAATGTCTGGTGCATGGCAAGTGTGCAATGAATGTTCCTTGAAACTGATTTCCACTAGCACTTTTGAATACCATGTTATGACCCCTCCACCCTTTCTCCAAGTGATGGGTGTCTTTCTGGGAAAACCATGGAATAGAAGAGGAAGAGAGTTTGGCCTTTTTCTGAGAAACCAGTGATTGACCACTATTTACACTAGTATGTCATGATCTGCAGTGAAGTATGTATAAGCAGTTTTTACTATTGATAGCTCATAAAACCATCCGATTGATATTTGCTAATGATTTGCTTTTTAAAATCAGAGTAGATTCAAGTTTACCCCTATAACAAAAATCACTATCACTCTCTGTGTTCAAATGTACTTTTTGGTAGGGGGCAAAGGGTGAAGGCTTAGCCAGGCAACAATGGACTGAGTCTCTTCATTTGCTCGCTTAGCCTCATCTTCAGGTCCTGGTTTTGGAGCCAGCAGGAGGAGGATACCAATCCTAAAAGGCAGTGGTGTTCTACATTGAGAGGCTCTGGCACAAAACATCCTGGGCTATGTTACTCCCTGCTCACACACCTGTCAGCATGCTGGATCATGGGATGAAGGAAGAGACCTTGACAGTGCACAGTATGAGCTGGGGAGACTTGTTTTTAGAGGATAATCCTGAGGGAGGGGGAGAGTCCAGTCCAGCGTGCATTAGCCAAAGGGTGTCAGGATAGATGGGTTGTTCCTTGGCAAGTAGGTGGATGAGGCTGTGGAGCGCCAGCCCCAAGTAGCAACATCCCAGTCCACAGTAAGCTGCCCAGACACGGCTGGGAGCCCAGGAAGCAGCCTCCAGACCTTCCCCAAGGAAAAGACTGGCAAAAACTGGGAAAGGTGTCAGGGAGGCAGGATCCCAGTCAAATGTGTAGTGTGTGGGGCATCGGGGACCTAGAATGCTGGAGGGTAAACTGAGGCAGAGCAGTAAAGAGGGAGCTGGAAAATGGAGAAAGGCTGAGAGAATGAGGCCACACAGGTGTGGGCTCACCCTGGAAAACCATTGCCAGGGTCTTTGGCAGTAAAAGTAACTCTAGACTCATCTACTGGTAGGAAGATAGCTCCTTACATGCCCTTGGCCAGGCGGGGCTGAGAGCACAATGCAGATTCTCTCCTGGACCTTGTAACCTTCTCTAGTCTGGACTGTCCTCCTCTACACCTGGCACGCTGCTGCCTTCCTGGCCTCACCCTTCTCCTGTCTCCTCTATTGGATCCCCTATTTCCAGTTTCGCATCTTTTCCTTTTTCTTGGTTACTTCCTTGTTTGGGGGGGAAGACACCCTCCAGTAGCTTTCTGAGACAAGGTACGTGGAAGGGGAAAATGCTTTGAAGTCTTGAGTATTTAACAATGTCTTTATCCCACACTCTCACGTAGAGTTCTGTGTTGGAAGTAACTCCTTCAGAATTTGGAAGGCGTTGCTCCTCTGTCTTCAGTTCCCAGAGCTGCCATTGAGCAGTGAAAAGACCTTCACATCCCTCATCCCTTGTCTGGCTCTCACTTGTCTCTGGAAAGTTGTAAGATCGCTTTGTCCCCAGTGTTGTGAAATCCCACAGTGATTTGCCTCGAGCAAATGTGCTTTCATCCACTCTTCTAGGCACTCAGTGGGCCTTTAAATCTGAAAACTCATGTCCTTCAATCCTGGGAAGTATTCTTGAATTATTTTATTGATGATGTCCTTACTCATTTCCTGTGATTTCTCTTTGTGAATTCCTATTATTTAGATATGGAACCTCCTGTCTTCTCTAATTTACTTATCTTTTCTCTCATACTTTCCATTTCCTTGAGATTTTTTTGTTTTTGTTTTTGCTCTACTTCCCAGGAGATCTCCTCAACTTTATCTTTCTCCTACTGAGGGCAATTTCCCTGAAAGGTTTTTTTCTCATGTTTTCTACTCTCTCCATGGACTCCATCTCCTCCAAGCCCTTTTTCTCTGTTTGTCTTGGTCTCCATCTTTTATGCTAGAGGCTCTCCTCAGCTGTCTGGCAGTATCTAAGAACTGGAGATAAAAGGCTGGCTGGACGTACAGGTGGGGTTTGCCAGTGTGAAAGCCACCATGGGGAGAGCTGGCTGAGCCATGTGTTGGGAACCCCTATCATCAGTCCTTCTATTTCTTTCTTCTTGGAACTAGTGAGATTCTCCAGAGAAGGTCCTTCCAGTGCTATGTGTGGTCGGCACGCTAATGGTCCCCCAAAGACGTCCAAGTGCGAATCCTCAGAACCTGCGAGTATGTTACCTTACACGTCAAAGGGAACTTTGCAGTTTTCATCAAATTAAGGATCTTGAGATGGGGAGATTAACCTGTATTATCCAGTGGGCCCACTCTTATCATAATGATCCTTATAATAAGGAGGCAAAAGGCTCAGAATCAAAAGAGGAGATATGACTATGGAAGAAGAGGCCAGAGTGATAAGGGGCTATGGGCCAAGGAATGTGGGCAGCTTCTAGAAGCTGGAAAGGCAGGGAAACAGAATCTCCCCTTGGGCATCCAGAAGGAACACAGCCCTACTGCCACCTTGACCATAGTTTAGTCTGAAACCAATTGCACACTTCTGACCTCCAGAACTGTAAAATAATAAATCTGTGTTGTTTGGTAATTATAGCAGCCTGGCACTGAGAGCTGGCAGTGGGGATGGCCTTGACCTGCCTTGTGCAGAGATGCCCTCCACATCTTTATGTTGAGTATAGGGCTCTGCCTCAACCTACCTGTTGTCCTTCAGTTCAGACAAACTCTGTTGAACATGCTTTCTCTCCAGAAGATAAATCTGCCTGTCTGCCAGGTGGTGGAGGGACTACCTCCAGGAAATGTGAAACAAGGGAGGGGGTCTGGGGGGTCTCACTGCTCCCCTCCCCTCGGGTCCAGAAGTCCCTGAGCTGCCCATCCCTGGGCTGTTTACGGGTTCTGCCGGGGGTCACGCCAACTGGCAGGTCTCCCCACCACTGACTTGGGGTCAGGCTCCCTCCAGCCTCTTTTCCCCCTGCTTTCCAGCTGCTCACGTGCTGCTGTTATCTTCTCTTCCTTCTCTCTGTCTTCATCAGATTATGCCTTTTACAAAAACTGTAGTGCATTGTCCAAGGGAATAAAACTAGACACGTGTTCTCAATCCTACGCCTTTGGCAGGAAATCGTGCCTTCATAATGCCTTCACTAGCGAAATCTGAGCCTTCCGGAACCCTCCGTGGGGGGAGCCAGTGCTCACACCTCACACCCCTCTCTCTCCCAGTGACACTGGGTCTCTAGCAACTTGGACTGTCTCTTCTGACCAATAATCAGGGTCTCCCCATCTAAGGCCCTCTTCCTGATCTATATCACTATGGTTCCTGAGGACTCAGAGGTATGCCCCAGAATGATTGCAGTCATTGTGAAAATACCAAAGAACTTCCCTACTCATTACGAATAACAGCTGTTCCTAATACCCCCAAACACAGATGCTCCTTGGATATACTAGTTTGCAAGGGCTGCTGTAACAAATAACAAAAAGCACAGGCTGAAACATCAGAAGATTATTTTCTCACAGTTCTGGAGGTTAGAAGTCCAAGATCAAGGTGTCAACAGGGTTGGATTCTTCTGTGCCCACCCCCCCTCCCGCTTGGCTTGCAGGCAGCCGTCCTCTTGCTGTCTCTTCACATGGTCATCCTTCTGGGTGTGCCCCTGGCATCTCCCTGTATGTCCTGATCTCTTCTTAAAGGGACACCAGTCAGATTGGGTCAGGACCCATTTTCACTTAATTACCTCTATAAAGGCCCTGTCTCCAAATACAGTCACGTTCTGAGGTCCTGGGCACGAGGGCTGCAACATGCGGACGGTGGCAGACACAATTCAGCCCAGAACGCTGGCCGTCCTCGATCGTGACCCAGGATTCTGAGTGCTCTGTGCCCCTGCCGTACCTGTGCTCACATGTCTGGAATAGCAGCTCTGAACACTCCACATTCTTCATTTTCCCCTGCAAGCCTGGGCTATGCAACCAGTACTGCCAAGACAGCCACAGACCCGGACCCCCTACCTTGGAGCAGAATGGGAAACCATGAAACCTTTTGTGTTCGGCATGATATTTTTATTTCCTCACAGCTGAAAATATTCTTTTTAATGAAAACAAGGTATACTATGTACACATATTGTGTATGGCTCTAAAATAAAAATTCTCATTTACTCCCTTTGAAGGTGTGGCCTATTTCTGGTCACATTTCAAGTGTCAGTTAGAAATGAAAGTAAGGAATCTTTGGACAATAGCCATTCATACCCCAATTAGACGGATGTTTAAAAAATGTCCGCAGAGGGTGGAAATCTTCAGGGAGGAACACGTTTCAGCGGATACAACCTGAGGTTTTGGAATCAGATAGACCTGCATTTAAATTCTGCTTCTACCACCTATTAATTGTGTGACCTTGAGCAAACTGCTGAGCCTTCTCGTTTCCTCATTTGTAATAACATGTGGCTTATGAGGCCACCTTCAGAAACAAGCCAGATAAGGTACAGACAACATCTACACAAGGTCTCAACAAGACAGTGGGTTGCTCCGGAAGTGTAGCTCCCTCCCATTCCCCGGAACCACAGACCTACAGGGGTACACCCAGCACCCCACCTCTCAGACCCCTCCCCAGATGGCACCCAGCCCCAAATCTCACGGGTTCTCAATAAAATCCTTCGTCCCCTTTCACCCAGTGAAGAGGGTTTGTGCAAATCCTATGTTAATAAATTCCTTTGGCCGATTCACGGGACAGGTTTTACATTTGAAAGAGTATTTGAGAGTTTCACTCAGCCTTTCTCAGGGGCCCTAGGGAAGGTCTAGAAACCTCTCAGGATTAACACTGGCTTTCAGCCCTCAGACCAGCTCCCTGTGTGAGCTAAAGCTCTTCTTCTGCCTCTCCCCACCTCCCAGAGAAAGGAAATATAAACTTGCTGACAAAAGTTTGAAAAAAATTTAGAGGAGGAAGAAAATAATTATTTACTGAGCACATTTGTAAAACTGTGTGAGGCACCTGATATCAACTACCTCGTTCAGTCTTGCCAGCCACGTGGTGAGGTACACCTGCCTCCTCCCTACTTTACAAGTAAGAAAACCGAGATTCAGAGAGGTTCATTAACTGGGGTAAAGCTACACTGGATGGCATAGCAAGACTCAAGGCCAAGTCAATGCGACTGAATCCCAGTCCAGGGCTCTTTCCAATGTTCCAAGCTGCCCCCCAGCCCGGGGGCCCCTGAGACCTCCTATCTTTCCCTGACCTTCCTCCACCCCACTCTTTTAGCATGCATCACTTCTTTGTGTTATGGTTCCTCATAGCTTTGTCTACTCTCCTTGACTCTCTGAAGCCTAGAGGGGTGCCTGATTCTGTCTTTTTCCTCTTACTTCCCACCATACTGCCAAGCATGTAGTAGGCACTTAGAATGCGTGTTCAATGGATGGAGAGTTAAATAAATGAATTCATAAATAAATGAACATATAAATTAATGGACAGCGTATTTCTTTTTTTTTTTTTTTTTTGTTTGTTTGTTTGTTTTTTTGTTTTTTGTGGTACGCGGGCCTCTCACTGTTGTGGCCTCTCCTGCTGCCGGGCACAGGCTCCGGACGCGCAGGCTCAGCCACCATGGCTCATGGGCCCAGCCGCTCCGCGGCATGTGGGATCTTCCCGGACCAGGGCGTGAACCCGCGTCCCCTGCATCGGCAGGCGGATTCTCAACCACTGCGCCACCAGGGAAGCCCAGGACAGCGTATTTCTGAACAAATGAATTTGGAAATGATTGAATGAATCAATGAATGGATGTGTGTAGGATTAAGCACACGTAAGAAAAAGTGAATGCTGTACATACCCAAAAATGCATGCATGTACCTTGATGGAGTGCATTAATTAATCCATTAATGAATGGATGAATAGGCGAATGAATAAATATGTCAATGAATGTGTGAATTAATGATTCAATAATGCATTCACAAATGAATGAATATTAAATAGACGACTGAACATATAAGAGTGAACGAATACAGGAATACATAAAGGAATTTATGCAAGGAGGAGTGAATGAATGAATACATGAATGAACTGTTGAATGCATACATGCAGGAATGAATGAATGAGAGAATAAGCCAACAAATGGGTGAATGAATGCCTTCCCTCTTTCCCCCAGGACCACCCCACCCCCTTGAGTGTGCTGGTGATCAGAAAACCTACGATTCAGAGGGTCAGTTGAGATTCCAGGAGGCAGCGTTCAAGGCTAAAGGTCTGAGGGTGGGATTAAGGGTTAGGGCCCAACTGTGCATAGAATATCCCTTTGCTGGGAGTCACTTGTAGCAGCTGCCACATCTCCTAAGAATTGGACACTAAGGTGGTCACCAGGAGCCCACTGGCTCCAGCCAGTGGGAACAGTAGGTAACTGCTCCAGAGAGCATCACAGCACAGCCAGTCCCCATTTGCCCAGGGTTCCCTTTGCCCTACTCCCCACACTCCACCCCCAGCCCAGAGTACAAGCCAGCAACCATAGAAAAGGAAATTAATTCTCAGCGTCGAAGAACAGCCTCCTTTAATAAAGAGGCTGCTGCAATAGCTTTGCAACAAGCAGCAGCTCACATGTTCGATTACAACAGGTTAAGCCATTCCACACTCCCCAGTGCCAGGGCTCAGGGAAAGAGGGAGGGGGAAAAAACACACCTGAACACTGAGCACTTCCTGACGCAGGCAGCCGTGAGGTCCTGACTCCATCAGGATTGGAAAGAGCTGCCTCATCTCTCTCCAAAGAGCCCAGTGTCTTAACTCCCTTGCCTGCCCATTGCTGAGCGATGCTTTTCTTTGCTGCTTTTTTTTTTTTTTCCACTTCAGAATCAGAGCTACAGTGGGTTCTGAGTGACTGACATCTTCTCCTCTCTTGGCCCTGGGAGTCGATTCATTCAGGATTGTGGCAAACCGGTATTTCAGGTCCCCTTGGCAGCCCCCGGTGCTCTGTCTCCTGAGGATTGTGCTTCTGAAGGACCTCGTGGAAACAAGACTTCTGGGTGAGAATCAACACCTTCCTCTTTGTTCCTTTGCCGCCGCATTCAGCCTGGGTTGCTGTTTCAAAGAGAGGTGAGGTTGGTTGGGAGGAAAGGCTGTCCTGGAAGTTAGGAATGGCACGTAAAGAGAAGCACCAACTTCTGGTGCTCGGGGAAGAGGCCAGCATAAAGATTCCTAGGAACACGACTTCCCACTTCACTTCTCACCCTGTCATTGCTTGTCTTATCATGCAACCTTAGAGTAATACCTGCCACTGGTGGTCAGGGTGCCCCTTTAGCCTCAGACGTTTGTCAGTTATTGAATTAGTCATCTCAGGTGTGCACAGGCATCTGGAAGAAATGTCCCTGATCACAGCCTCACAGCCAGACCTGAGATCGTGTGTGGAGGTGCCCTGCATATCTATGCATCTCAAGAGTTAAGGGGTCAGCGCTGTATTGTTTCCTGTGACACCCTTCATCTCCACCCCTGGTTTCCTCTGTCTGTGAAGGATTGCTTGAAAATTATGTATTTTCCCATAAAGGGCTTTGAACGGAGTCAGAGAGATCTATATAGCTCTTCCCACCACTACCCCCCACTTTGGCTTGGGAGGAGGGCTGGCAGAAGGTGGAGGCGGCTGGAGAAAGACCTTGGCCTTGGTGACAAACCCCAAACAACAGCCACTGATGATAGTGACGGGCAAGTTACTGATTTTTATTGGACACTTTGGGGAATAGAGTTGTTTGTCAGGAAATGAAAGAATGTTTGTGCTTATAAAATTATATGGAAAATCAATGCAGTGTTAAGTATATTTTTCAGTTATTTGAGTCAAGGACTGTTCTCCAGCCAATTCTAGCAAGCTCTAAGAGAGGCAGAGATGTCCGTAAGCACAGGCAAGGGGGCTGAGCAGAAAGCCCAAGCTGCTGTTTATTGATACTCTTCTTCACCTGGAGAAGCACCCGAGGGGCCGTGAAATGATGCAGGCCATGCAGAGTCCCAGATGTGGTGGTTGGACTTCAGTTATTAGCAGCGATGCTTAGGACCGCACTACACAGAGAGCTCTGAAGTCTAGACCTATCTCTAGTTGTCCTGTTCGTGGGCTCCAACCTAGGGGATCTGAGTCCCTGTCACAGATGGGGTGCCCCACCCCCACCGGGGGAGTTGGGAGGCCATAAAGCATGTTGCAGGAGAGGAGACAAGAGCTGTCTAAAATGTGAGCGAATAGGAGCTCCACCTTGTCCTAGTGGCTCAAGGGTTGTGAACCATCAGTAGAAGCAGGTGCTTGGTGATCCTATGTGGGTCTGTATACCTCTGGGCCTTGGACAAGGGGATGAAGGGGGGCATAGGAACAGCCAGGGCACCTGCCCCTTTGCCAAGCATTTCTCATCGCACTATTGCCCAAGGTCTTTGGCATGAAGGACTGAATAAGAGTCAGAAGTCAAGGCAATTAGATAGAACTTTCAAAAGATCTAAGATCGATAGCCAAGAAGCTACCAGCAAAACTCCTACTTGTGACTATAAATTCTGTATCAGATGATAATGAAATTATTTTTAAGAGGCTGAATTGGGAGCCAGACAGCCTGCCCTGACACTCACTCCTCTGCTGTGTGAACCAGGGCAAATGACTGATCTCTCTGGGTTCCTGTTCCTTCGTCTGTATTCTTTGTTATGAGGAGCCCCTTAAGATGTCTTCCTGCTCTAAATCCTGTGATTCTATGATGAGAAGGTCTTATTGGTTAGTAGAAATGATAATGCAGTGAATGTAGATGGGGCCTGGACTGCTAGGGGTACAAATTTTGGTTCTGTCACTTATTAGCTGTGTGTCTTTAGGCAGGTCAGTGAACTTTCCTATGCTTCAGTTTCTTCATTTGAAAAATGGTTTTGCTAGTTAGTTTCCCCCAACCCCCCAGAGTGGAGTTGCAGTGAGGATGAAAGGTAGTAATGCCTGCCAAACATTGAAGCAGTGCCTGTCACATTGGATACATGTCAGCTCTTGACGTTACAAAAATGGATAAAGAAAACAACACATTTTAACAAAGTGTCCTATTGCTGAAACACTTATGGGGATGGTTGTAAAAATAAATAATAAATCTCAGCTAATGATTATCAGAGACCAAAATGATCCCTTTGTAACTTCATGATTTATACAACTGAATGACTGCATTATGACATCCACTGCCAAAAACGAAAAACCAAAAACCAAAAAACATTATATCCAAATTCCATCTTTTCCGCTGTGCCTCGGTTTTACCATCTGTGAAATGGGGGTAACAACCAAGGGCTGTTGGAGAATTAAATGTTATAATATCTACGAAAGAGCTTTTACACAGTGCTTGAGGCACTTGATAAATGGTACCAGTTATTATGTTAGTATTTATTATTCAAATCCATAATTTAAAAAATAAAGATCAAAGAACAAAAATACTCTATATCTTTTTTAACATAATTTTCCTGATACTTGGGTCCTGTTTTCTTCATATGAAAGCTTCTCAGTTCCTCTCTTCTTTCATTGACTTCTTCACTTGTTGTTTTCTAAAGTGATGGGTGGAGATAACTGAAAATATTATCTGGATTTTATTCAAGTATTAGACATTTCTCAAGGCTTTAACTGTGCTGCAAACATCACCCCCAAATGCTTATTTCAGGAACGGACTCTCCTTGCCGGAGAGCAGTGAAATTTAAGGGTGAACCGTCTTTGGCTGACATGACTCTACAGGTTATGATTGTATGTATGGCAGTTACAGACCCAAGCACGTTTGACAAAGTATTTGATTATTCAAACAAGAACCACAAATCCCTTGAAAATAAAGACCATGATTGGCCCGTTCTTATTTTTATTGGCATAGAAATGGATACAATATAATGCCTTCAGAACCTCAAACTACTATTTAGACTCCAGGCCTCATTTCAGGCCTGAGGATATGAATTCATGAACATTCTGAAACTGAAGCCCTCATTTCCAAAAGGAGACTGAAAAAAGTTCCAAAGTCTTGTAAAATATACTGATCCAAGTTAGGAAATGAAAATACCACTATTACGTGTTTTCAAATTTACTTGCAATAGTCTTTGCTTGTCAATTTTGTCCTGAGAACCTCTAGTATGGGCTGCTTCTTCCATCATGGGCATGGATACAGTATTTCTCTCTCCCCCTCTCCCTCTCCCTCTCCCTCTCTCTCTCTCTCTCTCTCTCTCTCTCTCTCTCTCTCATGCACACACTCAGTGAATTACAATTCCCTTAAACTTCTGATGAGCTTTCCTCCCATGCAAAAGAGAAAGGGGAAACTGGTTACTTTACAAGTTATTTTCTTAAAAACAAAATATACTGTGATCTCAATTATGAGGTGGGAAAAGCAAGAATAGAAACAAATCAATAAGAATAAAAATACCATTCTTAAGGGCAGAAATACAACAAAATTTGAATGGTGGTCATCTTTGCATGGTAGAAATATAATTTTCTTTCTTTGCTCCACTTCTCTGTATTTTCTCATTTTCTATGATGTACGTATATTACTTTTAAGTAAAAATTTTTTATATTTTAAAAGGAATTTTATATTAAGTAATGGTGCCTTTTCAGTATAACATGTTTCTACCCATCACATTAAAGAGTAACTAATAATATTTCACCTTTGTGGTAGCAAATATCTCACTGGCATTGTACCCTACTTTTAAGAAGGTATCAGAATGTATTTTGCACGTTACCACTTCCATGGTGTGATGACAATAAACAGGCATGCTCTGGCTGGCTTGTCCTGACTTTAGCTCCTGGTTAAAGCTTAGTTGTAGGAGGTTCCTACCCCTGCCTACTGCCCCAGAGTCTGACTCAGCAGCTGCTCTGTGATGGGCTCTGTGGGTGGAGCTCTTGGGGACCAGGGTCTGTGTTTAGACTTTCCTGGTGGGGCCTCCAATACAGGCTGCCTACGAGTTTTCTTTTCTGATTTGTTAATAACATCTTTTGGAGGAGTTTTTTTTTTCTGATTATAAAAGCAATACATGTTCCTTATAGAAAATGTTAGTTAAACATAAAGAAGAAAATAAGATACCCACAATACTATATTTCCTCCACGCAGAAATGATGACTGTTCCACACTTAAGACTTTCCTTCCTCCTTGGGTGCATTTGTGTGTAGGGAACATTTTAAGCAGTGAGATTACATTGTGTATATGTGTGTGTATGTGCATATGTATGATATGCATGTCAAGAGCCTTTTCTAATGTCATTACAGCTGTTTGTTTATAACAGTTTTTATGACCGCATAGTAATACAGGTACCATAATTTATTTAACCAGCCCTCTTTCATGGGCATTTAGATCCCCCTCTTCCCCAATTTTGGTTAATGTAAGCAGTGCTGTGATAAACGGTCATAATTCCTATTCTCATCTTTGGCATTATTTCCTTCAGATAGATTGCTAGAATTGAAACTAACCGGTCAAAGAACACTGACATTTTAAAAACTTTTTTTTTTTTTTTTTTTTTGTTTTGCGGTACGCGGGCCTCTCACTGTTGCGGCCTCTCCCATCGCGGAGCACAGGCTCCGGACGCGCAGGCTCAGCGGCCATGGCTCACGGGCCCAGCCGCTCCGCGGCATGTGGGATCCACCGGACCGGGGCACGAACCCGTGTCCCCTGCATCGGCAGGCGGGCCCTCAACCACTGCGCCACCAGGGAAGCCCTTAAAAACTTTTTATAGTCAAAGAAATGCGAAGTAAAACAATAATGAGGGGCAAGTGTGTGTGTATCAAACTGAAAAAAAAAGTAAAAGCATTTCCCACATGCTTACAAACATTGGGAATTATTTTTCTTCTTCATCTTTGACATATTGATACACAAAAACTAGTCCTTTAATTTTTTTTTTTTTTTTGGTACGCGGGCCTCCCTCTGCTGCGGCCTCTCCCGTTGCGGAGCACAGGCTCCGGACGCGCAGGCTCAGCGGCCGTGGCTCACGTGCCCAGCCGCTCCGCGGCATGTGGGATCCTCCCGGACCGGGGCACGAACCCGGTTCCCCTGCATCGGCAGGCGGACGCGCAACCACTGCGCCACCAGGGAAGCCCCTTTAATATTGTTTTAATTTACATTTCTTTGATTATTAGTGAGACGAAACTCTTTTTTATGTTTATTAGCCTTTTGTTTTTACTCTTCTATGAATTATCCTTTCATGACCCTTGTCCATTTTTCTACTGATTTTTTTTCTCATAAACTCATAAAAGATCCATCTCTATTAAGGATATTAAACCTTTGTCACTCTATTAAAATATTTCCTCAGTGTTGTTTGCCTTTTATTTTTTAATGAATTTTTCTGACATGCAGCCATTTAAGTCTTATGCAGTCAATCTACTGATATCTCTAATTGTGACTTCTTCCCTTTATTATCCTTAGAAGTGCTTTCTCTTTCAGAGATCAGATACTCACTTTCAGCATTTTTGAGTTTGTTTTTAATATAAAAATCAAGCGTGAGCTGTGGCAAAGGATGAGTCCCATGAATTTTATCAGCTAGCTAGGACTTCAAGAGTCTCTTTCTACCTCTTGCATCATTAGAACAAATTGAGCATTTGCTTTTGAGACTTGCTCAGTGGTTCTGGGGATGCAGGCACAGGGCGGAACAGCAAGTGGGGATCTGAGGAAAAACCAGAGAACGGGAATTTGGAGTAAGTAGGCATGGGTGTTCCTACTGTCATGTACCAAGTGTGAATTTTAAATGTTAGTTGCGGGGAAGCCGTTTGGCAGCAGGGCTTCCGTAAATGCTGGTCCTAAAAAGTGAGTCTGAGAGAATCTTGCTGTGTGTCTACAAAAGTATGTTCTTCGGTCAAGGCACCGCCACTGGAGGAATGTGGCTGTGGTCTCAGGTGGCAGATATGAAACTAAATGATTCTGAATTAGATCTTTGCTCTGGGTCACATCTGACCAACTTGATTTTCCCGTGTCATTTGAAGGCAATGGTTGCTAGCTGGGAGCTCTGGAGTCAGTGGATTCTGCATAGAGGAGGAAGTCGGGGACCCCTGAGCCCAGTTAGGTGGTGGTGGAAAGAACGTGGGCTTTGGGATCCGAAGATCACCATCTGACTCTGCTCTGCCAGTTCCCAGGAGTGTGGCTTTGAAATTTACTTTCTTTGCCTATAAACTGGGGATAATGAGAGTTTAATAATAATATTAATAATTAATATAATCAGCAGGCATGGTTATTGTGAATAATACAAAACTTTGTACACGCTGAACACCCATCACTTGAGTGCTTTGGAAATGAATTGATTTGCAGTATTTGTGTTTTGGCTCCCACATTATAAAGCAGAGGATTGTGCATGTGCCCGTCTACGCAACAGGTTTCTCAAGGGTCCCTGTAGGGACCTAATTTCTACAAACTAAAATCAGGAGACATGGCCTGAAAAAGGATTTGTATGAATTTATATGTATGAAAAATCTGACAGTGGTATAAAGGTAGAAGTCACATCCTGTCCTACATTTAATGGTTTGCCTTTATTGAGAAAAGTAAAATTGCAGGAAGTCAGAAGTATCCTAGAAAATCAGGCATACCCTTATTCACAGTATTCAGTGCCCTTTACATTGGAAACTCTTCAGATCTTTCTAGAAGGTGGCCCTGTTTTTAATTGATCTGCATTCTTATCTGAGTATAGCTTGCACAGGTGAAAATAGTGATCCGATATGTTATCATAAAAAGTTATTTTATATGACAGGCATTAATTATTAATATTTCTTTAATGTTTAGAAATCCTGTGGCCATTAGAAATTAGTAATGCAATAAGAATATAAAAATAACAAAAGCAAAACTGCTGCTCTTTATTGAGTAGCTACTAGGGAGGCACTGTACTAGTGCCCAAGGTGGAAAAAGGGGTTTGGGATACTTGCAGGGAGGAAGAACAGTCATGTCAGTTCCATCAACTTTGCCATTAAGGAGTTAAGTCATATTAGGGAATAAGATATACATGTGAACATTTCAAGGGTGATGTCAGATTTAAGAAAACATTCAATCCCAGCCTCCTTCTGAGTCATTTAAGAAATAGTGTTATTATCATTAAGTATTTATGAATTTGACTTATATGACATACTTGAAAGGCAGTAAATAAAATGTAAAAATCAAAATGAAAGACCTTTAGCGTCACTACCTAGAGGTATAGAGTCTTGAAGGTACAGGACCCATAGGGTATCAGAGAAGGGGAAACATTATGGATGGCACCCAGGGCAGCCCCCTTGCTCTATAAATGTGGGACCGGGGTTCCCAGGGGTCTATGACCTCCTCGGGGCCCACAGCCAATTCAGATCAAACCTCTCTGTCCCTTGACTCCTGGTCCAGTGCTCTTTCCTCCAAACCCTGGGAAGAGCTCCCTATGTACCCACACACCTCCAGCGAGGAGATGAAAAATCTGCTGAAGAGCCTGACAGAACTGAATTCAAATCACTCCCTGGCTGTGTAACCTAAGAGAAGTTACCTAGTCTCTCTGATCCTTGGTTTTCTCACCTGTAAAACAGGGATGTTTACAGATGATGTTATCCCAGGGATGCTATGGGGACCACATGAGAGGATGTCTGTCTGTTGGGGCTCTTTGAGAACTAGGTGGAGGGCCACAAATTTAGTTACTCTTAGGGGGCTGTGAAAATGACAAAACAGGAGACAAAGAGTCAAACCCCTTGGTTTAGAAGAGTCCACAAGTTCTTCTAAGTCATGCAGATGACTCCTCTGGTTTCTTTTTATATAGGTTTCTAAATAGAAAATTAGGTAGGGAAGGACCTATACAGTGGAGAGGTCTTTAGCTGATGCATTAGACCAGTGCCGTAAAAATTTTCAACCCAAATAAAGGGGAAAAAAAAGCATTGTTTGAAGGAGAAAAATGGATATTTCTTAGAACATTAAAAATATGTGTCATCTTGTCATGCCCTTTGCAGCTTTGTAAGCCTTTTGTTAGTCTGAGAATAGAACAATGTATTATGTAGAGGTTTATTCACAAAATTATCATGTTGGGCATTCTAAGTTTAAAGGTACCATCTCTTCAGACAATACTTACACATGTAGTAATTTAATTTGCTTAAGAAAAAAACTGTAGTGTGGTCACGCATGCAGCTGCTGAACTTGCAGGGAGCTCTGAGCTCCCTGTTTGCACCCTGTTTAGAAGCAGCCGGCAGAAACCTGAGCCTCTCAGAGAACATCAGCATTAGCACAAGAAACAAAAAGCCAAGATTTCCTGGATTTTGTGCCCTTACACATTGTAAGCAGATTCAGAAAGCACTTATTTTGACAAATGGTGAATTGTGGGTAAAGTGGAGAGAAAAACTCTTTTCTGGAGACAACTTTTGCCACCTGGAACCTGGTCCAATCAGCCTCACTCAAAAATATGCATTTCTTCTGACACATAGTTGCAAATCACACTTCCGCCATTTCACCCCGCTCTCCTCAGAAAATCTAGAGGTGTAGAAATGCTTCCATATGCTAGAAGCTGGTATCTCCATTTTTGCTGAGGGGGAATGAGGAGAAATATAGTGGACTAGCCAGCTTGCATACACGAGTAAACAGTTTGCTGTAGCACACACAGATGAGTAATAGCAGCCCACAGAGTTAGCCATAAATAACTTTGCAAGCCTGCGGGCCTTTGTTCCCCGATTATTGAGAATTTGCCACAAAATGGCCTGTTAGCAGGAATTTAATTTACATGGGTTATGGAAATAATCTAAAACAGTGAAAATATGGCCTCAGAATTCTGAATTTAGAAATATTTGAACTGGGAGTTGACCTATGGCGGACAGACCTTGGCATCAGAAGTCTTGGAGTCTAGTCTTGGCTCTGCTACTAACCAACTAGACAGGCTACCATACCGCTCTGGGTCAATTTCATCAACGAAATATGAAGATAATAATAGTAAAAATACCAATATTACAGCATTGTTGTATGACAATTGGAATCAAGTAAGCAAAAGTGCTTTGTCCATTGCCCACATGAAACAGACATCTGTGTTGCTCTTGCTGGTACAGAAATGAGGAGGCCACAGGTACAGTGCAAAGAGCTCTGGCTGTAGAGCCAGGCTATCTGACTGTAGCTCTTGATTCCATCCCTTGCTTAAACTCAGGTTTCCTGCCTCCTGCGTCAACGTTTTCCTCTGTACTATGGAGTCATCAACAATGCAAATTTCACATCATTGAGTTAATATGGAAGGTAATGTATATACAAACTATTTCAAAGGGACCATGTGTGCATTTGTTCTCCATGGCATTCTTAGAGCTTAGCACACCGGTTGGAACAATGTAAAGACAAATAAGTATTTGTGGAATGAAAAGAAAATATGGTTCTCATGTTTCATGTTGTCTCAGAGCACAGGGCAGGGCCAGGTAATATGTTTTTTCCAACTATAAATGTCTTTTCAATTCCAGGGTTAGGCAAGTCACAACTTGTTTTATCTCTAAAGGAACATGTAGCTTTTGCTGCCATTTCTGTTCCGCTCTCAGATTTGGACATGTCATCAGAAAGGGGAGGGAACACCGTTCTATGCCAGTCTCAGGATCTGCCCAGAGACAAAGGGCTACTATGTAGCAGAGCCAGAAGTGGAACTCAGGTCAGGCTAACCCAAAGATCTCCACTTTTCTTTCTACAAGAGTATATGTAACAACCTGAAGATCAGCTTTTATCCAGAGGAAGCGCGCTTGTAGGTAGGTGCTGGAAACTTCCGCCTGCATTTATGAGGGTGTCCCTCTGGAGGTGGGAATGGACACTGTTTCGGAATTTCAACACTCCACTGCTTACACGAGATGCATAGGAATTATAATAACATGTTGTTCTGCCTGGTTGTAGGTAAAAAGCTCTCTGTGGCCCACCCTTGGGAAATTATTTCAGGGGAAAGTCAAATATTGTCTTAAACATCTGAATCATTCTTCTACAATAATTTCCTCATCAAAAATTTTTATCGGTAGGAAAAATTTATCAGGAAAGAGTCACAGATTCATGGAGACATTAGAAAAACAGAATGGATGGAAAGATTTCCCCTTCAACTCACACAACCACATGTCCCTGTTCTTCTGAGATCTGTTAAGAGTAGGAGTAACCTATCAGACATATCTACTCTCAGTGTGATACTTGCAAGATGTCTGAGAAGGAAATCATGAAATCACTAAACTTTCTGGAGCCCTATTCCCAAGTCCTTGGCAAATGGATCCCATCTTTTCCCTCTTACCCCCAGCCTTAGACATCTTTGCTGATTTGACTAGCAAATCAAAACAGTTCTTTTCTTTAGACAGTTGTGTCAGTTTCCCTAAGAAAACCTGACTGCTTGGGAGGCTTCTGCCTTGGCCATCGGCATGGTTTCCTTCTGCAGGAGAAAAAAAGAAATTTCACTTTTCACCACACATGGGTTTGCATTTAAAAATGTGCTGCATGCAACTGTAACATCATTTCATTTCACCTAATTAATGGCTATCATGGGTAAAGTACAGCATTATGCTTAGAATTCTGCACACAGAAAAACTGCTCCAAGTATATGTACAGAATGTTACTGATACAGATAGTAATGGGAGCTTTGATGATAACTGTGAGTTTAAAGCCTTTTTAAGAATACCATGGGCATGTCTAAAAAAAAGCAGTGTGAAATGAGAATTTTAAAATTATATTTTATGAGTATAAAATAAAGCTGAGCAATAACTCTTGTCCATAGTAGATGTAATATTAGCTTAATCCTCATCCTACTGTTCAACCTTGAGTAGATTTGTTCATTAGTCTCAAGATATATTTATTAAGCCTGTGCTGGGCATTAGGCATACGGTAATCAACAAGACAGGGACCTGCCCTCTTGAAGTTTCCAGAATTGCAGGAAAGACTAATATTGAACAAGGCACCGCTGGTAATGCTGAGTGTTGCTTTTAAAAAAAAGAGAGTCAAGCAAAACAGGTTTGAATATTCTCTTTTTGGGATCTGTTACAAATATCATTCTCTAAGCATGTGTTTCTTCTTTGCCTAGAATGTCCTGCCCACCTTCCCTGAGAAGGGAATCTTCCAGGCAAGTGTCATGTTATCTCATGTGTTTCCTGGCCTCTAAAGGCAGGATTCGGGGCTTTTTGGTACTGTGTTCCCAGAACGTAGTCCAAGCGCTTTTATCAAGAGGCTGTTTAGTGTCTTTCAAGGGCTCTGGCACTGAAGTCAGGGTCCTTGGGTTTGAATCACAGCTCTACCACTTATTAGCTACATGACCTTAAAGAATTAAGAATTATGTAGCCTCTGGCCTCACTTTCTCCGTCTGTAAAATGGACACTTAAAATTGTATATAACCCTTCAGATTGTTGAGAGGATTAAATGAATTGCTCATATAGAAAGCACTTAAAACAATGCCTGGCCCGTAGTAAGTGCTTATTAAGTGTTGGCTCATATGCTACCACAGCACTAATGAATACTTTATATGTGTTTAACCTATCTGTCTCCCTCCCTAGACCATAAATTCTTTGATATCAGGGCCCTTGATTTATTCATCTCTCCATTGCTTGCACTTAGCACAGGGTTTGGCACCCAGTAGGGACACAAGCAGTGCCTGCTAAATGAATGGAAGAGTGATGAGTCCCCACAAACAGGATGCACATGGCCCAGGTCAAAGGAATGGAGGTCAAAGTCATTCTAGGAGCTTGGCTTATGCCACCCTATATGATTTTGTTCCATTTCTTGGTGAAGAACCAGTAAGGAAACAAAAGTAAGTGGATCTTTTGGACAATCTCTTGAAGCACTCCTTGGCCCTTTTATTTCAATGCATGCTCTCCTCCAGTTCCTTGGACACCGTGGAAAATAACTGGTGTTTCTTTAGATCCAGCTATCACATTCTTTGCATGAGAAAACAATATCATGTCTTTTTTTAATTATGCCAAGCCACATGTGTGAGAGTCATACAACACAGTGCAATTTTATTTTGTCAAGTACCTTTCATCACAAGCTGCGTCCCTGGCATTCAAGTTAAATAATAACTAATACAGCACAAGGTGTTTGGGGTGGTAGGGAGGAGGGGAGTTAAAGGACCAAAACAAAGGAGGACAGCTATGAGAACAGGGGACCTCTAGTCAGATGTTAAAGGGCCTGCAACTCTTCCTCCAGAGGTGATTGTTTCAGGCAGAATAACTGGAATGGGGACGTGGTTTAGCAAATGCCTTAAACAATGGCTTTGATTTCATGGTGATGACACAGTTGCACTGTATTTGTCGTGCTGCTCTGGAGCTCTTTATACACCATGCAGGGCTTTCTATTTAGCAAGACGTGTCTCAGCAGGCAGAACGCTGTCCCCCTCTGTATTGTCAGAAGAGAATCAGAGCAGCTACAGGGACTTCTGATGGGCACTGCAGAATCCACCCATGTCCCAGAGTCAGGGAACGAGAGGCCTGAAATTGCAATATCGAGAACTGCATTTCCTGATACTCAGTTGGCCAGGCATTATTGTAAGCACTTCACATACTTTATTTCAGGGAATGGCAACACGGGCCACAGACCCAATCCACCCACGGCCTATTTTTGTACAGCCTGAGAGCTAAGAATGTTCACATTTTTAAAAGATTGTAACAAAAGAAGAAGAAGAAGAAGGAGTATAAGACAATATGCAACAGATATCTTATGTGGCCTACAAAGCTTAAAATATTTACTCTCTGGTCCTTTACAGAAAAGTATGCTGATCTCTGCTTTATCTCATTAATATAGTCAATGAAATAATGTGAGCATTTATTGTCCCCATTCTGTAATTTGGACACTGCGTCTTAAAAAGGATAAGTACTCACCTGATATTACCCAGCTATTCAGTGTAACTACTGCCCAGGGATCAAAAATTCAGCCATCTACAGGACTCGGGCAGATAATATGAATGAGTGCTATGGGTCCAGGAGGGGCTGTGACAATACAGAGGTGGCATGGCCCTTTCAAAGGACAGCTGCAACGCAGTTCAGGCCACTGGTGACTCTCCAAGAACAGTGACCCGTGTTGCTGATTTTCTGATCTTTCAAGGAAAGTCAGGAAACCAGATTTTTATGTAAATCTCCTAATTTTCAAAGGCTGGCAAAACCCAACTCAAAGTTTATTTAATGTTACATGGGCCACGCAAAACATGCTTGTGGGCTGAATGCGCCCAAGAGACTACAGTTTGAAACCACTGTATATTATTGATATTATGAGTTCATTTGGTCCAACCCCTTCACTTATTATGAGAAAACTGAGAATTAGAAAGGAGAGTGAATTGACTAACATCACAGAGCTAATAAGTGGCAAAAGCAAGTCATTTGATTTTATATTTTGAGCTCTCTCTCCTGAGCACTGCTCTGATTTCTAATTGGTCGAATAGATAGTTCATGGGTAGGAATAATTTCTTATAGACTAATTTAGACCACTAAGTGCTATAAGGAGATAACAAGTTCAGACAGAACTGAAGCGTACAGCTTAAAGATCATCTGGAGCCTCTGCCTCATAATTTTATAGTTTTGGAAAACAATCAGAGAGGGTTCCTGAAAAGCCCAGGGTCACACAGCTAAGTACAGAGATGCATCTCTGACCTCAGATCCCAGAATTATTCCAGTGCTTTTCCTTGAGCCTCTGATATACTTGAATTTTTGAGATGCCTCTCCAAAATCTCCTTTATTATGCCTTGCGTGACACACGAGCATGGTTCTAGCTGAGCTTGAGATTCATGCATAGCTAGGTATGTCTAGCAAATTAAATGGATCATCATTCCTTCCACCCAGGTTGGAAGCTGGCCTGAGTTGACTTGCTTGCAGGGTGGTGAATTCTAGGAGAGCTGGGAGTAGAGGCTAATGAGGGGGGAGGGGGCACAGGGGGACAGAAGTTCTATTTCCCCAGGTCAGTAAGCCTACAGGTGGCAGCTGACAGAGTTGTTTTCATAAGGAACCTGTGAGATTCAGTGCTACTGCCTGGGGTCCACGTGACCTTGTGTGGGAGATGGGCTTCTCCCTATTTCTGCAAGAAACATGGCACAACTCTGCTGAGGGCTCGTAGGAAGGCACTCAGTGCCTTTCTACACCTTGAGGGTCCTGTGTTTCAGAACACCTAGAACTAGAACTCCAGGTGGAATGCCCAGAGAAGGCACTAGAAGCAGTGGTAATAGTGAAAGGCTACCCTTGGACTTCAAAGGTGGTGGGAAGAAGTGAGTGTCTTGCAGCCACAGCAGGAGAGAGGGCTGTGAGCACATATGAGACATACTGGGACTCTTGGGGAATGTGTATGGTGGGGACATGAGTACCTGCCGGTTCTGCACACAGGAGAGGAAGACAGTGAAAGGGGTACCATTACTGTTCATATCGGCTCCTTTGTACCCTGAGAAATAAATTAGGTTTCATATGACACAACTGCCGTAGAGACACCTCAGTCTGGAGCCTAGTAAAAATGCAGTCCCTGGACCAGTAGCTTCAGGGTCACCTGGGAGCTTGGTAGAAAAGCAGAATCTCAGCCCTGTGCCAAACCGACTGAACTTGAATCTGCACTGTAACCAGATCCCCAGGTGATTTGTGAGCATATTAAAGTTTGAGAAGCTCTGGCCTTGGTATTAACAGCTCTAGACAAATTGCAGGTTCTGATCTGAGATCTGTCACATCTTTGTTGTGTGATATTGACCAAGTGGTTTAACATCTCCACTCCTCTACTTGCTCATTTCTAAAATGAAGATACTAATGGTACCTGTTTTTAGGGTCATTGTGATGTTTCATTGAGATAACATGTAAAGCATGGTGATTGATGCACACACATTCTCAGTAAATAGTAATTATCATCATTACTATTATTACCTTTGAAAGTCCAGAGCTTGTCACGAAAGCATTTGTAAAAGAGGCTTCTCTAGCTCCCTATGCATTACCTTCTCCCTCAGTAACCCAGTGAGCTTTCCTCCTACCCCCAACACAGCCTACCAGCAATTTTAATCTTTAAAAAGGTAGCTGGTATTTATTGATATCTTTCAAAGGGCTAGGAACTAAATATACAAACCAGATAGCCTCCCAGTTATCCTCACTACAACCAACAAGGCAGGCACTAGTATCTGCTCTTGAAAGATGAGGAAATTCGGGGTCCCAAGTTCAGGGCCCGGATACAGTGAAGAGCAGAGCCACAGCACTTCTCCCAGAAGTAGCACAAGACCAGGAGGTGGTTGAATACCCCTTAAAGTGCTGGCCTTCGAGGTGTGGACTTCTGCTGCACATGGAGGGTTTACCATGCACACTTTCATCCCCGCTCCCTCCCCAGCACCTACTAAACTGAGAGAGAGCCTGTCATGCAGAGGGAAGTAAGTCAGAAAGAGAAAAACAAAGACCGTATGCTAACGCACATATATGGAATCTAAAAAAAAGGGCATGAAGAACCTAGGGGCAAGACGGGAATAAAGACGCAGACCTGGGCTTCCCTGGTGGCGCAGTGGTTGGGAGTCCGCCTGCCGATGTAGGGGACGCAGGTTCGTGCCCCGGTCTGGGGGGATCCCACATGCCGCGGAGCGGCTGGGCGCATGGGCCATGGCCTCTGGGCCTGCGCGTCCGGAGCCTGTGCTCTGCGACGGTGAGAGGTCCGCGTACCGCAAAAAAAAAAAAAAAAAAAAAAAAAAAAAAAAAAGACGCAGACCTACTAGAGAATGGACTTGAGGACACGGGGAGGGGGAAGGGTAAGCTGGGACGAAGTGAGAGAGTGGCATGGACATATATACACTACCAAACGTAAAATAGATAGCTAGAGGGAAGCAGCCGACTAAGACAGGGAGATCAGCTCGGTGCTTTGTGACCACCTAGAGGGGTGGGATAGGGAGGGTGGGAGGGAGACGCAAGAGGGAGGGGATATGGGGATATATGTATATGTATAACTGATTCACTTTGTTATACAGCAGAAACTAAAACCATTGTAAAGCAATTATACTCCAATAAAGATGTTAAAAAAAATGAGAGGGAAATGAATAAAAGGAACAAAACCACAAATGAGAAAAGAATTGGAAAGGAGACAATAGCACTTTGGATCTATCAAGCAGATGGACAGGAAATAATTGACTTAGGCAGACCTGAGAAAGTAAAACCTAAGTGACCAGTGCCGAAAGCCCAGAATCTATATATTTTCACTGCTGAGCCCCAGGAAGACTCAGAAATTAGAAGCTTGGGCAGTTCTGCAAGTGAGGGGTCTGGGTAGGGTTGAAAACAGGAAAATTGGTTGAAAGTCTTAAGATTCCCTCCACTGTCTTGCTCTACTGGGTGCCTGCCCCTCCTCCAACAAGGAGAGGACTGGATATCTGTTGTCTGGAATGAATGAGTCTGAGAAACTCTGGACGTTTGGAAAGCAGCACAGGTAAGGGTAGATATTCTGTGCTGGAAACAGGAACAGGAGGAGTGAATGAAATCTATATAGAAATGGTGAGACTGCCTCCCAATCCTTCCCCCATTAAGCTTCTAGAAAATCTTAGCAGCCAGTTTTGTCCCTATCCCCACCTCTACCCCCAGGAAGAGACTGGAGAATTCCCTTCTTGTGAAACTGAGTGGCTCCTGAGAAAAGACTTACAGATACTGTTAGGGAATCACCAATGAACACATACTGTTAGGGAATCACCAATGAAATGACCTAGACGGATCATCCTCTAGGGAAGCCCACCAGGCAACATGTCTGGCTCGTATGCCCTAAAATCTCCAATTAGTTTTTAGTTGATTGGGCATGGTTAACCATAGATCACCAGTATCTGATGAGCAAAGCCCTTACAATGAAAAATAAACACAAAAACAAAATAACCTTTTTAAAAAACCTTAAAGAGCACAGAAACATGCAGGGAATGGTAGAAAATTTCATAAAATGCATCATTAATATCCTTAGAACCAAAATGTTCATTGCAGCTCTATTTACAATAGCCAGGACATGGAAGCAACCTAAGTGTCCATCAGCAGATGAATGGATAAAGAAGATGTGGCACATATATACAATGGAATATTACTCAGCCATAAAAAGAAATGAAACTGAGTTATTTGTA
>NC_041229.1:53506514-53510975 GCF_002837175.3 Physeter macrocephalus
GGGATGCAAGAGGGAAGAGATATGGGAACATATGTATATGTATAACTGATTCGCTCTGTTATAAAGCAGAAACTAACACACCATTGTAAAGCATTTATACTCCAATAATGATGTTAACAAAAAAAATATCCTTAGAGAGATAAAGAAAGATATTTTATACACGAAACAAGAAATGGAGGGTGTTTAAAGAGAAACACTCAACTAAAACAGGCTCCTGAAAATTAAAAAATATGATACCAGAAATAAAAAATGTCAACAGATGGGTGGGTAGACAAAGCTGAGAAAATCTCCCAGAAAGGAGAACAAAAAGATAAACATATATATAAAAAAAGAGACGATTAAAAAATTAGAAATAGTCTAGGAGGTCCAATATCTGAATAAAAGCAGATTTGGAAATAGAGAACAAGAAAATCAGCAGTAAAATATTTCAAACAAATCTCTCAGTTTCCAAAGTAAAAGAATCCAGAAACAGCTCAGCACATTGGAAGAAAGAAGACCCACACCAAGTATCATACAATTTCTGAACACTGGGGAAAAGAGAAGATCCTAAGTTTTCAGAGGGGATTGATTAAAAAAGGTCACATAAACAGGGTAAAGAGGCAAAATGGTATCAGAGGCAAAATGGCAGCAACATGAGAAGCAAGATGACAATGGAACCATTAATGTCCTTAAAATTATAAGGAATTTATTTCCAACCTAAAATTCTATATCCAACCAAATCGGGTCTCGAAAACTTTACCTCCCATACATTTGCTCTCAGTGTGAAGAGGAAACAAAGAAGGAGGAAGACATGGGATCCTGTGAATAAAAGATACAATTACAGGAGATCCAATAAAATTTCCAGGAATATGGTGGAGGGAGATCCTAGAAAAAGAGCTATCACAGCAAGCCTAGAAAGCAACCAGTCCATATTGGAATCATTCAGACAAAGGGGAATTACATTTCTATGTAAAGGAAAGGAAAGGAGAAAGTAAAAGAAAGCAAATATAAGAAAAGAAATTGACAGATGATTTGATGAATCGGAGAGAACTGAGAGAAGATTTATAATTTGGTAGAGTTTGAGGATGAAACAGTGACAGATACCTAAAACTCTAAGCACATATGAAAAAAAAAGCCAGTTATTAATTCAAGAGGAAACAAAAACTAATACAAGAAAGCACATCATATTACACCACATGGCTCAGCTGAGAATAATACTTACACAGTCATTATAATGGAAGTACTAACGCTTAACCAAAACTTATGATGTAAGTAGATTGAGAGGATGGGGAAAAGGGAATTGTCTGTGTAAAGAGAAAAAAGGCAGTTAAA
This sequence comes from Physeter macrocephalus, assembly GCF_002837175.3. Classification (NCBI taxonomy): domain Eukaryota; kingdom Metazoa; phylum Chordata; class Mammalia; order Artiodactyla; family Physeteridae; genus Physeter; species Physeter macrocephalus. The sequence goes on from NC_041229.1 coordinate 53,507,826, forward strand.
TTATCATCTTCAAGAATAGAAAGTATATTGATAATACCTAATAATTAAAAATCCAGATTCCAGTTATAAGATAAATAAGTACTAAGGAAGTAATGTACAGCATCATCATAAAAATAGTTAACACTGCTCTATGTTATATATGAAAGTATTAAGAGAGTAAACCCTAAGAGGTCTCGTCACAAGAAAAAAAATTTTTTTCTATTTCTTTAATTTTGTATCCGTGTGAGATGGTGGATGTTCACTAAACTTATTGTGATAATCACTTTATTGTGTATGCAAATCAAATCACTATGCTGTATACCTTAAACTTATATAGTGCTGTATGTCAATTATATCTTAACAAAACTGGAAGAAAAAATAAAATTAATTCAAGCAATTTAAAAAAACCTAGGAATTGCAGTAGAACAGATTACCTGGTAATAAAGATATAAAAATAAGAAGCAGCTCAAAAAAAATAGTGGTTGAAAGTGGTTGCCTCTGGGGAGAAGGAATATTAGTTAGAGTGGGGTGGTGAATTTCAGGGCAGGGGCTTTTTATTTCGCATTAAAATCTTTGTAGAATATTTGACTTCTAAAATTAGGTTAATGAATCACTTTGATAAAAATTAAATTGAAAAATAAGTATTGGCATTTTTATGGGCCTCCAAGCCTCACTCTTCTTTGCGGTACGCGGGCCTCTCACTGTTGTGACCTCTCCCTTCGTGGAGCACAGGCTCCGGACGCGCAGGCCCAGCGGCTATGGCTCACGGGCCCAGCCGCTCTGCGGCATGTGGGATCTTCCCAGACCGGGGCACGAACCCGCATCCCCTGCATTGGCAGGCGGACTCACAACCACTGTGCCACCAGGGAAGCCCCAAACCTCACTCTAAAGAAAGCAAGTTCTGAGGATAACATTCCAAGCAGCAGGCAGGACACTGCAGGGTCTTCTTGCCTTGCTGTAAAACGACAGCACGGTAACAACCATCTAGAGACAGATGTTACGCAGGGGAGAAACATTGACCAAGAAGTCAAAAGCCCTGAGTTCCAGCCTTGATTCCATCATATGTGATCCTTTTAAACCTCATTTTTTTTTAATCCTATAAGACAATATGCTTATTCTGTCTGCTTAACAGTGCTGCTGTGATGATCAATGAAAGATAATGGATGTAAAATGATTTGTAAACTGTAAAGCACGCCACAGATGTAACAGAATATCATTATTCTACCCACGTATGATTGGCAGACAGTTTACTATATTATAATTTATACCATCTGGTTTATTTATGTTTTTTAGCAAATTTTTTCTTATAGCAAAAATAAAATGGGTTTATTCTGGAAATTTTGTAAATACTGAAAAGCAAAAAAGGAAACTAAAATTACCTTTAATTTTATCATCAAGAAATAATCACTACTAACTTCCATATGTTTGAGATATACATGTGATTTATATATTACATATTTATATATAGATGATTATCTAAAATAGATATTATGGCTATTTTCCCAAATCATTAAATATTTTTCTGTAACATCATTTATTATTTGTAATGGAAGAGAGTTACAGATTGAAGACTGAAGAAGTTAAGTAAAAACTCAATTAGAAGTATTTGTATAAACTCACAGTGAATTTTCATTTTTAAAAAATTACATATTTCCTAAACCTGCCAATTGAAAAAAAGCTAGAAACAATACTAACCCAGTAGCAATGAGCAACACCTAGTAGCAATAGTATGGTTTCTAAATACCATTTCCCACTAAAAAGAACCAGGGGTCCTTAAAAAAAATGGATGATTTCAGGTCTGGCTTAGGATAGACACAAGATGAGCCTGGAGCACCTTATTATTCCAGAAAAAAAGGAGGCTATCAAGGACTTGGGAGTCAATAAGAAGATGTTCCCACCAACCAGAGATGGGACAACTGAACATCAATATGAATAATAACTGAAATGAATAAAAATACATCAAATATATTTAAATACATGAGCTCATAATGACCTTAAAAAGAAAAAAAAACTTCATTGCTTATCTCTGAAGGATGCTAGAAAACTAACTCATTCTTTGGAAACCTGGTAAATAAAAGGAAAGAAACAAACGTGCATCCTGCCTTTTCAGGTAAGAAAAGAGTTCATGAGAGGAAGTTTATCAGAGTATTCCAGTTAAAAGTGAAAAAGGAATGCTCGAATTAGAATATGACCAGTTTACAACCTCTAATGAAATGATGAATCTAGTCGAGGAACACCAAAGACTGCTAACATCACAAAGACAGGTGGAAGTACACAGCACCATCTAGGAAGCAGTCTTGCCCAAAAGAATGAACTCATGCTTCTAGAATTAACTACCAGTTTATAGGAAATATAAGATGTAGAAGATCATGTTAAACCAGAAGGGTGCAATCAGTAAACTCAGATTACAGGAAACTACATGATAAACAACCTGTTCTCTTTCACAAGTAATGTGCAATTGGGGAAAAACAGATGGAGGAAAACCTACAGGTCAAAAGAGACTTAAGAGATATCTCAACCAATTGCAGTGCATGGAGTTTATTTGGATCCTAATGCCAAAAAAAAAAAAAAAGAAAAAGAAAAAAAAAGACTTACGAAACAATCAGGGCAGTTTGAACAGTGACTAGACAGTTGATGACATTAAGAAATTATTTTTTTAATGTAATAATATATTGTGGGTTTTTTAAAAAAAATAGTTCATATATTTTAGAGCTATCTACTGAAATAATTATGGTCAAAATGAAATGGTGCCTGGGACTTCCTTCAAAATAATGGGGGAGGGAGTAAATGGGAAGAGGTATAAATAAAACAAGTTTAAGGATTAATCTCCAAAATATACAAACAGCTCATGGAGCTCAATATCAAAAAAACAAACAATCCAATTAAAAAATGGGCAGAAGACCTAAACAGACATTTCACCAAATAAGACATACAGATGGCCAAGAGGCACATGAAAAGATGCTCAACATCACTAATTATTAGAAATGCAAATCAAAACTACAATGAGGTATCACCTCACACGGGTCAGAATGGCCATTATCAAAAAAATCTAGAAACAATAAATGCTGGAAAGGGTGCGGTGAAAGGGAACCCTCCTGCACTGTTGATGGGAATGTAAATTAATACAACCACTATGGAGAACAGTATGGAGGTTCCTTAAAAAACTAAAAA
>NC_041229.1:53511513-53514973 GCF_002837175.3 Physeter macrocephalus
GGTTGAGAATCCGCCTGCCGATGCAGGGGACGAGGGTTCGTGCCCCGGTCTGGGAAGATCCCACATGCCGCGGAGCGGCTGGGCCCGTGAGCCATGGCCACTGAGCCTGCACGTCCGGAGCCTGTGCTCCGCAAAGGGAGAGGCCACAACAGTGAGAGGCCCGCGTACCGCAAAAAAAAAAACAAAACAAACAAAAAAAATGGTACTGATGAACCTAGTGGTAGGGCAGGAATAAAGACGTAGACATAGAGAATGGACTTGAGGACACGGGGTGGGGAGGAGGGGGAAGCTGGGGCGAAGTGAGAGTAGCATCGACATATATACACTACCAAATGTAAAATAGCTAGCGGGAAGCAGCCGCATAGCACAGGGAGGTCAGCTCGGTGCTTTGCAACGACCTAGAGGGATGGGTTAGGGAGGGTGGGAGGGAGACTTAAGAGGGAGGGGATATGGGGATATGGGGATATATGTATGCATATAGCTGATTCACTTTGTTGTATAGCAGAAACTAACACAGTATTGTGAAGCAATTATATTCCAATAAAGATCTATTAAAACAAACAAAAAATAAAACAAATTTGGCTGTTTATTAATAATCATTGAAACTAGGTGATGGGTAGAGCCTGTTCACCAAACTTTATATTTGTTTGGAATTTTCCTTAATAAGTTTCCTTAATAAGTCACAAAAATATTAATTGTGAATCCTTTCCAAGTTCATTACATATTCTTCTACACCATGATCTAGAATAGCTGTGTAATAGCTCATCATACTATGATGTACCATAATACATTTGATCATTTACTAATTGTTTGACAATTAAGATGGTTTCAAATCTGTCACTATTACTACTGATAAAACTCTTACATAATTCTTTGTGTCCATCCATGATTATTTTAATTAACTCTATTAACTGTAGACATAGATTGCTGGGTTGAAAGCCCCACACGATGGAAGGCTTTTGTTAAATATTGCTAAATTATCTTTCAGAAAGGTTGTGTCAATATATAACCATTGGCAGTATAGGAAGAGTAACTATTTTCTGAGTATGTCATTTTTGTCTTATACATTTCTCATTTGATACGTAAAAAGAAAAAACTCTCAGTGTTCTTGTATCTTGCATTTCTTGGAGTTACAAGTGAGTTAAATATACATCATTTGTTTAGCTTTGTACTTTTTAAGTAAAGTAGCTTTTTATGTCCTTTTCCAACTTTTCTACTGAGATGTCTTTTTCTTATATGTTTGTAAAACCTCATTATATATTAAGGACAATAGCACTTTTTCATATATGTATCACATATTTCCCCAACGTTTTGTTGTTCGTTTGATTTGTCTCTTGGTTTTATAAGTATAAAATTTTCCAAATTTTTTATAGAGTCAAATTTTTAACATTTTCCTTTATGACTTTTTCCTTTTCATGACTCACTTAAAAAGATCTTTATCCATCTCCAAATCATGTAATTGCTCATCTATGTTTTCTTCTAGAACTTTCATATTTTCTCTTTTTAATATTCAGTGTGAAAAGTTTTAAAGTGATACCAAAAGGGACGGGGATCTAACTCCCCTCAACCCCCAAATGGTCTGTCAGTTACCACAGCACTGTTAATTGAAATGCTCATCCTTTTCCAACTGATTTGAAACTTCAACATCCTTTGGATTACTTCTTTTTAAGAGTCAACAGACTTGATAGTGAGAATATAATTTAATTCACTTATTTAACGTTTTTGGGATGGTACCTGATCTTACGTTAATTTCTTGAGATTTATTTAAATGAATGTATCATAATCACTGTGATCCTTGTGGTTAAATTCAAAGGGTCCATCCCTATAATGAAATAGTATGCAACCATAAAAACAGAATGAGGAGGCAGCTATTTCCAAGACATATTGTTAAATGGAAAAAGCAGTATGCAGAACAGAACAGTGTGTGCTTATTTGGAAATTAACATTAATGCCACTCCTTTCATCCCACAGGCAAATCAGCCCTAGAAATACCAGATTACAATCTGGTTTGGGAGTAGTAATAGAATTTAGTTTGTAGGACTGTCATAAGGCTTAAGTGTATGGATCTGTATAAAGAATTGGGTCAGGGTCTGGCATCACAGTCATTAGAATCACCCTACAGAGGCTGTGGTTATTTAGTGGAAGACTTTGTGGTTGCTTTTTTGTTTGCTTTGTTTGTTATATTTCTTATTACCCCTGGACCAATGGCCACGGCCCTCTGGACCAATATGCAGTTCTAAGGCTGCAGACATCCAAGACTAGGAAATGGATCTGATTTAGCTTTGCAGAAGACCAGCAGCTGCCACCTGATCTACCTGGTGTACAACAAAAGGCAAATCCACAAGAGTGGCAAAGAAGTCTGTTAGGCAAATGATGAGAAAAGAGGACAAAAACTGTCAAGAAAGGAGGATGCATCCTCTTTGGAAAGTACCACATGGCATTCAGCGTGCAGGAGGAAAGCTTTAGGAGAGCTCCTTTTGAGGAAACCATTGCCACCAGCTCTCAGAAAGGGATGTCAGCTGATACAGCGCCTCTCTGCTGTGAAAGTAGGGGCTGACCTAATCAGAGAGGATGCTTCCACTGTGGAATTTTACCAGCTCGTCACCTTTGACCATAACAGATGCTGCTTTTTTCTGATGAGTGTTTTCCCTGCTATCTGGGAGCAAACGTCAGTGAAGGAACACAATCAGAACCATTACATGCTCATCTGCACCTCAGTCCCAGAACCACATGCGCTCAAGGCAGAAAGTAGAGTTGGTGTGGGGTGGAGTAAATTCATGTAAAATACCCATCTTTTACAAGGGCATGTGTATACATACTCACAGGCCCTCTACCACTTTAAAGGGACGGGAGCCCACGTTCATTCATTCATTTCACAAATACTTATTGAACACCTACTTTTGCACCAAGCATCGTGCCTGGTCATCATAACAGTGACCAAGACACTCATGGAAATTACATTGCAAGTTGGGCAGATGTTCAAAAAACTAAGTAAAACAAATGCATACACAAATAATTGCAGCTTGTGAAACATGTGATGTAGGATATAAATGGGGTGCAACCATAGACAGCAATGGGATGGCCTATTCTAGACAAGATTAACCATACCATAAAATGTACTGCAGTTCATGGAGAGCTCACTTCATTGCTGGTATCATTAATTCCATTCATCCATCCATCCATCCATCCATCCAATACCATATGGTGGCTATGAGCCTGGACTCAGAACAATCCAAGTTGGAATCTGGCTTTGCCATGTATCAGCCATGTGACCTTGGACAAATTGCCTTCTCCATGTCTCAGTTTTCTCACCTACAGAATAGGGATAATAATCGTATCTACCACATGGTGTTGCTCTAAAATTTAAATGAGGCAATACCCTTTGCTCCGTCCTGGGCACAGTGCTTAATACATGCTAGCTATTTTTTTTTTTTTTTTTTTTTTTTTTTTTTTTGCGGTA
>NC_041229.1:53515004-53606100 GCF_002837175.3 Physeter macrocephalus
TCCGGACGCGCAGGCCCAGCGGCCATGGCTCACGGGCCCAGCCGCTCCGCGGCACGTGGGATCCTCCCGGACCGGGGCACGAACCCGCGTCCCCTGCATCGGCAGGCGGACCCTCAACCACTGCGCCACCGGGGAAGCCCCATGCTAGCTATTTTGTTATTAGCATTTGTTTTTTCACTCAGGGAAGGAATATTTACTAAGAACCTCTAAGTGCCAAATACTCTGTTGCAGTGGAGGCGGGGAGAGAGAGACAAGAACCAACCATTTCTCCAAAAGAGAAAATTTCTGTGAATTGAAGCAGAGGCTTTCCCCTTTTTTTCTAGCAGACACATTCCAAAGTCATCGTTTACCCCTACATACCAGCTTTTAATTTCCATCATACAGAAAGACAGCTCTCTGCGCAAACTGTCAGAGAATAACACCTAGCCTCACCTCTTGGTTTTAAAAAATGGGGTCATGCTGGGAAAGGCACTGGCCTGGGAATTCTGAGAACTGGGTTCCCATTCTGATTCTTTTGAGCCGGAACCACATAATCCTCAGTTTATTCACCCTCCCTCCCAAGTTATCTTGAGGATGTGATGAGGTGACAAACCTTGGAAGCCCCAGAGCCACACAGAAGGCTTTCCAAGAATGTCCCTGTTCTTTCTTTAGTTTTAGCCACTGCTCTTCCTCTCTGGGTCCCCATTCTTCCCTTGTAAACTTCAAATAACAGGATCCAAGCCAGGATGGATGCAAGGCTTGAGTGAATCAACAGATGTGGAGGGCCTTTCAAAAGGTGAAAGGGCTGTGCTGTGGAAGGTGTTATTATTATTGGGTTGGGGAACCTACCCACGTAGTAAATATTTCCATGAGATGAAAAATCACAGATGCTGAGGGAACCTAACCAGGGTGCCATTTACAGCAACCTTTCCAAAGAATTAGAGCATCCTCTGGTCTGCACTTTCCTCTCTAACTGTGAACACCTGATGGTGCTTATCAGTGGGTATCCAAATCCTGTGCAACCAGCTTGTGTATTTGATGTAGTATCAGACAACAGGCACGAAGCATTGCCCCTTGCCCCTACCTGCCTCCTTACTTGAAACACCTGCTTTATGAAACAATTTTACAGTAACTGCTGGACTATGAAAAGAAGTGTTTTTGCAAATAAATACATTTCCTAATTAAAACTTGCCCTTTAAAGACGCACATTTTCTTGGCCCCATTGTAGGTTTTCTTCGCCTTGTAACATATCACAGAATCAGTAAGGGCAATGCAAACATCTTTAATATATACAGTTTCAACAGCTCTAATAACATATCTGCCTGCCTAAAACACCTTCTCCCCCTCTTCAGCCCAGCTGATCATTTCCCCTGATTTGTTAAATGCTCTCTTACTTCACTCTCAAAGATAAAGCTTAAAGGCAGTTAGTCTACAGGAGGAGAGGGAAGGGTGGATTGAAAAGGGATAAAGTGGAAGGGGGGTCACAGCTGTTTTCCATTTTGTTAATGATGGATTTTTATTTTTTGTTATGAAAATAATGAATGTTCATTGTGGGAAAGTTAGAAAGTTTCAAAAAAGCATGAAGAAGAAAATATATTACTCATAACCCTATCACCCAGAGGCAACCACTGTTAATAATTGCCATGATTTTTTTTCAGGTTTTTCTCCACGATGATTTTTATGTAGTTAACAGTTTTGAAGTCTGCCTCTTAAAAAATTTACATGCTAACCTTGGCATTTTCCCATGGCATAAAAATCTCTGCAGAAGAGAAAAACTTTAGAGTGGCTGCATAATATTTCAACAAGGCTGTCCCCCAATTTACTTATCCTAGTTGATCATTTAGGCTGTTTCCATTTTTTCCCTTTATTACAAATAATGTGCTACTATGATATCTAATCTACCATGGTTTTTTTTTTTCTGGGTAATACATGGGACTGGCCATTTGGAGAGTGTTAGGTTGAATTTTACAGCAGTGTAAAATGCTCTATGGAACAGAGGAGCTGACAGGAGAATCTCAAGCTAGCTGTAGAGTTAGATTACAACATGGTAACAACTGACCTTACTTTTCTTTCTAAAACCTCCACTTCCTCCTGAATTTCTCTGGACGTCGAAGTGACTAGAGCCACCCTCCATCCAGGTACCCAAGCTTGAGAATTAGGAGTCACTTTGGCTTTCTCCTTGCCCACCCCATCCAAGCAGGCACCAAAATCTGTTCGTTTTACAACCTCCATTTCTCTCAAATGTCTCCTCCCCTCTCCAGCCTCACTGCAATTGCCTTAGTCTACTTAAATGACCTAAATGAGCATCTCCGGTCTTTCCCTTTAACTCATTTCTCCACTGTGCTGTTAAGATCACCTTTTTCAAATACACTTAAGATCACTTGCCTCTTCTAACTAAAAGCCTTTAATAACTAACTCCTTGCTCCCCACACACCCAGCACCTGAGCTTTCAGGATGCGTGAGATCCTCAGCTTCCTTGAGGCCCCTTCAAGAACCAACCCTACCTACTGCTCTAGACTCTACCCCAGGCACTCCCTTCACAGGCCGACTCCATGGCTTTAGTGAGTGTCTCATGCTTTTGTTCACGTCCTTGTACTATAACCTTTACTTAAAAAGCACCTCCCCTCCCTTCATGATCTAGCAAACTTTCTTGCCTTCAAAACTCAGCTTGAATGCCACCTCCTACAGGAAGTCTTCCTTTACCCAGAAAGATTTGTTTGGGCATCCTTCTGTGCTCACATTCTGCCCAATTCTTAGGCAGAAACCCACCACACTGTGCCTCTCCTTGAAGGTGGAGATTGGGCTTTGTTCATCTTTTTAACCACTAAATACTTCAGTCAGGTATTTCCTAAAAAAAAAAGGATAGTCTCCTACAAAACCACAGTAATTATCAAAACCAGGAAATTAATATTGATACAAACTGTTATCTAATCTACAGACCTTATTTTAATTTTACCAGCTGTCCCATTAATGTCCCAATCTAGGACCACATGTTGCATTTATCTTCATGACAACTAAACCGGTCTTTTAACCTGGAACTGTCTAGAGTCTTTGTCTTTTAAGACTTTGGTATTTTTGAAGACTACATGACAGTTATTTCCCTGAATGGTCCTCAGTTTGCATTTGTCTGAGGTATCTTCATGATTCGACTCAGGTTATTCATTTTTGGCAGGAATACCACAGAAGAGATGTGATGTCCCTCTCAGTGCATCACATCAGGAGGCATATGATGTCTATCTGCCATATTCCTAATGATGCTGACTTAGTAATTACTTGATTAAGTTGGAGTTGGCCAGGTTTTTCAACTGTAAAGTTAATGTTTTCCCCTTTGAAGTTAATCAAAGATACTTTGAGACTATGCAAAATATCTTGTTTCTCATGATACTTTTATCTACTGCTTTTATCATTTGGGCCTCTGCTTTCTCATTGGTCAAATGAGGTGCACAGAATGAAGAGTGAATTCCAAAATTTTCACTCTCAAGGATCCCTTTATTACACCCCCTACTGCTCCATGGACCTCATATTTTGAAAGATTTTTGTCCACCAAACAAGTGGCATTTCTCAAGGTATATGTGACTCATTTTCCTATTACACCTTTGTCACACATGTCTACTGCACTGTACACTCACAAAGGCAGGGCCCATTTGCCTCACTACTGGATGCCCAGAGCCAGTCAGAGTGCCAACCACAGAGTAAGTGGTCAACAGATTTTTGTCAAAGAACTGAATCTGACTGCCAACCCCAGCTTATCCCCAGCATTTGATGTCTGCGGTGAGGACACAAAGTTGATAAATGTTATCCAAAGGCAGAGACTCGACATTTCAGTTAGTCTCAGAGGCTCTGTCACTGGTCAGTGTTCAGTGATCATGAACATTTGAAAAACAGATTGAACAAAGTGTGTGGAAATCTCTCACCCATTCCTCCCCTCATCCCTGACTTTCTGGGAAGCCTCAGTTAGATGCTGAAAGGGCATTCCAGCTCCCCAAGTTTATACTGTCATCTCTGATGCCTCTGTAATCAGTGGATGGCAACTGGCTAGACAGTATCCTGACCACACAATCCAGATTTTAAAATATCCTCGACCTTGTTTCACATTTTTATGACATTAGCATTGTCACACTTCCTCCTTCATTAAGCGCTGGAGATCATGGAGATATAATGTAGCAGAAGATCATGAAGGGAGTTTTAAAAAGGGATGGGAGGGAAGGAAACTAACATTAATGGAGTATCTCCTGTATGCCCAGAGCTTTCTTTCCTTTGTTCTCTCTTTTAATCCTCACCATAACTATCCGTTTTACAGATGAGAAGACTGAGGCTGGATAAAGAGTAATGGCCTGCACGAAGTCATACAGTTAGCATGCAGCAGGGCTGGGGTGGGAATTTCTTCCCTAAGTCCCAGCAAGTTGCCACTGCACCAAGCTGCCTCTCCCATCATATAAAAATGCCCTTTTCTTGGACTGTGCTGGCGATCACGATCCAGACAGGCGAAGGACAGAAACCTCTTGGACCACATTCACTGCAGTTATTTTTTAAATGATTGTTATCGCGACTCAGTAGCTGTTACCATGGTTCTGGGGAAGTTGTCCGAAGAAGGAGGGCCTTTCTTTGGGCGTCTTGCGTGCCTGAGGAAGGAACTCTAGTTCTCGGCTTTTTATTACCTCTGGCTGTGCTGAAGCAGCAAGGGCGAGAGAGACGTTCCTGCAAAAGTGTTGCGGGCGTGAAATAACAGGGAGTCGGCTGGGAGCGGGGCCACGCGCCCCAGAGAGACCCAGGGACAGGCGATGGGGGGAAGGAAAGGAGACCAGAAAACACTGCAGAGAGACGGGGGAGAAGGCCAAAGCGGGAGGAAAGAGAACAAAGGGCAAGAGGAGAGGAAGTCGAGAAAAGTTGGGACACGGGAGTTGAAAGTTTGAGAAAGGAGGCGAGAGAGCAAGCGAGGACAGTGTAAGAAAAGAGGAGACCGAGAAAGTGAACTGAGAGAACTCGGAGAATTCGAGAACGAAAAGGAAATAGGAAGGAGAGAAGACGGAGAAAGAAGCGGAGAGAAAAGAGGGAAGGGGAGAGGGGAAGACGTCAGAACAGAGAGACTGGGCTGGCCGAGAGGCGGGTGAGTAGCCCCGGGAGGACGCTCATCACCTGCGTGGCGCCCCCCGGTGCAGTGGTGCGGTCCTGCTCCCTTCGTCTGTGAGCCGCGGCTCGCCCAGCCTCCTAGGATTGGCTCCAGCCTCCCATTCATGTAACCTGCGTGTGCGTGTGCGTGTGTGTGGTGTGTCTCTCGCTCGCCCTCTCCGTCTGTGTGTAGAGAGCAAGGGTTGGGGACGGAGGCAGGCAGGCGAGCAGGCAGGGAGGGGAAGAAGAGGAGGGAAGCTATTAAACACACACACACGCGCGCGCGCGCGCGCACACACCCGCCCCAACCCCCCAGAAGCCTCGGGATTGCAGCTGTTTCATGTGGGGCAGCAGTGCTGGTAGGGACGCCGGCCGGGAGCGGCCGGGAGCGGGAGCCAGGAGTGCGCGCGCGACTGGAGACTTGCTGGGGCTCCGCTCCCTGCGGGAGCTATTGTTGGTCTCGCTGGAGCTGAGCGCAGAGCCGGGACCTGCTCCTTCCTGGGCGCCGTGCTCGGGCACGCGGAGCCGAGGAGCCTCGCCGCCGAGAGCGAGAGGAGCCACCGGCGCGGCGCCTTGCCTCTCTGCCGCCCTCCTCCCCGCTTCCCCAGCGGTGGTAGCCTGCAGCCACGGTAAGGCGGCGCGATCCGTTCTACGGAAAAGCGCCTTTGGGGACCGCGGCGGCGCCTCGCCCGTTCTCAATACTCTCTGCGCTCGCTAGCTGGGGCAGGGTCGGAGCAGCTCGCGAGGATGCCCAGGGCTCCGGGAGCGGGCGAGCCGCCCGCTCCCCCGGCCCGCACCGGGGGAGGCAGGGAGGACGGTAGGGGCGCGGGTTGCCGGTGAGGCGAGTCGGTTTGGAGCCCCGAGCCTCTGCCGCGCAGACCCCGGAGCTTGCTGCGGACTGGAGCCTGGGAGCCAGGGCTAGGGGAGAGCAGGGAGGTGTGCGCGGGCTGAGCTTCGTCGGCCTCGCCCGGATCCCCTTCCCCACCCTGGCCCCAGCGCCCGCAGCCGCTCTGCAGAACCGCCCGCCCCAGGGCCCCGGCGGGCGCTGGAGGAGCCCGCGAGGCGGCGCCGGGCTGCGGCGGCCCCGCACGCGCTGCGGTTGGAGGGAAGAACCGGGAGACGCGACCCCAGCCTCGCGCCCTCTGCAGCCGCCGGGTGGACACTCAGAACGCTCCCGTGTGTGTGTGTGTGTGTGTGAGAGAGAGAGAGAGAGAGACAGAGACAGAGACAGAGACAGAGACAGAGACTGCTCGTACGAGCTCCTTAGTCATTTTCCTCGCGATTTAAATATGCAGTCTTTATATTGGAGGAGCAGACGGAAAGGTGGTCTCGAGGAGTGTGTGTGTGTGTGTGTGTGTGTGTGTGTGTGTGTGTGTGTGTGTGTACACGCAACCAGGGAATCACAGTCAACTACTGAGGCGAGGGGAGGTTCAACTGGTGAGTCCTCGTTAGCTGGGCAGTAGGGTGGGCTTTGCTGGCCGCTGCCCTCCCTTCTCTGCCCTGCCTACGCCTAGGCGAGGTTGGAAAGTACTGGAAATTCAACTGCGTGGTCTCTAACTTTGGAAACTGGCTCCCCTTTCAGGGCGAGACGTTAAAGTGATTTGTGCACCCTGGTCCATGTGGACGAGGGTATTATTACTCAGGTGGCTTACGGATCCCTCTTCAGAATCGTGGCAATCCCCCGCCCGGTCCCTTACCCCCTCCTACCACCAGCCCTGGCGAGGTTTGTAGAGATGCAGCTATCTGTAAGCCACCAATGCGGCGAAAGCTGCGCGGAGAGACAGCCTGGGTTTTGCCGGGTCCTGCTTGCAGTCTTGGTATTTGACTAGACCACGAGATCGCTGCGCTACTTTTGGAAGGCGGCTGTGGGGCACACTCGGGATTCGAGCGCCGGGCTGAAAGGGTGCCCATGTGCTGAGCTGTGCGGCCGCGCACGCCGGGAGATCTGCCAAATGGCATCGCGGGCAATTACATAAACTGCCTCAGTGATTACCGGGAACGGTGATGCGAGCCCCCTGTTCGCGAAAGACAAGCCCGAAAGTTTGCCTGCTTGAGGAATGTAAGTACCGGGGCGCTCCTATCCCGGGACCAGACAAGAGAGCCGCCTCGCCACTCCTGCGACGGGCGTTGGGTGCCGATGCTGCTGTCCCCAAAGGACCGGCGATCGAGGCAGGGGCTGGGAAAAGGATCTGGGATTGATCAGAGAGAAAAAGCCGGTCAGAACTCAGGATCCATTGAGTTTACAGGGCCCAAGCCTCCCCTTGGGGGTGTTGGGAGGCCTTCCAGGGAATGCTGTATTAGGAAACTGGCTTTGTGTCCTGGGGAACCCCAAAGGCCCTTTTCTCTGCTTCTCCGAGCGCCTCCTCCCCATCTGCCACACGCAGTTCCCTTCATGTTTAGAAACCTGCCCGCGATGCCTGGTCGCCCCCTCCCCCCCGCCCCGGAGATGCCAAGCATCCCAGCAATGCAGGCCCACTCTTGCGCGGGGTTCGGAGGGAGAGTGCTGGCCTCTGCCAGAGCCTGCCACCATCAGGTACCTATTCCTGGTTTCCTGGGTTAGGCCAGCTTTGATGGGATGGGGACGGGTGCCGAGTATGGCTTCCGTCCCCCTCGCTTCTCTGTTACGCGGACAGCAATTTGCTTCTGTTGTGTTTATTCTCCACATCTCGCTGCTGCCCTTTGCCGCCTGCAGCACGCTGATGGTCTTTGATAGAGAAACCACAGTAGTAGAGTGTTTTTAAATCTTATTTTTCGCCCATAGCGGGATAAGCAACCCCAGACCTGGCAGTGCCCTGCAGATCGCTGAAGTCAGGGGCTCAGTGGCTCTGAGCTCCCTCCTCCCGCAGGCGGGGGGTGGGGGCGTGCACGGGTGGGGAATTTTTGTTTTTGCCACATTCCATCTTCCGGAAACCTCGCATCCCCTCCCCCCCGCCCCCCGCCGAAATCTCGGGTCTGTCTGAGTGTGTTCCGCGCTGTAAAATAAATCCTCCCTCCCGCAGACCTGTGGGGCCGTTCGGATTTCCTGCCACTGCCAGGATCCTTAACAATGCGATTGCAAAGCTCGTGCTCGGCTTGGGAAAAATCCCCAGGTGCCGGCCGGCCTCGCCTTGACCTTGCTGAAGGCGCCTTTAACCCGGCTGCCTGCCGGGCTGGGGCCGGGTCGCGGGGGTCCGGGAAGGTGGAGGGCGCCCTGGAGGGGCTGGGTTCGCTCCCGGGGTAGGGCGGGAATTGGGTCGCGGCGGGGCGGCCGTGGGAGGGTATGGGGCTCCGCAGCAACCTGTTTCCCTGCGCTCAGGGGCGGCGCACTCCCGCCCCTCGCCTCGGCGCTGGCCCCGCGCTACCCTCCTCCCCGCCGCCCTCTGGCAGCCTCCTGGGGTCCACGGTGGGCTGCGCGGGTCGAGGCCCAGTCGCGCTCCCCTCAGCGTCTGCCCGTGGCCCCCGGCTTGAGGCTCCTTAGCGAGCAGAGCCGCAGTCCGCGCGAGCTGGGCCGCTGGGTGGGCGGGGCCGGGGCGGGAAACCCGAGCCGAGACCGCCGCGTTCCAGGCCAAGTTCCAGCCCGCGGCGCGGCGCGGAGTGCCGGCGGCGCGTCCTTCCCCTTTCCTCGCCCGGCCCTCCACCCTCACCACCCCCGGCGCGCTCCCGGCGCCCTGCCGCTCAGCTTTGCCGGGAGCTCTCTTCTCCAAAGTTACAAGAGATGTTTTCACAGGTGGTGGCAGTGGAAGCGCGCGGGCGCGCGAGTGTGAGTTCGCGCGCGCGCTTGGGAGGGGAGGTGCGCGGCGAGGCCAGTCATCTAGCAAAAGAGATTCCTCTCTTTGTAGGCGTTAGAAGGGCGCGTTGAAAAACAATCTTGTTTTCTCTGGTGACGGTGAGGATGGGAAGTCCTTTCACCTGGTGGAATTGGACCAGTCGGAGCTGATTTCCTGAGGTGAACGTGTGTCTCCTCTCGGCCTTGCTTTGCGAATGTTTGGAGATTTGGACGTCCCCACGTTCTTCAGGACTTAGGATGGAGACGTTCATATAGTTTTAGGGGACTAATTCAGGGAAGGTTTTGTTCCTACCACGTGTCTTTGAGTGGGGGCAGGGTGCAGGTTGGTGTGTGAGTTTGCCATCTTCTGTGGTGGCGAAGTTGTTAGGGATGGAGAGGTTCAGTTTTCTAGAGAGGTCTCTTGGATTCATCTGTCAGCATCCTAGTATCAAGGCCTCTCTTTTGGGGCGGAAGGGGGGTGGAGTGGGGGCAGTAGGCCAATGAATCATCCTGATGGACTGTGGGGGGAACAGGACCAGCCTTGCTCAGTGCGGGGGCCCAGGGGGCAGAATCAAGGCTCAGCCTTAAAAAGAATCATCAGAAGACAGTTCTAGAAGCTAATGGAACGATCTGGAATATGAGGTAGTGAACTCCGTAGAAACGAGTGTTGCAGTAGAAGGCTGGGTATTGTAGGAGTGGGTGCTTTGGATCTCGAAAGGCTCTCTTCCAATAGATCTGACTCTAGGTCGTAGAATCTCCTCAACCCTCTCTGGTTTTGTGGCAGTAAATTGATAGGATGTGACTTTAACCCCTTGATTTTCTGGACGGGAGTCATGACTCTGTGGCCTTAGGCAAATTACCTTTGGAACTTCAGTTCTCTTGCTTGTAAAATGGGAAGATATTGTCTGGTTTACAACACTGTAAGGATTAAGGTCCATAAAACCTCCGACACACTGCAGGCCATTCACAGATGGTCATTCCCTCCTACCTCCTTCATCCTTTGGAACATTGTTCCTTTGAGGGTGGGGAATGGGCAGGGAACTCAACAGCCCCAGAAGAACCAGCAATATTGCATCCACAGTCTATTTAAAAACAGCTCAAATGCTTGAAACCAAAATATCTTCTCTTTTCTTAGAAAAGTCACTTCCAGTTTTGTTAGAATTTCTCCCTCATTGAGTCCTTTTTTTCTGACAGAATTACATCGTTGTGCAGGTTGGCATGTTGTGTAACCTGATATTTCCAGATCAAAAATTACAAATATGGGAAAGAAGGTGATTAAGAATTTAAGATACTGTTGGGCAACAAGCAGGGACTCAGTTTGAGATGTCTGCCCACTTTGAATGTCATAGAGGTTGAAGGAAAATGAAACCTACTAAGCACACAGTACAACCCTCACCTGGGTACTTAGCTGCTGGTATAGTTCTAATGGACAGCTGCTCTACCTGGACCCCAACCCTCCTGCTGTTCCTGTCCCAATACATTCTCCCACATCCAGAAATGTAAAACATAAAAAGAACAATGGGATTTAAATCACCTCCTTGCAGGTTTGATTCCAAGAGCCTAGCAGGGTAAATCAACGTCAGTTTCAGGGCCAGTTTTTTTTACCTGCGTTCTTACATGGTCTATCAGCCTGGTTTATCGTAACTGAAAGCTAAATCGCTCCATCTTTACTTTGCGCTGACAGACTGCTATGGGGGCCACTTTGAAGGTAACACATTCCCCAGTTCCCAGGGAACCAAGCATGCGTGGATCCCTGAATTTATAGTTTTCCATAAGGAAGGCTTCTAATGAAACTGTAAATGTGGAGGCTTAGTCCTCTGTAGGTTATATATTTTTACTTTGTCACAGTTTGTTTCCTAACTTTTATTGTCTTTATTCTAATTACCAAAGCAATATATGTTCACTGTAGCAAAGTAAGACAATATAGAGAAAAGCAAAAAAAAAAAAAGTTTCACCACATTTGTGGTTGTACCTTGTGATTTCTCTTTATGACTGTAGAAAAAAGTGAGATCATAGTTACAATATTTTGAATGCTTATTTTCCTTTAATGATAAATCTTTCCATGTTATAACTTTCCCCCCTATGGCAACATTTTTAATGGCTACATAGAACCCCAGTGTTTTAATATGGCATAATTTAGTTGAACAGTACCCAAATTTTGACATTTCGTTTATTTTTAGTTTTTTTGTTATTATCACAGAGCTGCAGTAATTATTCTTGTACACACTGTGTAATTTTAGTATTTCCTTAAGATAAATCCCTAGAAAGTGGGATTGTAGGGTCAGAGGCATATGCCATGGTGAGACTTCTGTCACACGTGAGAAGGAGTAGGGTCTACTGTGATTTCTACTTCCTTTTTTTTTGCGGTACGCGGGCCTCTCACTGTTGTGTCCTCTCCCATTGCGGAGCACAGGCTCCGGACGCGCAGGCTCAGCGGCCATGGCTCACGGGCCCAGCCGCTCCGCGGCATGTGGGATCTTCCCGGACCGGGGCACGAACCCGCGTCCCCCGCATCGGTAGGTGGACTCTCAACCACTGTGCCACCAGGGAAGCCCTCTACTTCATTTTTTTAACCAGACTATGGCAGCTTACTTTGCAATCCCTCTTGGGAGCTTAGGTAGTAGAGGAAGGTAGGGGTGATAAACAAACCTCAAGCAGGAGATTTGCATAACTTTGAGCTGTTCTGCTAAACTGATAGGCAAATCTTTTTTCCAAGAACATTTTTCTTCGAATGAGTCTTCACTCTGTAGCCCTTCAGCCAACAATGGAGTTGAAATATGTAGATATGTGTCTCTGTATTGTAGGTGGGGCTGGCTCCCTGGTGAATGACAAACAGTTCCTCAGAGAAGTGAGTGTGTCTTTGCATTTGGATTCCCCCCTCCCTGCCTTTTTTTTTTTTTTTTTTTTGGTTCAGAGGTCTTAGAAAAGCTTCGTAAGGAAGCCACCCCACAGTAAGCTTATCCGCCCTCCTAACCCCACCCTACCCTGCACAGCATTTATTGGGAAAATCAGCCTAAATGTCTCACTTCATGATCCCTGGGCACAAAAAAAAAAAAAAAATGCCTACATGCTATTTCCAAAGTGGTAGTAATTGGGCGCTACTCTTGTCCCATCTTTGCCTGGGCCAGTTCAATCTGAGGGTGTGTTTGTCAGCCTTCCTCTTTCACGTGTCAGATTTCTGTGACCCAGAAAAGATTTGTTCCCTGTGGTTAGATGACTCGTCATCTGACAAAGGATTCTGTGCAGCCAGTGGGGGAAGTCCTGTCTTCCCATTACCAAGGTGTCCCCAGGCTCAGCAGAAGACATCAGGAGTTCCTTTAGATAGGATGGAGAGGTCACCTCAGCATTGTTTGATGGTGTGGTCACCATAAAGGAAACCCACTTTGCTGGTCACAGCCTCTGAATTCTGACAAGTGTTTAGATGCTGCCTTGATACTGATTCCACTCCAGTTTCACTAGAGAAGGTGAGAGAATATTTTTGTCCTTTGTCACATTCCAAACATCAAATCGGGCTTTTCTTTCATTTGGAAAACAAAAAGGACATCAGTGTAGCAGGATCTCAAGAGCAGGTGTTGCGTGTCCCCTGAGTCCTGCATTTGCTTTGCCAGTGGATGGTAGCCCTGTGCTGGGCCCACGGTGGGGAAAGGGTATCAGATGCAATTAATTAAACATTATAATTGTCAAGAACCCTAGGTTTTAAGGATGTTTGTCTCATAAAGACCCCATTTTCTTGCTGTGGAATGATGGTTGATTTGTAAAAGTCTGGTCTTCGAACTCTTTGAAAGTCAAACCAAAGAGTTGGAGCTAATACTTATGGCTCCGGTGAAACACTTGCCCATTCCTGGAATCAGTTTCCCTCTCTAGAAAATTAGGTTGGGAGAGGAGAGTAGATTTGATGTTTTATAAGGTAGTGCTTCTCAAACTTTAATGTGAACACAACTTACCCAAGAATCTTGTTACAATGCAGGTTCTAATTCAGTAGGTCTAGAGTAGGTCTGAAGATTCTTGGGGCCCAAGAATCTGCATTTCCGACAAGCTCCCAGGGGATGCTTTGCTGCTGGTCCATAGTCCAGCTTGGAGTAGCAAGGTTTCAAGCTGCTTCCTACTCTGACATTATTATAGAAAGTAATAATAGTGACCTCCAGATGTCAGGGGGAACGGTCTTATATTTATAGTTTGGTGTTGTAAAAGGATGTGTCCGTTCTTGCCTTTGGGGCTTTGAGAATTGGCATCTTCATTTCCCCAGGCAGAGTAGGGAGGGACATTGTCAATTCTCTCATCCTGCGGTTGTCCAGGAAGTGGAAGAATGGGGCAGGAGCAAAACAAACGGAGTACCTTCTGTGTGTCAGGTAGCTGCTTACGGGCCATGTTCTGGATGGGGAAACAAGCTCAGAAAGTCAAGCCATACGCCCAGGGGCACACACCAAGGCCCAGCATTTGATCATACACTTCTTGGCCTGCAAACCTTATTTTTCTTAGTGTGGCAACTTTGTAAGTTTCTAGAATGCCACATGATTAAAACTGAGTGCTTAGCAAAGTGTTTCCCTTTAGAGGTGCTTTTACTGGGCCTACCTAAGAGTGGATCAAGACATTTAAAAATTCGCATCATTATCATGCAAGCAATTAAAGTGCTTAAGAGCTTAAAAGCAATTTGTTCAAGTTGGTTAAATATCCGCCCTCCCCAATCTTGTTTGTATTATTAATTTATTCATCAAACTGTGACATCAAAACCATTGTGAAGGTAAATTTCAGTATCTTCCGATTCGTGAAATCTTTCAAATAAAAGGACTTTGCATTGATGAGAGCCACAGTGGAAGGATCTGTTTCAGGATGAGTCAGAGAAACCAGCCTTTTACTAAATAAACCCAGCCCTGCTTTGGCCTCTGGATGAGTATTGGTCATTGAAACGTTTTATTAACGTGCAGTTATTCTGAGAACCAGTCAGCAATGCAGCTCTTTGCAAACATTAATTAGCAGATCTTCACATCACCCCCACATGGCAGATGAATAGCATTAATCCTGCATCTGAGAGAACAAATGGACACACAGCAATAAGGGTAGAAGAAGCAAACTCTTGCCTTTCAGGAAGGATGATAGAGGTAGGTGAAATTAGGGGACTCCATGAGTTTGTCACTTAATAAATACTCGGTGGTATACTAGGTAACTGCAGAGCTGTGCTGTGCAAGGTGGTGGTCACTAGTCACAAGTTAAGTTAAATTTAATTAAAATTAAGTCACATTAATAATACATTGCCTCAGTTGCACTAGCCAGATTTCAAGTGTTCAAGAGAGGATAGAGCCTCCCATATCAGACAGCCCAAATACAGATCATTTCCATCATCGCAGAAAGTTCTTTTGGACATCGTTGGTCTAGAAGCTTGGGATAATCAAAGGCTAAGGCAAAGGTCCTTGCCCTTCTGGAACTCTCATGTAAAATATCCTAAAAGGATACCTGATATTTGACAGCCATTATATAACCCAAGCTGTGGCTGGGTCCTTCTGGGTGGTGCGTAGGGACCCAACCCATTGCAGCTCAGACTTCAGTTCAAATCCTTGTTCATCCACGTACTGGTTCTATGACTAGAGGTAGGTTATTTAAACTCTCTGTGCCTCTTTGCAGATTCATGCTACTATTTTTCACTTATTAGCCAAGATTATTTGAAACACAATGTTAGATTCTGCAGAAGGTGCTGGGAGACAGGTATTCTCCTTTGCTGCTGGTGGAAAGCAAATTAACATACCCTTTTAGGAAAGCAGTTTGGCAATAACTGTCAGTGGTCCTAGAAACACTTATTCCCATTATTCCAGTATTCCAATTCTAGGAATCTCGCCAAAGAAAATAATCAGAGATGGGCAGAAGAGATGTAAGAATAAAAATGTTCATTGTAGTGTTATTTATAATGGTGAAAAAAGAAGAAAAACAGTTGGATTGGACAAGTAAAATATGGCAGAGCCAAGCAGTGGGATATTATACAAAGATTAAATGTTGTTTCTGACATGTTTTTTGTGGCATGGGAAAATGCCACAATAAAATTTATGTTTAGAATAATACTGAACACTCTACTGTTAAATCCCAAATATATTTTTCAAAGCAGGCATTTGTTGAAACAGGGCTACGGAGAAATAGACAAAGTATTAAAGGTTGTAACCTGTGAATTAATAGAATTTTTGATGATTTTGAGAGAATCATTTTAGCTTTTTCCTCTAAATTTTGTGTTTTATTTTATTTTGTTTTACTTTTTTTTTTTTTTTTAACTGAATTAACCTATAAAGTTTGGCAGCTGCGTGCCCTCCTGGGGCCCTGTGCTCTCCCCTGTGCTGTGCGGTCAGGGACTCCCAGCTGTTCCTAATCTGCCCTTTCTAGCAGTCTGGAATTTCTGGCTTATCCTGTCTAGTGTTTGTCTACCGTCAAGGCCTGGACGTGCTTCCTAGCATCCAACCTGAATCGCTCCTTACAGCCCCTGAAGTCAGTTTCTACGGTGAGCGCTCTCAGGTGATTACGACTAAGCAGCCTGGAGTATTGGGGAGAATATCAGCTTTGAAGCCCGAAAGAACTGGGTCGGACCCTGACCCTCACCTCCTGGCTGTGTGACCTTGGGCAACCCTTCTGGGCCTCAGAGTCCTCATGTGTAAAATCGGGAAAGCAGCAGAGCCCGTCTCATATCACACGGCTGTGAGGATTAAGTGTTCATTCAGGAGAACACCTGGCACACACGGGTAAGTAAGGACGCAGGTGACTTTGGGGCCGGGTGTGCGGTGCCGTTGAGAACGTTAGCCACTTTGTCCCCCAGGATGCTCTCTGGAGGTTGGCAGGATCCCTACTTTCCTGATGAAGGAGTATGGCATCTGGTGGTTGCAAGACTTGTCCCTGTCACGTGGGTTTGGGTTTGCAGACCTGGGACTCAACCGATGCCTGGCTGATGCTGAGTCATGTGCCTTCTCTGGTACAGGCCGGCAAGCTCTATTGCTGCCTGGGCCGTTTTCCTTTGTGTATTGGTTTCCCTGGGACGCACTTCATCCTAATCTGGTGTAAACCCCTCAACATTTCCCAGCCGTGCAATCGTCCCTCTCAAGGAATAAATAAAGTGGACATTCCTTTTATGCAGGTTGAATGATTATAGCAAAAAGATGCCTAACTAAAAAGTAGTCCTGATAGGGTGACAGAGGCAGGGGTGCTCGGCCTAGAAACACTTTCCAGGATTTATCCGGGACGCCGTGGTCCAGCTCACTTTTTGCCCTCTTGAAAGGTCTCCCACACTTCCCCTCTTGGTAGCTTGAAAGAGACCCCAGATTTGTGGATGGCCCCGCTGCCAATCCTGATACTTTATTTCTGTGGGACCTCGGCAAGTTACTTACTGTCTCCACGCCTTAGTTTCCTTATACATAAATTGGGAATAATAATGATTATCGGGTAAGGATGTTGAGAGGATTATCATGAAAGAATGTGGCAGTTTTGTGAGTCCTTGTCATTGTTGAATGAGCATCATTATTTCCAGAGCCTTCAAAGTAACTTCTTGAGGGTCACCAGAGTCATGAGTTCTTTTTCCTCCACTATGGATGGTTCTCCCAGGTACTTCAGTTAAGTACTTTTTAAAGCCGTGTAAGACAGTAGTCAGTGCCAATGGATTTGGGGTTGAATTCGCTGTTCGTCTCCTGGTAGCTGTATGAGTTCAAGTAAGTTACTTCTCTGAGCTTTCAACATTCTTTTTTTCATTTATAAAATGGAAACCAGAAGTCTCTACCTCAAAGGGTTGGTGTGGGATTGGTGAAGCCTGTATAGTGCCTCACAGGCAGCGTCTTCTGTGAATGGTAGCTCTTGGCATTGCTATTTTTCTTTCCTTTTATCTCCTCACCCACTCACCTCCTGGTCCTCTGATTCTTCCTTCCAGAGCCTTGACTGAACTGCCATCATAGTTCAGCAGTGGACATAGGTGTGCATGTGTGTGGGGGGCAGTCTGGGTGCTTGGGACGGTTCAAGGAAGCCTATTCAGGTTTTTGCAGGTCAGACTCTGGGAGGACCTCTGGCATCCCTGCCTTCTGAAAATGAAGGTGCCTGTAGAAGTGGAAAAACCATCCTGGTTCTGATTCCAGCTCTGTCCCTTTGCTACTCTGCACCAGCTTGGTCAGAATCATTCTCTACCTGCTTCTCTGAGCTGCCGTCAGGTGCTAGATTTCAAGTTCCAGCACAGCACCCTGCACACTGGATCCCAGCCTTGTCTGTACCTTAGCATCACCTGGGGACTCTTATCAATGACCAGCACCCCAGCCCCACCTCCGAGTGCCCTATAACGGCTCTGGCTGGGACCCAGGCATCAGAGCTCTGCAAAGCTCCCCAGGGGATGCCAAGGTGTAGCCGAGACTGAGAAATGGTGCAGAGTGTAGAGCCTCGTGACATGTTTGTTTCCTCCCTTCTTCAAAGAAGTGTAAAGTGATCCTGTGCTGAGGAATTTATGTATGAGGCAGGTGACCTAATTTATTTGAGCCTTGGGACTACGGATATAGCAATCGAGGCTTCTTTCCCACCCCTTCCCCGGGCCTTCTGGCAAACTGGGGCATCTTCAAGGGTTAGAAAAAAAGTAGCCTTGTCTCCCAGCCTATCCTGTTGTTCCAACACAGTTATGTTCTGAGTGCTAGAAAAGGCCTAGCCCTCGCCTGGAGATGTTGTGATACTGCTTTGACCTGGTTTTGCTCCTTTTATGTTTGTTTCTGGGCAGAGTGCTGTTAACTATTCATGCACAGCTCTCCACCCAGCCAGCGGGGCCTCAGGATTCCCTGGGTAGAAAAGGGAATGCCTGATCCATGTCCACTTCCTGTAAAAGGCTAATGAGATGGAAGTAGCTCTTCAGGGTTGGTGCCAGAGTCCTGATATGGCCCAAAGGCTTGGAGACTCTGCACTTCTGGATGGTTTGGGTGATTTTTACATCTTTTAGGTAATTCATATTTGCTTGAGAAATCCTCCTGCTTGAGATCATCTCAAACCCCACCCCACCCCCGTGCCCCAAGCTGGGAAAACATGCTGTGCTCTGGAGAGGGCCTTTGAAGCTTAACATGCATGGGCACTGCCTGGGGACTCTTCCAAGCATGGGTTCTGATTCAGTCAGTGGGAGCGTGGGCCTGAGACTCTGCATTTCTAATAAGCTCCCAGGAGATGCTGATGCTGTTTGTTCAAGGCCCACAGGTTCTAAAACCTTGATCTTCCTTCCTGCTCCCTTCTCCTTCTCACCTCCCCAAGTTCAGGACTATCACGCGTGGAGTATCAGAGTGAGTGGAGTCCATCAGATTTGTGCATCTCTTTGTCAGTATTGTGGTGGCCTCAGCGGTGGCAGCTGCGGGGGGACACTAGACATAGTCAACAGTGGTCATTTTCATAGTGTCACAGAAAGATTCCAGTTCCACATACTACATTGTCCTCTTCAGGCTTCTTTCATGTCCTCAAACTAATTAAACCTCATGACACATTGTGGAATAGGTAGTTATTTTTATTGCTAGGATAAATATTACTTTGAAAATTTTATAACGTGCATCATGTTTTTATTTAATGTGATTTTTTTCTGATTACACCAGTAGTACCTGTAAACAACAGAAAATGTAAAAAACCTAAGATAACCCAGAGAACGAATGAAAAAGACCCATAATCCTGCCATGTAGAGGTAGCTCCTTCCAGCATTTTGGTTTCCTCTCCAATATTGAGTCTACATATAATCCTACTCCCCCTCCCCCAAACCCTTCCCCTGCCATTTGGAGCAGATTGTACATATTGTTTTGCAACCTTAATATATCATATTTCCCCATGCCATTAAACTTTCTCTCCAAAATGACTTTAAATAGCGACATAGTATTCTGTCATAAGGATATGTCATTATTTGTTTAACCAATTTCCTGTTGCTGTTTTCAGTTTTTTACCACTGCCAATAATGCTGAGATCAACATTTTAATGTGCTTGTCTGTTTATTTCCTTCAGCACAATTTCTTTACTTGAAATTGCTGGGTCAAAGATTATGCAGCTTTTTTTTTTTTAAGGCTTTTGATATGTGATGCTAAATGGTCCTGGGGAAGGATTGAGCCCAGTTTAAGTTCCCTCTTGTTTGCTAAGACTTAGATCAAGGAAGTTATCATTGCTCACATTTTATGTGGGGAGCTGTCACTCACCAGCAGTGCCAGGGTATCACTGGAGACACCCAGAGCAGACGTGCCTCGCTGGCACCCCAGCTCCTGGCCAGAGTGTGTGGAATGGCATCCATGCTCAGTGCAATGGTCACTGGGCTGTCAGGGTGACCAGCACCACATTTTGCTTCCTGGATCTGTGAAGATGGCTGTATTTTTGAGGGAAGAGGGTCTTTGGGAGACACAGTGTCTCCTAAACTTTAGGCTCATAATCAAAATATATCCAGAGCCTGACCATTCCCACCACCTGCACTTTTGCCACCCTGGTCGGAGCCCCATCTTCTCGTATCTGGAGGACTGCATAACTTCCCCTACTGGGCTCCTGCTTCTGTACTCACCCCCTTGCACTTCATTCTCAACACAGCAGCTAGAGTGATCCCATTAAGACGTGAATCAGAACAGGTCACCCCTCTGTTCAAAACTCTGTAATGGCTCCCCGTTGGCCTTGGAGTAAAGGTCATGGTCCCCCCACGACCTACAAAGAGCTCCTCCATGCCAAGTCTCCCTGGCATCTCTGACCCCACCTCCCGCTCTGTTGGAACACTTCAGGCCCACTCCTGCCTCAAGGCTATGACTTCTGCCTGGAGTGTTCTTCCCCTGGACATCTGCATGGCTAGCTGCCCACCTCCAAGTCTTTGCTCCTCCATCACCTTCTCCTCAAGGCCCACCCTGACAATCCTGTTGCATTGGTGAACCCCCTTCCCTGCCCCTAGTGTTCCAGGCCCCTCCTACCCTGCTGTATATTTTCTTCTTTCCATGGTGTTAAATACTATGTGTTACAGTTTTAACAAGATCATCCTGGCTGCATATTTTCTTCTTTCCATGGTGTTAAATACTATGTGTTACAGTTTTAACAAGATCACCCTGGCTGCTGTGTTAAGAATAATCTGAGGGCAGAACTGGGGGTCCAGTTCAAGGGCAGAACATGCTATATAATTTACTTCTTTGTTATGCATATGGGCTGTGGACATAAATAAAGATCACCCAGCTGAGAGCAGGCAGAGGCTCTTTATTCAGAGCTGGCTGTAACAAGGGAATCGGCCACCATCATGAGCCTCAGGTGAGACTCAAAGGCAGGCAGGGAAGTGGGGACGGTTGACAGTGAAAAAAGGGGAAGGCTTGAGGGCTGCTTTGATTGGAGGCTGTTGGCCTGAGGAAGCTGGGGGCGGGCCGTCTTCTGTGTTTGGTTTGGGAAGCATATTTGTCTTTTCTCATTGGTCCTGATGTGGATGGGGAGGAAAAATTAGGAAAGCTGGCAGGTTACTGACCAAGTCCTGACCATGGGGGGCTGGTTCCTACAGAGCTTGGGGGATCAGATTTCGGTTTTCATATGTCTGGCTGTTTTCCATTGCAGTGAAAAAAGGGGAAGGCTTGAGGGCTGCTTTGATTGGAGGCTGTTGGCCTGAGGAAGCTGGGGGCGGGCCGTCTTCTGTGTTTGGTTTGGGAAGCATATTTGTCTTTTCTCATTGGTCCTGATGTGGATGGGGAGGAAAAATTAGGAAAGCTGGCAGGTTACTGACCAAGTCCTGACCATGGGAGGCTGGTTCCTACAGAGCTTGGGGGATCAGATTTCGGTTTTCATATATGTCTGGCTGTTTTCCATTGGTCTGTTTAGCCTCTCGGGACTGTGGTGCGTCTCCACGAGGCAGCCATCTTTGTGTTTTGTTCACTGAGGTAACCCCAGTGCCTAGAGAGTGTCTGCCACTCTCAAGAAGAGTCTCTCGATCTTGGCTGAATTCTGTGCTGGGTTTGGCCTACATGACCTCTTGCTTGAGAAGAGCAAGGACAAGAAATCAAAAGGACGGGAAATCCACTCACAGTCCTCAAGCTGAGGTCTTGTTTTTCCCATTTTCCAGAGGAGAAAAGGGGGCTCACAGAGGTTCGACCTCTTACCCAGGGTCACGCCTGCCCCGCCACCAGTGAGTCAGGGAGCCAGGGTTCCTGCCCAGATCTACCTGACCGTAAAGGAGATGTCCGTGTGCAGGAGCTGTTCTGTAGTTAGTCCACGGGAAGTGGAGGGGTGGGGAGCTCGTCCACTCTCCTTTGTGGCAGGAGCAAGATACACACCATCTTCAGATGTCTCTGAATTTTCAGCTAAAATTTTAATAGAAGATGTGCAGCCTCTCCCGACACCTGCCTGCACTGATGACTGGTGCCTTGTAGCTAAAATTAATTAAGGTTCCTAGAAAGAGAATTTCCCTTCATAACCTACCCCTGAAGGTGGAAATAGGCTGGAAATTCATTCTACACCAGAGTTTGGGTGATTGTCTCAGGCTCCAAACAAGTTTCTAAGGCCCCCCTTTGGGCGTGTGTGTGTGTGTGTGCGTGCGCGCGTGTGTGCGCGCGTGTGCGTGTGTGTGCGCGTGCGCGCGTGGTGGGGCCGGGGATGGTTGGGTAGAATGCCTATCATTTACAGCACATTCTTGGAACTTTTCAAGTTAAAGTGTTGCCATGGTAACTCTCATGGTTGTCATTTCTTGATTTGGTGTTGTCACTCATCTCAGTTTCCCATCCCTTAATAATCGTGAAATTCAAGTTACTTGTTCAGAAGTGGACCCCAGAGGCAGGCAGGCAGAGGCCAGAGGGAGGATGTGACCTGGGGAAGGCCAGCAGATGTCACAGAGCTCACTGCAGAGGGGGTGCCAGGTCCAGCTAAGATAGGCCATTTGATCCCTACTATGTGCTGAGCACCCCCTCTACTGTGTGCCAAACATTGCAGCTCTGCCAGGCTGACTTGCGATGCTCCGTTACCAACTCTATGAGCAGTGGAGCCAGGATTTGAGTCTGGATCTTTCTGGCTTCACATCTGTGTTCTTCTACTTCACCATTCCAGCAGTCAGGAAAACCTGACCAGGACTCTGGGGCTGGTTTCTTAGGAGCTAACCAGCAATCTTTCCCCAGGGGTTCCAGAGGCCAAGGTAGGCCAGAGCTGGGTGGAGAGCTGGCTTCAGTTCAGCATCAGGGAGAACATCCTACCAAGTATTGCACTGCCTGTGAAGGAAGTGAGCTCCCCATCACGGGAGGAGTGCAAGCAGGGGGCTGTCAGAGTATGGAGGAGAATCTTCCTACAGGCTGGACTCACTGTCCTCTTTAAAGATTCAGTTACAGAACGGCTGGCTCCCTTTGCTGAGGCTGCTCATCTGGATCCTTGGCATGGTTATGGAGTATCCTGATTAATCAGTCCATTAAAGCTTGCTGAGTGAGCTGTAACCTGCAGTAGGGGTCATTCAGGACAGAAGGTCAGGGGACTCCACTCAGACCTAAAGGTTCTTACGATAGCATAAGAGTATTATCAGACGTGGTGAGTTGGAGAGTCAGGCCGACCTTGTTTAAATCCTGGCTGAGCCATCACTGGCCCACGCGTTCTCTGCTTTGGCACCATTGACTGGATGATTCTTTGTAGTGGGGGAGTGGTCCCTGGTTGAGATCCACTGCGCCAATTTGTATGACCTTTGGCAGATTCAGTAACCTCTTAGTTTTAGTTCCTTCATCTCTAATATGGAGTAACAGGACCTCCTTTCAGGAGGAAACGGAGTAACATTAATCAGGCCTCCAGCACAGCCTGGCACCAAGGAGACACATCTGAGAAAGAACTCTCATACCTAGGTTGTCTGGGGGAGGCAAAACAAGATTCCAACAGAAAGAAGGTTTGGGGTCAGACTTGAAGGGTGAGAAGATGTTTTTCAAAAGGACAAGAAATATCGCGATCATATTCCTCCTCTTCCCTCTGTTCTCCGGGGCTTCCTCTCACTTGCTGATCACTCCCCTTTTCTCTCCTGCAAAGTCGGCCAAAGAGACTCTCTGAGACCCTTGGCTCATGGAAGCAGTAGGTTTGATTTTGGCCTCCCATTTAACCCTCCCTCAACTCCCGCCCCGTGCCTCCTGTTCCTGGCGTGAGCATAGATTTTTCCCCAAACCTGGAGCAGGCCAAGAACAGGCCCTTTTCCCTGTCTTGTTAAGTATGAATTGGAAATTGTTTCCATGTAGCTCCCCTGCCAAAAAAATGCCCTGAGTAAGCGTTCAGAGCTGGCCTGGAGGCAACAGGAGCTACAAAGGCAGCCGAATATTTCATGAAGACCTTTTCATACCACATGCTCTGCTCTTATGGAGGGGGTGGGGGAGAGAGCAAGCTTGGGAGTCAGGTTATCTCAGTCTGAGCCCTGACTCTTTGGTGGAGCTTTGGAGGAAGTCCCTTAACTTCCCTGAATCTCAGTTTCCTCACCTGTGAAATGTACAGGCTTTCAACTAATTAGGGATTTGTTGTGAGGGTCTGTCAGAGGCAATGTAGGTAAAGTATCCGGCAAGGTGCCTGGCACAGAGTAGGTGCTTAGTAAACATTAACTTTCTCGCTGGATTCTTCCTATTCTCTTCCCAGAATGTGTGCCTTTGGGAACAGCATAGTCCTTCTGGGTGACACAGGCCCGTGGCGTGGGACTCCTAGAGGGATTAGGCTCAGGGCAGCCTACCAGCCAGCTCCTTTGCATCTGAGCTTTGGGATCAGGCCCAGCATCCTTGGAGAGCTCACAGAAGGCAAGATGTAGAGAAGTCTCGCTGCTCCAATAGCTGAACATACTGTCAATTCCAAACTAAGCCAGCCTATCCGAAGGCTGGTTTAAAATAAAGAGGTGACAAGCAAGTGCCTTCCTGGTCTTTGTTCAAAGATGAGTAATTAGAAGAGCAAAATAGAAGCCTGATGAGGCTTTCCTGCCCCAGGCCCAGGCTCCAGCCTCAGGCCAGACCCTAGCCCCTCCCTATTCCTCCCAGGGAGGCAAGGTTGCTGTAAAGAAAACAAGAGGATAGTGGTGTTTTGTAACTATATTTATACCTATATCAGACTTGATGTTAATGCCTCTGAATAATTTATCATTTTTCTTTCTCAGCTGGCCTCTCCAGCAATTTTCTCTCTCAGGGTGGAGGGAGTTGTTATACAGGAAACAATGGAGTCAGACAAACACAGACTCCAAGGCTTTTGCTTTCCTAGGGCTGGATGACATGATGAGGTATCCTATTATGAAGCAGGGGCCTCATTAAATTTAGGTGGCAGGTATTCTTGTCTCTATTTTACAGACAGACAGTGGAGGCTCAGAGAGGTTAAGTAACTTACCTAAGACCACACAGCAGGAAGTGAGAGAGTCAGGATTCAAATTCAGGTCTTTCTGATTCTGGAGTTGGCTACTTCTATTAAGATGGGCTCCTTTCTCTGCTCTCCTTTACCGTGTGTGTGTGTGTGTGTGTGTGTGTGTGTGTGTGTGTGTGTGTGTGTGTGTGTATGTGACTAATGCTACCTGTTAGCTTCCAGGGCATCTCATCAAATCACCCCCAAACAGTGTGCAGGTGACTAGAGGTGGAAAGAGGGACCTTGGAGGCTCAGAAATGAGAAGCCGGGATGAGGGAGTCCCTTGGTCTAACAACTGTGTATTAGTGGTATCTGTACATTGCACCTCTTAGAAGGGGGTGATTAGCAGCTCTAAACCACCCCAGACAACGGGAGAGAGTGCACTCTTATCACCTGCCTCTCATAATTAAAGTCCATCATAGACTTTTAATGGGTATTTTGTAATAGACATCCAGGCTTGAAAGGAATCCTACTGTAGATGGAGATCAAGTCTCCCTGCAAAGGTACTGTCCCCCTGATACCTTTTTTAAAAATTTCAGAGCCAGGGAAGATTATGCATTTTCTGTATTCTGTTCCTTTAGCTCCTATTTAATTATTGGTGACCTGGAGATGACTCTCTTTCAAGCATTTTAAACTCTTCATTCTGCCTTGGTGAAAACCCTGCTGGAATTACCATATGAACTCTCTGTGGGAGATAGGCCTCTGAAAATTAGCCAGGGACACTTATTCCAAAAGTGCCCATCGTTATGACTTCAATAAAATGCACTGGGATAAAGCAGTTGTTAGTAATGTTAATAACAGCTGTATTTTGATAGGAAGGCACTTTATGACTGTATCAAGTGATATCACATTCCGTTAAATAAAGTACTATTTGACACGGGCAAATTCCTTGATATTAAATTCCAGAGAGCTGTATGAAATACTTGGTCTCCTTCACATATATGCGTATGGAAGCGGCCATGCCATTTTTTTTTTTTCTGGATGACTAAGAAAACTTGCAGACTCAGTAATGGAATGATATTCCAAGAAGGCTTCTTATGTGAAATAGTTTGATTTGATTTAAAATTTTATGAGCATTTAAAAAAATGACCAGTGTGTTTTCAGATGTCTCCACATGTGATTTTGCAAAGGGGAGAAATGAGAGAGAGTCACATTTAAAAAATTTCTTCTGTGTGGCAGATACTTCTGTGCAGGGCTCGTCTCACCTAAGGCACACACAAGCGCCACTCTAGATATTATCAGCTGGGTTTTCACTGACGGCAAAGCTGAGGCTATGGAAAGTTAAGTAACATCCCTAAGGCTACCCTGCTGGTGGACTTAGGATTGAACCTGACTTTATCCAACTTTGAAATGTGTGCTGTTACCTCTGCCCCATGCTGGCCTCCTGGAACAGGGTTTCAAGCCTTTTTTCCATATTGCGTGTGTGTGTGGATATGTGGAAGGGCGTAATAGCTTTCTTTTTTTTCCCATGAAGGAGAACCCCATTAAAACACTGTTTTGTGTCCAAATACGTTTGAGAAATGCCAAATTAGACAGGTTAAACGTGTTCTTGCACTGCAGGAATTCTCAGAGCCTTGACTATACAGATGTGAATCTCCATGAAAGGGAAATAGCGCATAAGTGTTCTCGAACTCCCAACATAAGAGTTTAAAAAAGTGTTTGCAGAGCCTCTCCTAAGAGCAGCGTTCCTTCAGAAACTCTTTGGGAAGTGCTGACTCCATGGATTCAAGAAGGGACGGGGTTCTGAGAAGTGATCAAGGCAGAAGGCTGCCCTGCAAGCACTCTGGTTGCCATTCTTCTTGGCGGGCAGCAAGCCTACCTTCTCTTTCTGATAGTCACTCAGATAAATGGAGTGCTTTTCTGTTCCAACCCCTTCCAACCTGTTTTATCGGAAGCATCAAAGGTTTAAATACAGAGAATAAGGGTTTAACTTATTTTTATATGTTAAGTCATTGGGAGGGAGAAAATCTTTACCTTGTATTGTGAGGATTTGCATTGTTGAAAAAGCTAAAAGACAAAGATAAGCTTTAAAAATATATACAGAACAAAGAGAACACAATGGGTTGGAATCAAAATATTTAAATCTGCCTTATTCCATTAAGGGAACTAAAAAAAAAAAAAAAAGGCCTCTCTCTCCCCCCCCCTCCCCCCCATATACACACACACACACACAGTCACACTGGAATTGTCACACCCCAAACTGTCATACCCAAAACCTTCCCACCCTGGATCTGGAAGGGAACTGAGGGATAATTTAGCTCACCTATGTAGCTAGAGAAACTGAGGACTCAGAGAAGGATGGACCTTGCCGCAACC
Source organism: Physeter macrocephalus (assembly GCF_002837175.3). Classification (NCBI taxonomy): domain Eukaryota; kingdom Metazoa; phylum Chordata; class Mammalia; order Artiodactyla; family Physeteridae; genus Physeter; species Physeter macrocephalus. The sequence continues at coordinate 53,541,433 of NC_041229.1, forward strand.
CACAAAGCCAGTTAGTTCATGGGACGTCTGGCCAAGGGGAGGAGACAGGGATGGTGTCCAATATCTTCTGAACTGCTGTGTGGCAGCCCCTAATCTCTCTACCTCCTTACAACCAACCCTGTAGGAGGGCGTTAGCTTCACTTCAAGTGGAGGAAATTAGGAAATTAGGCTGGGACGTGATCCGCAAGGCACCATGTATGGTAACTGGCTGTAATGGCATTTGAACCCACCGTAAAGTCCATATCACAGCATCAAGTCCAAATTTTGAGCTTCTTGACTGCCAATCTGATTTTACCATCTTACCCCGTACCCACCCCTGACTCACAGGAAAGAGCTGGGGATTGATGTACCCCGTTGCCTTTGAGTGAGAGAGGCAGGAGGGATCACATCCATCCGCGGGCTGTGGTCGCAGTGGGTGCCATTCTGAACATGGAGGGAGCAGTACTCATCCCCGTGGGTGTGGGCCGCGCAGCTTCCTTGTTCCCAGCTGCTCAGGTGGTTTATAAGCAGCCGGGTGAGTCACACAGCAGATAGAGGCCACTGACTCAGCACAGAGAGGGAGGTGCCCTCAGTTCTTGATTCAGTGTTGCCATGGCTCGCTGGGGGTGGTTTTGAATTCTTTAAAAAGCCAGGTAGGTTTTTATCTTCTTGACTGCTTTGGATGTGAGTTTGTTGTGAAGGCAGGGGGATGGCTCAGCTGCCATCCATGGACTTCTTTCCATCCTATGCTTCAAACGTTTATAAGCCAAGCCTGTTATAAATATGGCCTGGAATGTACACATTCCAACGAGGAGGGCTGCCTTCAGAGGTGGTACCTGGAGGGGCCACACATTCATTCAGGTGATGCTGTCATTGCTGGACACAGGGTTGGACTCCTCCTTGGGACTTTGGGAGTTCAGGCATTCATTCACAAGTCTATCAATTAGTATTTGTCAAGCATGTGCAATTTGCCAGGCACCGTGGTTGGCCAAGTCAGGGAAAATGACAACTGCTACCTTCAAGACACATGCCTGTGAAGGAGTGATTGAAGAAGGGTGTACATATACCGGGGGCATACAGGAGGGCAGCCACTTCTGCATAGAGGCCATCAGGGAAGGTGTCACATAGGAGGTGAAGCTTGAACTATGTTGAAGGGTCATGAGTCAGCCAGGGTGACAGGAGAGGTTGTTCTACATGGCAGGAACAGCATATACAAATACAAACAGGAAAATGGTAGATCAAATTATTTCAGAAGGACTCAAGCAAAAGACGTCGTACTGGGTGATGAAGTGGTAAGGGGGAGAATAGATTGGAGAGGTTCTTAATAGCCAGCATTGACCTTCAGAGCCAGCTTATAAGTGACACGGTTGGCTGTGACTCATCAGATAGAAGTGGCATCTTGTAACCAATAGTATCAGTATTCCTGGTGTTGTCCGTGTTCCACGTACTGCAGTCCCAGTATCTTTTGCTTATTTAGGGAAACCAACTGCACTTTAAAGAAGCAAATTTACCACCATTGAGAAGACTTCCCCAAAGAGATATTCGAGACCAGTGCTTTTCAGTAGAAGCTCCGCCGGGATGGAACCGTTCTATATCTGTGCTCTCTAATATGGTAGCCATTTGTCACATGTTGCTATTGGGTCCTTGAAATGTGGATAGAATAAAATTTTAAATTTTATTTATACTTTATTATATTTGTAGTAGTTATTTATCATGCAGAATTATCTGTTATATGTATTTTCTCTTTCTGTTGGGCTGGGCTGGTCAAGTGGGAGGAAACAGACAAGCTTACTGATGACGCAGTGCTATATATCATATACGCCATATATATATGATATATATGCAATGCTGTATATCATTGCTGATGCTATGTATCTCACCACGTGGGATATACAGTGGGAAAAGGGCCTCCTTGGAGGTGAGCACTCCAGCCAGGGAGAATGCAGGTAAAGGGTGACTTAATCTGCCTGGGGGCCACCAGGGTAAGCCTTTAGAGAGGAGAGGACTTCTTAATGGGCCCTGTGAGTTTTAGGAGCTCTCCAAGTGGGGAAATGTGGAAGGACTCCCCAGGCAGAGGACAGAGCCTGAGAAAAAGGCTGTAAGCTCTGGAAAAGTGCATCCACAGGGGAAGCCGGGTGGGATGTGGTGACCTCAGGAAGAAGGAAGCCAACTCAGGAGCTTGGACTTTTTTCTGATGGCGCAAGGGAGCTATATATAGGTGATATCGCATCGTGAGTATCAGCAGGAGAGTCACGGGCATCGTCCAGGATGGCGGGAGATGTGAATACCGCTCTTCCAAGGGCTGTGTAATTCTGTAGACATGGACCGAAAACACCACAATTCAAAGGCAAGGATTTAAAGTAAAATGCAAAGGTAAAATTTCTTCTACTTAGGTAGGGCTCTTCTTGTTATATTGTCTCATTTACTACCACTCTCATGTTTGGTGTTTCCTGCCAGTTAAGTGCAAACAGCAGTATCCCGGCACTAGAAGGGTTTTAGGGAGGAATCCCACATGAGCCATCGGCAGCCCAGAGAAAGAAAGTGACGTCCAGAGAGGCAAGCCGGCCTGCTCCTAGCTGCTCATCTTTCCCTTACAGCATGTAGCCTTGCCCTGGGTGCTAGAACTTAAGTCTCTGGGCTAAGGAAAACTCCAGACACATTTCCAGTGCTTACATAAGAGTCAACAGCTTGAAGGACATCTGCCTTTAAAGAACAAAAATAAAGTTCTTTTCAGTGATTCTGTCAGCGCACCGTAAATGTGCTCAGCATTGGTGTGCTGATGCCAGTTCTTAGATTTGAGGCTCTCCGTTAACTACTTTCCAGATATCTGTTTTGCCTTTAATGTTATACAGTATCAATATATTGATCAGGGTCTCAGCCACAGTGTACCTTGGCTAAACTGTCCTGTGTTTCTAGCAAATAGGGAATGACTGCGTGAGGGGTAACAGTGTCAGTGTTACATTTGTCTGCAGCGTAGACACAATTTTTCTTTGTTTTTGGCCGCTGTCTGGTTATGCTCCCAAGTCCTGACTGTGCCTGAGAAATGGGATGCCAGCCCTGCACAAGAGCAGTGTAAATGGCAGGCCCGCCCTCTGGGGTGTAGAGCAGAGGTCTGGAAGGGAAACTGGCCTTGCCTCCAGCTTATCGTGGTATCAAGTAGGCCAAACTAGCTGACCTCGCTGAGTCTGTTTCCCCATCTATAAAACTGGATGTTAATACTGTCCTCATTAATACGTTATGAGGGTGAGATGCTATAATATATGTAAAACTCTTAGCATTATATCTGTCACATATAGCCATACCTCACTTTATTGTGCTTCCCAGATACTGCTTTTTTTTTTTTTTTTTTTTTTACAAATTGGAGGTTTGTGGCAACCCTGCATTGAGCAAGTCTATCAGCGCCATTATTCCAACAATATTTGCTCACTTTGTGTCTCTGTGTCACATTTTGGTAATTCTCACAATATTTCAGACCCTCCACCAGCAGAAGGATTAGGACTGAAAAGCTGAAAGCTCAGATGATGGTTAGCATTGTTTAGCAATAAAGTATTTTTTAATTAAGGTGTATATACATTGTTTTTTTTAGACATATGCTGTTGCATTACTTAACAGACTGCAGTATTAGTGTAAATGTAATGTTTGTATTGCAAAAATTCATGTGACTCAATTTATTGCCATGATCTGGTACCGAACCCCTAATACCTCCAGGTATATCTATAGTAGGGTAACAGGGTAACAGTTTAATACATGGTAACTAGCACTGTTATTTTTGTCAAATTTTTATATCATAGCTAAAGATTTTTTTCAATAAGCACACGAAAGGATGCTCAACATCCTTAATCATTAGGAAAATGAAAATTAAAACCATAACGAGATATGACTTCAACCCCATTCAAGTGCCTAAAATTGAAAAGACTGGTTATACTGAACTTTGGCGAGAACATGAAGCAACAGAAATGTAAAATGGTGGTACTACGACTTTGGAGAACAGCTTGGTAGCTTCTTAAAAATTTAAATGTACCCCTGGCTTATGACCCAGCCATTCCACTCCTAGATAGGTACCCAAGAGATATAAAAGCATATTTACATACAGAGTCCTGTACAGGAATGTTCACAGAAGCTTTACTGGTAAGAGCCAAAACCTGTAAATGACCCAAGTGTCCATCAGCAGGTGACTAGGTAAGCAAATTGTGGTATATCCCATACAATGAAATATCACTCAGCAATAAAAATAAAATGAATTCTTGATAAGCCCAGCAACATGGATCAATCTCAGAATAATTATGCTGAGTGGAAAAAGCCAAACAGAAAAATACGTGCTGATCCCATTTATACAAAAGTCTACAAAATGCAAAGTAATATCTTGTGATAGTAAACAGATCGGTGGTTGCCTGGAGATGGGTGAGGGGAGGAGGTTAAGGGGAAGCTTGTGGAGGTGATGGATATGTTCACTGTCTTGATTGTAGTGACACTTCACAGTTTGTACCAAAAATACCAAAAATCAAGTTATACAATTTAAAAATGTATAGTATTGCACATCAGTTATAGCTCAAAAAGTTTTTTCAAGTCGATGTCCACTGCCAGGAAAGGCAAATAACATACTCATAAACCAGAGTGTGTTTATAAAATGACAGTTTAGCTTCAGATGCTACCACGGTGAATAGGGTTGGACTCCTACTTCTACCATTTGCTGTGTGATGTTGGACAAGTTACTTAACCTCTCTGAGCTGCAGTTTTTTCGTACAAAAGTGGAGTCAATGAGCTTGTATCTTGCCATTGCTGTGGTATATAGAGGTCTTAGCCTAGAGTCTGACTCTATGCAGTGAATGCCCCAAATTGCTCTCTATAATGATAGTATTATTTATTACTTTCAGGTTTGTAAAGTACTAAGCTACCTCAAACCAACAGCAAACAGGTGAAAATTCCTATGGATCAAAATGAGTTGCTGTTTTGTTCTCGCTTGGGACACAGAAATGAGTGCTTTAAATGTGCTCTGAAACAGTTTGTTCCCTTTGGTTGATTAAGCATGCTTTAATTTCACAGATACCAGTTCCTTTCAGCAAACATTCTTTGAGGGATCAGGAGGACTTCCCAAAAGAAGGGACTAATCATAGAATCTTAGAATTGGATGAGACAGGAACAGCCTCTAATCCAACACTGTTGTTTAATAGGGACGACCATTGAGGCTGGGGAAGGAAGGTGTCTTGTCCAAGGTTACAAAGTGGTGGGGTAAGGAGTGAACCTGGTCTCCTGGCCACCCAGTTAGCCAGCTTTCCTGTGCTCCGTGGGGCCCCTACCTCTAAGCCAGACTGCATTTCACAGATGGAACAGGGGCAAGGTCAGCTGAGGCCATGTCCCAGTGATCAGATTTAATGAATTTTAAATGAATGAGGTTTTCTGCCCAAGTCAGATTCGAGGTGCTCAGGGGGCCACGGGCCAAGGTTTTGGCATTCTTTGTCCATGACCCAGGCAGGACTCTTTGTTTGAGTTCTGTCTCTCTACTCAGCCCCTCTGTCTCTGCCTCGTGTTTCAGAACCATTTATATAAGTTTGCTTTGGGAAGGCCTGTTAAAAAAAAATTGAAAGCCAGTTGTGTTTTTATTGCTTGGGCCATAACATGTAGGGCTAAAAGAATTATGTCTGTTTCCAGTAGTGAACAGCTTGGAAAAGTAAATTCTTGGAGGCCCAATTCCAGAAGATTGACACGGGAAGCTTTTGACAGAGCACCGATAACCCTCCACGTGTGCGATTCTCGGCCTCTCTTACTTGTGAACGTAGGCAGTAATATGGAACGTTCAGATGGTGCCTTTACAGGCTTTCTTTCTCCTGGTCCTTGGACTCAGCCTATGGGGTTGGGAGGCAGGGTTGTTCAACTCCTGCATGACTTTGAGGAAAGTGAGACCCACAGAAGTTCATTGGCTTCTAAGATCACCAGCTCCTGTGCAGCAGGGTTTGAACCCAAGTCTCCCAGTGGGGAATGCCAGCTCTACACTGTTCCAGGCCAGCTTTTCTGGAATTTCTCTGAAGGCTTTGAACTCAAAGGAGGTACCTTCCAGTGTGTGTTGGCAGGGCTGCAGTGGGGACGGCCAAGGGATTTTCTTCCCCTCCCAGGGCAAAGTCAAGGTGAATTTTGAAATTTGGAGATAAATTGTATGTATCTTTCTGCATCTTTTTTTTTTTTCAGTTCTCTATATAGGGTGCATGAATAAGGTCTATATAGAGCCACAAGGAATTGATCATTCTTTTTCCTAAAACATTTGCCATATATGCTTGATCTGTGTGTGTGTACATATATGTAGATATATGTTTTTCTCCACTTTAGCAGACATGCTTCTTTTTTCTTACATATTTTAGCATGCTTCTTTTAAAAATAAGGATATTCTTCTACATAACCATGATGTGATGTTTATATAATACCTAAGAAAGGTAACAATAATTTATAATTGTCATCTAATGTCTAGTCCATATTCAGATTGCCCCAATTGTCCAAAAAAATGTGTTCATGGCTTTTTTTTTTTTCTCCTCAGCTAGGATCCAGATAAAATTTATGCATTATATTTGTCTGGTATGTTGAACCAACATTCTTAATAAGTAGTCTTCATGAGCTAGAATCATCTCCAAATTAGAGTGAAAAAGACCTCTCCAGCTGAGACAGCTGTTAGGGCCTGGCCTTGAAGTTCTCACGGGAATATCTGTGCCTTCCCTCTGATGTCCGTTGACCAATCAGTGGGAGGAGCTGGAGTCGGGATGGAGAGTCTCAGTGAGGCAGGGAAAGGCAGAGTGATCTATCTGCTTACCAGAAAGGCTGTGGATTCCAAGGCAGCTGGAACCAGAGTGACCTGAATCCATGGCCAGTTGCTCAGGAGGCAGGAAGTTTTCACAAGACTTTGTAAACAGCCTGGAGTGTGAACCCGTGGCTGCTGGCCTCGGGGACGGGGGACAGTTGCCAGGAGGTTTGGGAATCCTGTGAGGAATAGGAGCAGATTTGGAATATAAGGGGGCTGAAATATGTGTTTTTACTCTGACTTCTTTTTCTGCTTCTCATTTTATCCATTTTGAGAATGAACATGTCCTGTGGACATCTAGAGATTCCTATTTGCTGTAGATGGATCAGATGCCTTTTAATTATGACAACATCATTAAGACAAAGTATAACTGATACCTCCATAAGGTGCCTGTTGCTGGTGCCTGTAGCACTGCACCCTTGCCTTCGTTACGTAGTGACCCTGACCCGTATCCGCCTCCCTTCTGAACTGACCATTGCATTCTCAGTGCTGATTACAGTGTGTGGCTGTGGTACAGTGAAGATGCTCTTGGAATAGACCACGGTGGTCCAGAGTGATACGGGCTGTGACTAGGCAGAACACCGTGGGAGTGCACAGAAGAAGAATGAATGAGTGGAGGCGTGCATGTGTGAGAGGATAATAAATAGGTATGTTTTCCAAGAGGCTAGTACTAGGGAGTTATTGGGAGATGGGATGAGTACTTATTTATTTGAGAAATACTTATAAAATGCTTCTGCAATGGCACTTTAGAAGTGCTTTATAAATAAATTAATTTTCTTGCAACCCTTATGAGGTAAGGACTGTTGTTTTTCCTACCTTATGTTTGAGGAAACTGAAGCATGGAAAGGTTGGATGACTTGTCCCAGGTCATGTAGGTAGTAAGCAGTGGAGCCCGGACTTGGCCCCAGATAATCCAGCTCCAGAGTCCACCCTCAGTCACTGCACTATGTGTTTGAGTGGGGTTGGCTGTGCCACGATCAGGAAGTCACTCTGATAGCTGAAAGGTGTGTAGCAGGGATGGCATTAAGGCTGTCCTGGGTGACCAGACAGCAGAGGACCTGTCACCCAGCTTGACCATCTTGAAGGAGCCAGACTCTCTGACAGTCCTGGGGCCTGTTGCCTCACCCCCCTGTTGGATACCCTCACGGGGCAGCATTTCAGTGAGTGTGGCTATTTCTTGAGGATGCCCCTGGACTTCACTGGTCAGCTAAGCGGTTAATAGGGTTGGGAAGGCTGTGTTCTCTTGGGGTGCTCAGGAAGGCTCCAGAGCTGTCGTGGTGGCTGTGCCTGTTCCCTTTCCCAACCCCTTCTGGTCACAGAGCCTCATCCCCTGGCAGGAAGGCTGGGCAGGTGGAGCTGTGCTGTGACATGATGGATCCAAACAGAGATCTGCTCCTCTGGGCTCCCCTGCAAAGGTGGGGTCCCCAGGCACTGGTTTCCATGGTCATGGAATTCCCTCTTTTTTTTTTTTTTTTTGCGGTACGCGGCCCTCTCACGGCCGTGGCCTCTCCCATTGCGGAGCACAGGCTCCGGACGCGTAGGCTCAGCGGCCATGGCTCACGGGCCCAGCCGCTCCACGGCACGTGGGATCTTCCCGGACCGGGGCACGAACCCGCGTCCCCTGCATCGGCAGGCGGACTCTCAACCACTGCGCCACCGGGGAAGCCCATGGAATTCCCTCTTGAGGATGAACATTTGTTGGTGTTTAATAATGCTGTTCAGTGTTTTGAATGGCTACAAATGCTTGTCCTTATGTGTTGACAGAGCTGACATAGAACCGTCAGGGAGTAGCCTTCCGGAGTTGGAAGGAAGCTAAAACATCTTCCAATCAACTCCTCTTGAGGCTTTGTTCACTTCAATTGGACAGATCTTTCCTGAGCTTATAACAGTACCTGGAGATGAGTAGAGGAAACCTCAGGGAGCTTGCAATGTAGTGGATGCTCTTCTTTCCTGCCTTTTGTGAAAAGGAAAGCTGAGAGGGAGCGGGGCTGTGGCAGAAGAACACTGGGAGAGCAGCAGCGAGGAACAAGGGAGCAGAGAGAGGAAGGACCGTGTCTTCCAAGGACAACTTAGGCTCTGGGTCAGACACACCTCGATTTGATTCTTGGTGCCACTACTTATTCCCTCTGTGATGGAGAGCAAATTGCTTAACTTCTCTGAGTCTTAGTTTCCTCGGATGTTAAAGGGGCTCATAACACCTACCGCAGTGGGTTTGTCCGGGACACTGCCAACGGCACTGCATCAATTTTCATTAAACAAAAGCAAGAGGAGGACCATTTAGCACAGGGGTATCTATTGCTGCAAACCTCCACAGGTCCTTAGGGCGTTACTCAGTCATAGCCATGTAGTCTCTGGAGTTTGCTAGGAGCCTGGTGAAGGTAGTGTGGTCTAGAGGGGAGTAGGCAGGCTTGCATCGCCCTAGCACTGAGGCTTTGAGCACTCACCCACCCTCTCTGAGCCTCACTCTCGCTATCTGTGAAATGGCCAACTAGCCTACATGGAGGGGTCTGGACCTGCCTAGAAGGGCTTACTAAATGGAGGCAGGAAGTTGAAGACAATTCAGAATATGGTGCTGGCTGTGTAACTCAATGACCCCATCTACGTGTGTGTGTGTGTGTGTGTGTGTGTGTGTGCGCGCGCATGCGCGCGCGCGCATACGCGTGTCTGTTTATACAGGAAAAGGGATGATTAGCAAGGGCGTAGGGCTTGGAGGCAGCTCAGACATGGAGAGACATGCTCAAAGAATCCCCTCTCTCTATAGAGTGTAGGACTTATTATGGAGGTTGAGAGAGAAGATAAGAGGAAGAAACGGGGTGAAGGGAACTCACACTTATTAAATGCCTGCCAAGTACCAGGCACTTTACTACCTCTGTAAGCTCTTAGCCTTTGCTGTAAATCCATTAGATAAGCAATACTATTCCTAGTTTTTGAGATGGTCTCAAGGAAGATCAGAGAAGGCAAATAATTTGCCGAGAGTCACACAGCTCTCTGAATTTCAAAACCCTTCCATGAAACCTCTCTGCTTATTCATAGATGTGTCTTAGGACAGAGCTATATTTGGGGAAAGAAAGGGAGTTGATGTTAAGAGGTGCGAGTATAATTCCTGTTTATATAAACAGTTCTAGGAGGAAGTCATTTCCAGGTGGCAAATACTATTCTTTTAGTCAATTAGTGTTCCCTGAGCACCGGCCAGGCATAGTTCCAGGTGGTGGAGATGGAGCAGACCCAGGCCCTGCCCTTGTGAAGAAGTAAGAAGAGAAAGCAAATCAGTTCAGAGAGTGGTCAGGAAGGAAACGGGACCGGACGGTGTGATAGAGAGAGACTGGGGGTTGGGGAGGAGGAGCTGAGATAATGTCTTAGTTCTTAGTGCTTGGGTTCTCCCCAAAGCAGACCCAGAGGAAAGGGTTTATTTGTGCCATGATTCCAGGACGCATGGTGAGGGAGCAGGGAAGGGAGGAAAGCTAAGCGCAGGTGCAACACTGATTGGGTCACCACTGTGGGCAGGGCCCTCAGTCCTTGGAGGGCCCTCTGAGAGACACTGATGCACTGGCCGGACAGTTGTTCCATGGGGGGCGAAGAAGCAGGGGTGTCCATCTACCAAGGTACGCTTCTCATTGGTTGTGGATTGCTTCCAGGGATGTTAACCTCCAGGTGTTTCCACCCAGCCCTGTGCGTGGGTTTCCACTGCCAGAGAGTCCCCAGCAGAGAAAAGAGGTGGGAAGCCTGTGTGGTCTGGAGACTGTCCATGGATACAGCAGGGGGGCCCAGGGGATCCACAGTGTCTGCTGTAGATGGGCTGGTCAGAGAGACCAGTGTGGGAGCTGAGGCATGAATATGAGGGGCTGGCTAGCAGGGAGCCAGGGGCAGTGAAAGCCACATGGCTCCTGGGAAACCATCCTTCCACTCTCCTTTGTGGGAGCCTGGAGTTGCAGGAGTGAAAGCTCATCAGCCATGGCCCCGCAGGTACTAATCGTAGGCCAGGCAGGTCTCCGCCGTCTCCATCCCTCTTTGGTCCCTCTTGGCTGGGTCACACAATATGCCTCACTCTTATTTAGCCAAAGAACTTAGAAATGGCCTTACAAAGACCTCCCTTGTCAGATGATTTAAGTACCACTCCATTGCACCAGGATCTACCTTTAAATGTTTCAAATACTTGCCAACAGCTTGAAAAGGTGCCCCAGCACACCCTCCACTCCATTCTACCACTGGGCTATATTTAGCCTCAAGGCCAATTTCCAGCCTTAATATATTCCACTGTTTCTGGACAAGAAGCTCACAACCAGGTTTGTCTCTGTGACTTACTATAAAACCAGCAACAAACAACACACACACACACACGTACACACAATATTCCCCACAGACAACACTTTACAAATCAGGCAGAAGAAGATAAAAGGACTACTTAACACTTCCCATTTATTCCATTCGACAGCAAGGTGCTTTATAAAGCCCAAGCAGTTATATAGTTATTTTATAATTATTAAATCTGCATTGAGCCCCAGGAAAAGCCCAGATGCCTTCAGGTCCCTCTGGTTTGGCCTACAAGCCATCCATGGATTCATCGGTGCGATGCTACCACTACCTCTTGTGGCTGCTGGGCAAGAGTGGCCCTTCTTAACCCGCTGGCATTTGGCTTTGATGGGTTTCCCGTCACATATATCTTCCTTTCTGTATCGGCCAACATCCTCTAACATCATTATGCATAGAAGAGACAAATGTGATGATGTGGGATGAAATATTACTATCCCCCGAAGTGCAGTTCTGTTCCTTTCTCTTTTCATGCCAGGTATTTGGCAGATTATATGCCTAATTTCATTTAATATAATCCTCACAATGACCTTATCCAATAGTGATCCTCTCTTTTAGAGATGAAGAACTTAGCCTCTGTGACTTGCCCCAGGTTACACCTAAAGCAAGTGGAAAAGTCAAGATTCGGACCCAAGTCTAATTATAAAGCCCATGATCCCCACACCAGGTGATTCTCCAAGTGCGGTCTCCAGAGCAACAGCATCAGCATCGCCTGAAATGAACATCCTCAGCCTCCCCTGAGACCTACCGAATGGGAGACTGTGGGGTGGGGTCCAGCACTCTGTTTTTTTTTTGTTTTTTGCGGTACGCGGGCCTCTCACTGTTGTGGCCTCTCCCGTTGCGGAGCACAGGCTCCGGACGCGCAGGCGCAGCGGCCATGGCTCACGGGCCCAGCCCCTCCGCGGCATGTGGGATCTTCCCGGACCGGGGCACGAACCCGCGTCCCCTGCCTCGGCAGGCGGACTCTCACCCACTGCGCCACCAGGGAAGCCCCCTAGCACTCTGTTTTAACAAGCCCGCCAGGTGGTTCTGGTGCACTCTAAAGTTTGGAAAAAACACTGTCATTGACCATTTTTTAACCGCTAATGGATGCTTAAACTAGAGGTTAAACTTTGAAGGAGCTTTGAAATTCCCCCTCCTCTTTGGGTATCATTAAAGTGAAGAAAATCCTAACATTTATTTTTCCTTTAGTAAGCTTGCCTTTCAGATTTGGAAAGATTTAAACTTTCAGCCAGCTATCTGGATTTGTATCTAGGTCTCACCATTTATTAACTATGTGATTTGGGGAAACTTATTTAACCTCTATAATCCTTGGCTTCCAAGTCTGTACATTACAGATAATAATAATCCTTTACAGGATTCTTGTGAGGATTAAATGTCAGTGTCTGCAGAAGTGTTGAGCCTAATGCCAAGTGTATCATAAGGGTCCAATAAATATTAGCTAATTGTTTATAATTGTATGGTTGGCTTGCTTGTGTTAACTTATTAGTAATAATATCTAAACTGTGTAATGCTTTTAAAATTGTATCCTCCATTTAGAAGTTCAGCATAGGTTTTTACACATATCCCCATATCCCCTCCCTCTTGCGTCTCTCTCCCACCCTCCCTATCCCACCCCTCTAGGTGGTCACAAAGCACTGAGCTGATCTCCCTGTGCTATGCGGCTGCTTCCCACTAGCTATCTGTTTTACATTTGGTAGTGTATATATGTCCATGCCACTCTCTCACTTTGTCCCAGCTTACCCTTCTCCCTCCGCGTGTCCTCAAGTCCATTCTCTATGTCTTCAGCATAGGTTTTATAAAACAGTTTTCTGTAGCTAACTTGAGTGATATTTTTAAAGCCTGCCATTCTTATGTTTGAATCTTAGCAATTAGTATGGTTATTAGAATAACTGTCTAAAAGCATCAGTGCTCCCATTAAAAATCATTTATGGAAATCTGACACATAGTAGGTCCTCATCCATGTTTGTAGAGTAATGAATGAATGATCAATCCACAGATGCTACTCTAAATCTGAACATTGCCCACACACAGTTAGTTTGGGGGACAGAGGCTGGAAGTTGTCTCCTGTTCTCTATTATAAGCCCAGCGCGCAGGGTAGAGTCTGGCTTGGAAGTAAATGGTCAATAATTCCTCTTGATTGAATTTTTTTAAAGAAATGCTTGTATCTTTAATCTCTTCTATAATAACATGCTTTGTGATCTTATAAGCAAAGATCAAAGGAAAAATATATTTTTCTCCCTATATACTCTCCTGCCTAACATTTTTTTTTTAAATGAAATTTTCAGAGTGATCAAATAAGACTTAGGACCCAGGAAACCTGGATTCTTGGTTCTGCTTTCCTGCCAGCTTGGCTTGGATGTGACAAAGGCCTGTCCCTGAACTCTCAGCATCTTTTGTCCTGTGTAAGTGGAGAAAGTTGGACTAGATCAGTGTTTTCCACCGGGGGACCAGTACCAAATGGTTGTAGGTGTGTTACCGAAGCAGAGTGTTAAATAACATTGAATCACATGGTGAGAGAGTCCTATTTCAATTCCTGTTCAATCTTTGTGATTGAGTTAAGGAGAGAGCCTGATTGTGGTGCTGGTAGGTATTAAATACCTTGGATGATGCTTGCTAATCTCCCATTTTAACAAAGGTCCGGGTCTGGATAAGGAGGCAACGGTCTTTACTTGGTTTTGTACTCACTGTGTTTATTTTTAAGTTTTCTCTTCTATACATGAAGAAATGGTGGTTGTTTTTTTTTTTTAACTTAGCATAACGAAATACATTTTCCTTTTTTTTGAATAAATGAATTCAAGAAACAAAAAGTAAGTTGAGTAAAAAAAAAATCAGGTTAATAATAGTGCAGGTAGCCTGAAAGTGTAGAAATCACAAAAATGGAGCAAGAAGGTTGGAATCTAGATGATGGTCAACAGGCCTTGGGCTCTACCTGTCAGGAGTCGGTGCAGTGAGGAGGGGAAGCTTCCTTTGTGTCAAGACTGTATGTCCGTGCAGTGCAGTCAGGCCAGGTAGGAGGCTGGGGAGCATCGGTCCCGGCACAGTGGGGGGACCAGAGCCACCAGAGTGAGCCCACCCCACTCAGGAGATTAGGGTCCTAGCTCTGGGGTGGAGCCAGGGGTGTGTATTTGGAGAAACCTCCAGAGATGATGCTCTTGCCAGGCAGGCTTCCAGATGAGGAAATGGGGTTCAGTGCACGTCAAGAATACAAAAATCCTTAGGAAAAAAGCAGAAATGCAGAGGAAATGGATGGACAAAAATGTTCAAATATTTCTTATTCATAAATAATATAATATTATTTATATATTATTTATATACACAAAGGACTGGAAAGCACTCACCTGGTCAACATTAAGATAAAAGTTAGTTATGGCATCCCTGGGACAGAATAGATATAACTATTCAAAATGAGATGTATGGGACTTGTGGAGATGTGGGCAAATGTTGAGTCCACTGTAAGGGGAAAAAGCCCAGAATATGTAATTGCACCTATAGCTTTATTTTAACTATATAAAATACAGAAACAATCATAAGTGAATGCATTAGAGTGTTAATAGTGGTTATTTCTGGCTAATGTGATTATGTGTCTTTTCAAAATGCTTTTTTTATATTTTAAGACTTTTTCCACCACTGGAAACATTGAATATAATCTCTGTCCCTCCTCCAATCACAGGCTTCAGTCAGATGGACCTCCTTTTTTGCAGGGCTGTTTTGGGGCTAAAATGAGATCATGCATAAGAAGCGCGGAATGCAGTTTCTGGTACATGTGGACGTGTGGTACTTGACATGTCTTCATTACCTTTCCTCGTAGGTCATGGACTCAAACGTCTTCATGGGCCAGGCTGGTTAGTTCGTGGCCAGGATAGCAGAAGACAGGTGGCGGGGAGGGGAGTAAGTAGGGGGAGGCTTTGTCTTGGGCAGGGGCAATTACAGGACGTGAAACAGCATTGTAATTGAGTTGTTTTTTTTAATGTAATCCAGCCTGTAACATCATGGTGAGAACTCAAATTGAATTAGTGAGTTGTTCCCCTTTTGACCCCTTTCTTTAGAATAAGCCTCAGTTTCTTCATCTGCAAAATGGAGATATCAGTGCTTTCTCTGACTGCCTCACAGAGTAGCTGTGAAAAACAAGTGAGATTTAAAAAAATGTACATGAAAGCGTTTTGTAAACTATAAAGTGCTATGTAAGTGTAACTGATTATCATTTCATTTAAAAGGTATTGTTTTGTTGGTACTCATCAAGAATAGATCTAGTTCTCCCCTGTAGTCAGGTGGGGATCACTTTTTGTGTCCTGAATGTACATGGGGGAATTGTGGGTTAGTAGGTCTTTTGCTTTATCCAAGTGTTCTCTGAGCTGGAAAAGATGGAGAATTCCTTCACTAAAGGGCCATATCTTTTGAGTCTATTGACAGCATGTCATGTGGAGCTCAAAATTGCCTTCGTGAATGCAGGTAGATTGCATCTATTAGTTCCTTCTTGTCATCATGACCTGTCAGAAGGGAAAATTAAATGTGCCTATAAATATTTCAATATTTATGCTGTGTGCAAGGTTTAACATTCATCTGGAGCAGTGAGTGCAAAGAGAAGTAAAATTCACACCTTTTCCTTTGGGCCAGGAGATTGCTCAGTTCAGCAAGAGTCCTCTGAGCACCTACTGTGAGTTAGTGAGTGCACGATGTACTAGGCGCTATGGAAGAAAGACACCAGATTCTACTACTGACAACTTCATGTTTGCATATTCTTTCAGAAGCCGTGGAGAATCTGAGGTCATTCCCGTGGGGATGATGAAATCTGCCCAGAGGTCAGGAAGAGGGAAGTAGGTGAAGTGGATGGCAGACTAGGGGAGAGACGTTTGCCGAAGCAGGGAAGAGAAAAGAGTGGGAGAGGCGTCCATCAGACACCAAAAGCCCACTCCTACCTGTTAAGATGTGGGAGTGTGCTTGCAGGGACATGGGAACCAAGAGATAGGAATTAGTAGCTCAGAGTCGTCAAAACCCTGAAAGGCATTGAACCTTTGCATGGGGAAACAAACCAAAGAAGATGACTCTTAGCCAGTGTATTTATTCTAGCAATGAAAAAAAATGGATGTACAAGCGTATTGTTCTATCTGTGAAGGGGAGGGCTCAATGCAAGGGATGGATGGTAAATGAAAATAAATTGCAAAGTCTGTGTTGTTAATTGAAGAGCACATTGATAATTGAAGAGTCATTGCTACTCGATGTTTTGAATATGCTGTGCCTGTTGTTTTTCTTTCTATCAATGTAAAAATGTGATGATTTCATAAGTTCACTCGTGACTTCATTCCCCTAACCCTGTTTTTTCCCCAGTAAGGTCCTAAATTCCTCAAGCCTGACTTTTCCTCCCCAGGGGTTTTCAGAAACCCAACCCCCATGGTTGGCGAGGGACCGCTGTGTGTGAAGTGGTAACTGCCCTCAAGGAGCTTACAATCTAGCTGGGGGTAAACGACTTGCACATGAACGCATCTAGACTGTGAGCTTCTAGAGGGCAGGGACCTTACCCTAAGTCATCTCTCTTCTCACCCTGCACACCCTCCCTGAGGGGTCTCATCCATCCCATGGCGTCGACCACTGCCTGTGTGCCGAGGACCCCCTCGGCCTGGACGTTCTCCTGCGTGCCACGCCCTGCTCTCCAACCGTCCACAGTTGTGGGATGTGGGATGCTCTGCTGACTCGACCTGCTTGCCGCAACCCAGCTGGTCCCGTCTCCTCTGGGCCAACCCTGGCTGCCCCGGGGGCTCTGTCCCCCAAATCAAAGATCCAGAGGTCACTCTTATGGACTGAACTTGAAGGAAAAATGCTTATGTTTCGATGTTAAGTGAAAAGGGGAGCCGATCAAATTGTTTAGACGTCGTAAGCATCATTAACATCATTATGTTAAATATATAGGTTGAAAGATGGAGAAATGCTCCCGAACGTGTCAGTGGTTGCTTTCTCTGGTGAGAAATGGTTGATTTTTTTTTTGTCTGGCACCGTTGTGCTTTCTAAATCTCTTGTAGTAAGTATATATTACCTTTATAACCAGCAAAAATGTCTAGTAAGAAATGGTTAAAAGATCTCAATTTGAAGGTCCCCTTCTTGGGGAAATACCCCTATTCCTCTGTGTCCCACCTGGAGTCTGAGGCTCTGTCCTCAGCAGCCTGAGCACCTGTACTTATACTGTTGTTGGACTTGCCCCACTGTGTTCTCTTTCTAAGTCTGTGCCCGCCGCCCCTCCCTACGCCCACCCCAAGACTGTGAGCTCCTTGAGGGCAGAAACCAGGGCTTATTCGTCTTGTATTCCCAGTGCCTAGCACAAGGCTGACACAGGTAACCACTCAATACATGTTTGTTTTTTTTGCAAGGAAGGAAGAGAGGGAGGAAAGGAGGCTGGAGAACAAAGAGGAAAGGACATTGGGATTCTCTCTCTTTTTTTAATCTCCATAGATCCCATTTCGTCTTTCCCTTCTCCGGGACCATTTGTTTACTAAATGTTAATCTGCGGAAACACTGCATTTTTAAATCAGTGCTTCAATTTTTCTCATTTTTATTAATCAAAGACCATATACGTGCCAATCAGAGGTCCTCTGGGGCTGAGTCTGACAGCCGTTAGCTGCTGTCCCGAGTCTGACTTGGGCAGAGCGCCCCCTGCCTGACACCCCGGGCATGACATCCAGGCCCATCCTGAGTTCTGGAGTTGAATGTATGTTCTGGAGCATCCCCTTAAGTGGAACAATGCCAAGCTGTAGTGTCTATGGAGGGAATGGGGGCAAGGGAACAGATATACTAGGACAAATAACAATAGCTAACTTCTATTGTGTGTTTACACTGTGCCGGGCACTGTGCTAAGCATCAACATGCATGATCCCCCTCAGCCCTCAAAACAGCCCTACAGGGTAGGTACTGTGATTATCCCCATTTTGTAGATGAGGAAACTGAGGCTTAACGACAAACTTGTTTGGTTAGGTTCCACAATAGTAGTGCTCAGCCTGGAACACATAGAGCCCTTCACGAGGTCTGAGACACCCCTGAAGTTGTAGGCGATATGTTCCATGTATGTGCAGCTTTCTGGGAAGTTCTTCAAAGGAGTCTGCATGTTTAAAACAAAAGTGGTTAAGGAAGCAAACCATGCACTGGAGAAGAGTTGTAGTGACTAGAGTCTGGCTCCGTGCTGAGAAGGATTTCGCCGTTAAGTACCACCCAGTGGAGAGGTATGTGGTCTTGTTACTAAAGCATCTCTAAGAATTTGGAGTAATAAAGGTAGGGTATGTATGTCCTTGGGTACTTAGAACCCACGGATTACCAAATCAATCAACAAATATTTATTCAAGTAGCGATCTGATAGCTCTTTAGTGTGTCAGCGTTGTTTAAAGAAGGATTTCTGCCTTGGGTGGATGTTTGGGCTAATGAGAGAATGATAATTACCATTTATTGAGTGCCGGCTGCATGCCAGGCAGTTCTACTGGGCACTCTATATAAACTAGTCCACTTAATCCTTACATCAACTCCAGCAAGGAAGGTTTTATAACCCACTCTCTGCAGAGGAGGAAACTCAGAGAGTTTCGATGTCTTGCCTAAGGTCATAGTAGCTTAATCTATGGAAGCAGAAAAGCCAAATTTGACTCCAGGCCTCTTTCCAAAAATCCCCGTTTTCCCCTGTTTCCCCCTTTTTCTTGATGTGCAGTGTTTGTGTTTCCATCAGAAGTAAGATCCATCAGATCATCAAATTAGTAAACAAAAGTTAATCAAGCAAAGTCTTGGTGCCTGCTGGTTGGCCAGGCAGTTTTATAAGGGAGTCTTGCACTTGTATGTTGGACAAGATCACATCCAAGATCTGTTCTAGCTTTAAGTCCTCATCTCAAATTTCAAAGAATCGAAGTCTTGAACTGTTCTGACAAAGCAGAAATATTACCCTCCCACCCCCAGTCCCTCTTCCTTAGCCAATGTGGCAGAGATCGTAATTTTTCTCTGCCTTCCTAACAGATTAATGCTTGTCCATAAGTCATTGCAAGCAAGAAGAAAGGAACTATGTAAATATGAGAAATGACTACTCATTTCAGCCTTTCCTCCTTCCCCAGGGAAGAAAATGGAACCGTTAGATTTCTGCTCGCTAAAGCAGTGGGAACTTGTGTGCCCAGTAGATTGGTTTGACTTCAGAAAACTGCTAGCAAATCAGGGTAACAAATGGCTAGAGAAATGCTGGCAATCCTTTGGGTTGGTGAGATACGGGGCTGTCTCCCTGGGTCTGGCTGTGAAGAGTCATGCAGGGCAGTTGCAGTGATGTTCCACTGATGAATAAATGCTGTTCCCTCCCGATGAAGGATGGGGGGGCCAGGCTTTCTGCCCACTGGACACCTGGGAGGCTCCCCCCACCCCCACTGAATTAGCACACTTCTCTCTACACACTGTCCTGCTCAGATCGCTGTGCCTTGGCCATGCTGTTCCCTCTGCTTGGAATGCCTTTTCTGTGTCCCTTGTGCCAAATCTACTTACTCTTCAAGACATAGTTCCAGTATCCTTTCGTCAGCAGCTCCTGCCCTTTCTATCCTTGGTCCACTTTACCAGCCTCCTCTGTGGGCCTCCATGTCAGTTCTAGAACCTAACGCACTGTGGCCCTTATTTTATTCAGTGTCTGTCTTTGATCTCCCATCCCAGAGCCAGCTACTCGAATATGACTGTTGAACATAGCTGAATAAATTCTGCTGTCAGCCCTGAGCGTGTTCTCCTTAAGGTTCGGTCTCGCTGGGTCCATACTGCTGAGTGTGGTTACCTGGGTAGGGATGAAAGTAAGCCCTCACGTTTGTTTAGCAGGTAATGGCTGACAAAGTGTGTTTACACCCGTCTCCCCACTCACGCCCCTGAACAGCTCTGTCAGTGAGGAGTAGTCAGGGCTATTAATATTCTCATGATATGGATGAAAAAACAAAATTACAAAGAGATTAAGTGTTCCAGGCAGGATCATGCAGTTTGCGAGTCCAGCAGCGGCCTCAAGTTCATATCTCTCTCAGGGCTCTGAGAGGTGGGGCTGGGTGAACATTGCTCACCTAAATTCTCAACCCAGATGAGACATCCCCGCTCCCGCTTGTCTGCTGCTTCTGAAAATTCACAGCCAAATGGAACCTTTCCATACTGAATCCTATTTTGGACCCATGGGGTTGGGAGGGGAGGGCTGGGGGTGTCCTAGATTAAAGGACACATGTGGTGGATGCTGCAGAGCACGGGAGAGACAGAAAAGCACAGAACTTGCAGCAACCTGGGGCCACGTTTCAGATTTCATACCTTCTGTCTGCACAGGACTCCGTATAATTTTTCTTGCACAAGCTGGGGTAAAAGTAAATAAACACGCATATGTAAGTTCATTAATTTAAGAAACAGTCTCTCTGAACTTTAATTTTTCTTCAGTAGGAATGAGAACAATAATAGCTTCTGTGCAAGGTTGTCATGCAGATTTAATGAGAAACCACATATAAAGACGTCTTGCGTGCGCCGTAACGTTGGCATTTTTAAATGCTGTTTTCTTTCTAACTCTCCACCATGCAGCCTCCCTTTGGCAGTATCTATGGATTGGTTTGCTGTTTGCTTGCAAGCCTCAGAAGAAGGGAGAAAAAAAGTCATATAAACTCCCCCCTCCTCAAGTATTGGACCACCCAGAAGCTAGCCCTCCCTAAAAATTCTGGGACAAGAGGAACATTCTCCACGGGAGTCCTGTGATCTCCAGACCTGAATGGCCTTGTCGCTTCTGCCTTGTGGCTCTCAGAGCAGCCTGGCTGTTTGCACTCCCCCACTTAATCTTACACTGTGCCTGCTTACGGGCATGTCCTTTCTTATGGACCATGACTGGCAGCTACCTCTGGCTTGGAAAGGGATTATCCAGATGCTAAATATTTGGGAATAGCAGATTAACTCAGGAAACAGCATCTAGAGAAGAAGCATGGTAGGAACGTGTGTGGTGTCACCCAGTAGCTGTGTAGCACATGGTAGAGAGGGCAGGCTTCGGGGTTCCTCAGATCTGGATTAGAACCCTGCCTCTGCCCCTTACTGGCTTTCAGCTTGTTCAGGTCCCCTGTGCTTGGGTTTCTTCATTTACAAAATGGAGATGTTAATAACAGTAATTCCTATAACAGAGGGTTAATCTGATGATAAAGTAAAATCATGTGTAAAAATCAATGAGCGCTCTGCCTAGTACATAGTAGGTGAACATGAATGTTATGTCCCCAGCCCTGGCTAACCTGATGGACTTTGCTTTGTTAGCTCCTGCTTTTCCCTGGATACCAGCCCTTTGAATCCTTCCCTAACTCCTCAAAGCCAAAGTCGGTGGCTTCCTTCTCTGTGCCCTGTAGATCTGCCATCTGAATATAAAGTCCCTGCTGAAACTCCTGTGTCCTTGACTTGACCCTGAAGCCCCTTGATGCAGCGTTCAGGAAAAAGTCATGTACAGAAGGAATGAGGGGCAGAGTCTCTCTGTCCATGACGATGGCCCAGTTCCCTGCTGCCATTGCCCCTGCTGACCCAGAGAGCAGCTTTCCCTTGGGTGTGTCTTTCTGGGCTTTGGTGACTCATAAAGTTATTCAAGCCACTCTCCCTTCTCTACCCCTGAGAGGTTAGATGACCCCATGGAGTGTGAACCAGAGATGTGAGGGGTTGGGAGACCCAGCAGCTGCCATGCCTGAAAGTCAGAGGGGTCTCTGTGTGTTTTAATGCGCTGGGAATCACACGTAAGGAGGGGGGACAGATGTTTCACTTTGGCCACCATGGGCTGTTGTGTCCCCAGCCATTCCCCTGCCTGCCTCCCAATCAGAGCTGCAGTTTGGCAACCATTTCCTTGCCCCTGGGCAGAAGGGGCCACTGTGAGAGTGTGAACAGCTGGGCTACTTTGAGAGCCAGGAAAGCAGAAGTGAAGAGGCCGTTCAGGTCTGGGGATCACAAGGCTACTATTGCGGACAGTCCCCTTGTCTTAACCTTGAGGCAGGGTGGGCTCCTGAGTGGCTCAATATTTGGGGGGGGGGTTACTTGACTTTCTCCCTCTTTTGGGGGGACTTGCAATAATGAAGCAATCAGCAACTAATCTACAGAGTTCCTTGAATAAGAACTAGATAGAAAGCATGATACAAAGAACTAAGAGAGGCAAGGAGCCTAGGACAGGGTTAAGACCCAAGCCAAGGAAAAGATGCCTAACTGGACCGTACAACTGGGGAGAGTACTGAGATTCATGTGTTTTAGAGGTTAGGATGCTGAGGAGTGGTTAGACTGGTCAAGAAAAGCTTGCAGAAGGACCAGGATGTCATCTGAGTCTTAAAAATGTATTTGCCATGGGGAAGTAAAGGCGAAAAGAAAGGACATAGGCATGGGGAAGGTCTGAGGAAAGATACAACCAGGGAAATAAATGCCTGAGGATCTGGTGTTTATCACATACCTGCAGAGCTTTCAACACTTCTTATACAGGTAGGGTAGGACTGATATTATGCCTCCATTTTACAGATGAGCAAACTGAGGCCCAGGAGCTCTAACTAGCTCTTTAGCTGCTGGCAAACAAGGAGAAACATGTCTTATTAATCTCTGTAACCTGAGTAGAGAGCCCCAGAACAGGCCTCTGACAAATATTCAATGATATTAAAAGGCGTACAACATACTCAAGGGTATGGATTCTAACTCAGGATTCCCCAAAGCCTGCGTTACCTGTTTGCCGGAGTGGGTATAAAGTGTTTGTAAAAGAGGATTGAGTGACAAGAGTCTAGAGAGGGATGGGGAGAATTAAGAATAAAACCTACAAGGATGGGACCTGAGGCTATAGCCACTGGGAGTCATAGAAAATTCTTGAACTGTGGAGTGATCTGATGCCTGTGGCCTTTTAGGACTTGTGGGAATTTGTCAACATGGAGCTGCTGACAGACACAATGGGTGATGTTTTATCCTCTTGCTCCTTTCCCCCGAGCACCGCACATGCTACTTCCCCTGCGGTGCCTGGATGCCTGTTTCCCAGTTGCAATGTCTTGTTCAAAGTATCCTCCCTCTAGACTGTCAACTCCATGCAGGTGGGAATGGGGTCTGTATGGTGTATCTCTGTACCCTCAATTCCTGACCCCAGGATGTAGTGGGTGCTTAACTATTATTGGATGTATCAATTTTAGAAAATGCCGGTCAGTACCAGTTAGGCTCGTTTCCAGAGAGACCTTCCTGACAAGTCTGACTGAGCATAGGGTGGGAAGGCAAGGGGCTGGCGTGAAGGAGTTGGCAACAGATGCAAGCATCTGGGGAGGAACTGAGTGCTTCTTTCTCTGTGCTGCACACCTTGTTCTTCTGTTAGGGCACTTTCTACATGGTAGCACTGTTGGTATGTTAGGTTCTTAGAGCTGCCCTAACAGAGTACCACAAACTAAGTGGCTTAAAACAATAGAAAGGTATTCTCTTACAGTTCTAGGGGCTAGAAGTCCAAAATCAAGGTGTTGGCAGGGTTGGTTCCTTCTTGGAGGCTCCAGCGGGGAGAATCTGTCCCACGCCTCTCTCCTGGCTTCTGGTGGTCGCCAACAGTCCTTGGTGTTCCTTGGCTTGCAGCTGATAAATCCAATCTCTGCCTCTGTCCTCAACGTGGCCATCTTCCCTTTGTGCATCTCTGTGTCTTCACAGCATTCTCATCTCTCTGCGTGTCTGTCTCTTCTCCTCGTCTTATAAGGACACCACTCATACTGGAATAAGAGTTCCCTCTAATGCAGTGTGACCTCAACCTAAGTTACAGCTTAATTACACCTGCAAAGACCCTGTTTCCAAATAAGGTCACATTCACTGGAACCAGGGATAAGGACTTCAACATCTTTTTTTTAGGGGACACGAATCCAACCCTCAATAGTCATTACATAGTAGTGGTAAAAAGAATAGTATGTTTATAGGGTGATTTATAGCTCATGAAGCACTGATTATCACATTAAAGTCTCACAAAAATCGTTAAGAGTAGGTGGCCTCACTGGCCTGATTAGAGATGCAGAAACTGAGGTTCAAAAAGCAACCTGCTCAAAATCATACAGCTAGGAAGTAACAGAGGAGAAGGACCTGAAGCTGGGACATTGACTGGAACCTGGCCATTTCCCGCTGTGCATCTGCCCTTTGGCAGCTGCTGGGATGCAGGGGCAGGTGGGGCTCATGGGATGCTCGGTGAGAGCCAGGCAGTCTGTAAATGCACTTGGGAGCTCACCCTTGCCCTGGAGAGAACCTTCAAGGATAGCAAACATGACCATGATTTAACATGCCAGAGAGTGCAAGCCAAATTTGGGAAGAACTAGGGTTTGGAGAGTCTTTGGGCGATTCTGTGCTGATTTCACTCCAGGTTGTAAGGAGCCAGGGTTGCAACTCTCATCTTCTCTGTTTCAAAGAACAAGCCTGAGGCCTCTGCCAGAGTTCAGGCCTCAGCAGCCTCCTCTCCCTCTTGTCTGGTCCCCCTCCCTCCTTCAGTCTCACCCCCTCCCTTCAGGCCCACCCTCACCTCGTTCCTTCCCCCACCTGGTGACTGCCAGAGCTGGACATCTGCTCCTTGCTCCCCAACTCAGCTCCCCACTGCCCCAGGGCTTAGTGCAGACTCCCCTGTCTCCACCACCTTCTAGAACGTTCCTTCCCCCTTCTGTCTAGCAGTTAGACTCAGCTCCTCTCTTGTTCCCATATACGTCTTGGAGTTCCCACCTCTGCTCCTTTGGGCAGGCTCTTCCCCAGCAGCACCCCCCCCCACCCCACCATCTCCTCAGCCTGCCTTTCTTTCCTTTCCGTCTCATTTGCTATTGTTGAGATGTAGGAGCTGAGCTGCCAGGAGGGCTGGTGTGGTCCTGTCATGCAAAGACCACAGATGGGAAACAGAAGCTGTGCTTTCACCCCTTCTTGGGATATAATGACACTCTGATAGCCACTGAGGATTGATGGGCAGCTTTGCTGTCCCATTTAGTTTTTAAAAGCATCCTGTGAAGAAGGTAGTATTTATTTGGTCAGATGAGGAAATGGAGGCCCAGGGATGCCTAGGCCTTCCCAAGGACCTGAGTTTAGATATCTCCTCCACCGCCTGCCAGCCATGTCACTCTGGGTGAGTTTCTTCATCTCTAAGCCACGACCTCCCCTTCTCTAAAAGGAGGCCTGTCTATTCCACAGGCTGATTGGAGGAGCAAACCCAGTAATCTCTGTGCGGGTACTAAGCTGGCACATGGTACGCACTTAGTCGGTCGTAGCTGGATTTCAGAGTGGAAGGAGCAGGGACTTACGAGAAGAAATAATGGCTACAGGGAAAAGAGGTCAGGATGCTGGAGGGTGTGGAAGAGGTCAGGTGCTGTCTGGGCACTGGGTGGGGGATGGGAGGAGTAGAGGTGAAGCCAGGTCCCAGCTGAATAACATTCAGTGGAGAACCATGGGGCCAACATGAATCTCTCCCTGAATTCTTAGTTGTCTCTTCACTCTCTAATGTGTATGCATCACTCTGTCCCTTCTGGACGTTCCAATGCTGGGAATTCCATATTTCATTGTGGGTGAGAAGAGAGAAAAGGGAGAAAGAAAAGGCAGGCTAGTGATTGAAGCAGCCCAAGCATCAAAGCCTGTTTGATTAGGAAGGAGCTTAAAGGTCTATGCCTCCTGCTTCACAAGTCTGTAAGGTGACACGCGGAGGGCTCTGGACTTTGCCCCGAGTTGAGTTGCTCAGCAAGTAGATAGAGATCAGTACTCATGCTTCCCGTCACCAGCTCAGTCTCCTCCGCCCCTGTATGCCACAGGATTGGGGCCAGGGGGATGGTGCCCAGACGTTCGGGGAAATGGAACCCTGTAGGCTGATTGCTCCTTCTTACTTTCCTTACCCCAAACTTTGCAATCTGGGAGCACATATATAGAAGTATCATATGGGTGCATTTCCTTTCTGAGACTTTCCTTTAGTGAGTAGGGTTTTCACTGGCAAGCAAACCAGCCATCCTGCTTGCTAATTTAGCCTGTCACTCCAGTGCCCCAAAGCTATTAGCAATTTACAAAGTGGGTCTCTCCTTATTAGCCTATGAAGTAATCGTTTCCATTTGCCTTGCTCTTTCTGCCTCCAAGTTCATAGCATGCCTCTCTCTTGCCCAGCTTCAGCACTAGCCTTCCGCTTCCGCCCAGAATTTCACAGTGAGCAGACATCCTCAGGAGAGTGCTATCTTGGGTTATGAGACAGAGGATTAAGGCTTCATCTCCGCACCCATCCTGTAGTGTTCCTGGGCTCAGCCACCAGAGACAGGGGCTGTCCCTGACTTCAGACCTGGATTTTCCTGTCTTGGAGTCTGTGCTGGTTATAAGGTACATGTTTTCTGAAATATCAGCTTCATTAAAAAGAGGAAAGCCGATTTCACTTCTCAGATCACTCTGGAAAACACACCAGATTTCTTTTTCAAAGGGAAATAAAAAGTCATTTGGTTAGGGGCAAACACCAATTTTCTGTATCTTTTGGTTGAAGGGAATGATAAGAGTGATTACAGCTGTCCCATGGAAATAATAAATGCACGTCCACAATCTGTCATCCGAAGCCCTTGGGAGTCAGACTTGTTTTGGAACTTGGTGCATTTTTAGATTTTGGAGAGGAGTGAGGGCATATATACTGTATATTATGTAATACCCCCGCTGGAGTCTGGGGCAGTGCTCCATAATCAAACCCATTCATTTCCCTGCAGTGAACCGTTCACACTAAGTGGGAAAAATAAAGACAATAAATAGCTTCCCATCACTTCAGGCCAGGTTTTGACAGCAAATGAGTTATTAAAAGAAAGAAATATCTTTTGGCTTTAGAAATTTTTGAGGGTCAGGATTGATAAGAACCTGTGACTCTATGTGATAAATATTTACTACTTCACGGTATAAATCCATACAGAGATGAGGACCACCTGGGTGAGGCTGTATAAATCATTTTCTAGCAGTTCACAAAGAAGTGAGGACCTCAGATATGCTGGGGGAGCCTGATTCAACTTGACATCCCAAAGGCTAGTGCAGGCCAGGCACTGAGGCAGCACCTGGAAAATTCTGGGTAAACTAACACACCAGGCTCACTGTTGGTATATGTTCTGTTGGACCCCTGTACCTGGCCTGATGTTCACATTACCATGGAAAATAAAAATAACCATGAAACATTAACAATAGCTGACATTTATAGAACACTTGCTATTGACAGGCACTGTTCCAAATGCCCTACGTATTTTAACTCACTGAATTCTCATGACTACACTATGAGATACCAACTATTTTTGTAAGTGACTCACCCAAGATCACACAGCTATTAAGTGGCAGAGCTGAGCTTGGGACCCCAGCCTTTTGGCTCCTGAGTTGACACTTTTTTTTTTTTTTTTTTTTTTGCGGTACGCGGACCTCTCACTGTTGTGGCCTCTCCTGTTGCGGAGCACAGGCTCCGGGCGCGCAGGCTCAGCGGCCATGGCTCACGGACCTAGCCGCTCCACGGCATGTGGGATCTTCCTGGACCGGGGCACGAACCCGTGCCCCCTGCATCGGCAGGCAGACTCTCAACCACTGCGCCACCAGGGAAGCACCTGAGTTGACACTTTTTTAAACTATACTGCGTCTCTGCATACGTCCACTCCAGCCAGACTCAAGCGAATAGGAATTCGGATTGCCAAGAGGGAAAGATCCCAGTGAAATACTGTGCATTACTGAGCACTTATCATGCGCTAGACACTGGACTAAGCACTTTGTAGGCTACTACTTAAGCCTGTCAACAACCATATACGGAAGAGTCTCAACCCCACTTACCAGGTGGAGAGACCGAGACTCAGAGCGGTGAGGACATGGCGGGCCAAGGATTTGAACCCAAGGCCAACTGGCGTGGGAGCCAAGGATCTGAGGGAGTGAGATCACAGGTGCTGGCCTAGAGGAGCTTATGCGGAGATTCAGGGACATATGTGACACAGAGACAAGGAGGACATTCTGAGAACAGTTCGGGGCCAGACATGCAGTCTTGGTTGCATATCAACACATGAAGGGGGAATAGGAAGACTCCACTAGGGCAACAAGGTGTAGCTGCCCTCTCGGCCCCCACTTCCTGTCTGTAAAATGGAGTCAGACTGCCATGCTGGATGGTCCTTGGGATTTAGGGTGCCAAAGGATACCAAAGCACAGTATGTTGTTTTTTGTGCTTTTTTGTCTGTGTGCACATGTATCAGGAAGGGAACTATCTCCAAGGGCTACAAAAAGCAAATGGCATCTTCAGAGAATAGAAGACAAAGAGGCTCTAGTCGCCTCCCTCTAGTTGTGCTGGGACAGCCTCAGGGCTCCCCTCCCCGACCAGGGTGGGGAAGTGGTGGTGCTGGTCACCTGTATGGTCCTTGGTGGTCCAAGGACATCTCCTGGGCCTCCCTTTTGTCCTCCCCTCACACATACATCAGCCACCAAGCCTGTGCTGGTGGCTCTAACCTGCGAGATCCAGGCCTGCTTCCCCACCTCCACTGCACAGCTCCAGGCTTTGCTGCTCTTTTCTGGGCCAAGACTAAACAATGGCCACTCCCTGGCCTCCCTCTCTCCAGTCTTTTCTCCCCAAGTCTGTCCCCACACAGCTGCCAGGGGCCTCTTTTTTTAACACAAACCCACCATGTTATTCTGCTCAGAACCAGTCCATCTCTCCCCATCAACTGTGGCAGGGGTCAGCAAACATTCATCTGTAAATGGCCAGAAAATAAATATTTTAGGTTTTGCAGGCCAAGAGGCAAAACTGAGGGTGTTATGTGAGTACTTATATAATAAAAGAGAAGGCAAACTTCATGAGTTTTTTAACTGATGAAATTCAGATTATAATAATAATTGAATACTTTTTTGCAATACAAGTTGACTGATGAGAAGAATGGAATTTAATTTTTTTTGCGGGAGATAACATTTTGCTTAAGTGGAGTTAGTATTCCCTACCATGAAATTGATCACAAGTGTTTATCTGTAAAAACCATTCTTAGTTCTCACGTCATAAAGAAATGGATTTGGCCCCAGGACTGTGGTTTGCAGACCCCTGGATGACAGCAATGCTTCTCAACACCGGATGCATCCTAGAATCACTCATGATGGGGCCCAAGCCTGGGCCCATTAAGCGAGCACCTCTGAGCATGATCCTGGACATCAGTGTGGTTTGAAAGATGCTCAGGGAGTGTGATATGCAGCCAGGACTGAGAACTGCTGGCCCACAGGACAGAGTCCATGGAAGGCCCACCTTGATCTGGTGCTGCCAGCCTCCCAGCCTCCTTTCCTGGCACTCCTTGTCTATACTCTCTATTCCAGCAACACCAATAGCAATTTCTTCCTTCTGGGTTTTGTTCACGCTGTCCCCTCTGTTTGGGGATGCCCACATCTGACTCTTTATCCTTTAAGCTTTAGCTTAGGTGTCCCCTTCTCTAGGAAGTTGTCCTCTCCTCTCTGGGCCCTAAGTCCCTTGTATTTCTCTGCATTTTAGCATACAACACCCTGCATTGTATTTGCCTGTTTACCTCTTGGAATACTCCACAGGCCGTAAGCCCCATGAGGGCAGGGTCCAGGCGCATTCTTCTCTGGATGCCGTGTGTCCAGCAAACACAAGGCTGCCCCCCCACCACCATCCATCCATGCTCAATAAATGTTTGCTGGGCGAATGTAAGAATTAAGGAACAAACTCAGTGGCGTGCATAGGGCCCTGGCCTCAGGCAGGTCAGAGGACTCCCCGCACACTCAAAGGAGCCAGGTCTGGAGGGGTGGGGATGAAGGTGTGACCATGGTTGGTTTCCAGTTCCTGGTAATCACAAGTTTATTTTCTGGATATCTCATGTTTTCTGTGACTTGCACTTTCTCACATTGTGACTTGGCACTTGTTTTAAGGAAACAGTGGTTTTTCATTTTTTCTGTCTGAAGAACGTTGCTGCTGGAAAACTTAGCCCATGTGTGGTTAAAAGATGGTGGCTGCCATATTGGCAGGCAAGATCCCACTGCATTCTTTCTGTCCTCTTTCTTAGTGCAGTGCTCGCTGTCGCCATTTATGGATTAACCAGATTTGGGGGCAGTCCTTGTGTTTAACTCACAGCCCTGTTGCGGTGACCAACGCCTGGTTCTAACCTCGCTGGAGGTGGGGATTGTTTCCACCCATAGACAGACTCTCCAAACATTTCAAGACTATCTATGAAGGGCTCTGTGCCACCTTTAACACTCAAAATATCTTTTGTTTTGTTTTGGTATTGTTTTGGTTATTTTTAAATATACGAAAAGGAAAGTCCTCAAGTCCCATGTTACATGAGGCTATTATAGAGTTACATTAGGGAAGGGTGGGGAAATTCATTTATGGAGTGCATGCTCTGTGTGCCAGGTGCTACACAGGTGGATCTACTTTTTTTTTTTTTTTCAATTTTATCCCTGCAACAACCCTTCAAGTTAGGTGGTATCATAATTCCAATTTTTACAGAAGAGGAAACTTAATACCAGGTAGAGTAAGTGCCTTGCCCAAGGTCACACACAGTTAAAAGGTTGAACAGCCAAATTTTGTGTGTGTGTGTAAACGTTTTATCGATGTATACCACTCGTAAATGCATAGCTTAGTGAATTTTTTGCACAGGGAACATACCACGTAACGAGAATCTTCATTGTGAAACAGAACGTTGCCACCTCCTGGGGTCCCCTCGTGTCCCCCTTCAGTCTCTTTTCTCCCCTCAATTCCTGCGAGAATAACTGCTATCCTGACTTGTAATCCTATAGATTAGTTTTGCCTGTTTTCTAATTTAATCTAAATGAAATCATAGAGCACGGACTCTTTTGTGTCTGCTGCTTTCACTCGGCATTATGTTTGCGCGATTCAGCCATGTTGTTCCGTGGAGCTGGAGTTCGTTCATTTTTGTGGCTCTGTACATACTGCCTAGAGTGAGTATACATAGTTTATTTATCCACTCTGCTGTTGGTGGACATTCAGTTATTTTCCAGTTTGGGGCTGTTACCAGTGGTGCTTCAATGAATATTCTTTACATGTCTTTGGGCGTTAATTTGGTCCTAGGGTTGGAGTTTCAGGGTTATAGAATACATGTATGTTCTAATTTAGTAGATACTTCCAGAGAGTTTTCCAAAGTGACTGCACTAACTTATACTCCCACCAGAAGTGTAGGAAGGTTCTGATTCCTCTACGTATTCCCTAACAACCTCCTTTTCCATTTTAGCTGTTCTGGTAGTTGTATAATTATATATCATTGCGGTTTACTTTGAATTTTCCCAGTATCTGATGAAGTAAAGGCACCTTTTTATGTGTTTATTGGAACATTTGGATATCCTCTTTTGTGAAGTGTCTATTCAAGACTTTTAAAAAATGAGATTGTCTGCTTTCCTTCTTCTTTTTAAAAAATATTTATTTATTTATTTATTTGGTTGCACCAGCTATTAGTTGTGGCTCGCCGGTTCCTTAGTTGCAGCACATGGACTCCTTAGTTGAGGCACATAGGCTCCTTAGTTGCAGCAGGCAGCCTCCTTAGTTGTGGCACACAGACTCGTTAGTTGTGGCATGCGAACTCTTAGTTGCGGCATGCATGTGGGATCTAGTTCCCTGACCAGGGATCGAACCCAGGCCCCCTGCATTGTGAACGCAGAGTCTTATCCACTGTGCCACCAGGGAAGTCCCCCTTCTTATTTATCTTTAGGAATTCTTTATATATTCTGGCACAAGTCATTTGTCAGATACTGTCAATAGCTTCTCCCATTCTGTGGTTTATGTTTACTCTCTTAATGGTATCATTTGATAAAGAGAAGGTCCTAGTTTTGATGAAGTTCAGTTTATCAATTTTTTTTTCCTTTATGGTTAGAACATTTTATATCTTGTGTAAGAAAACTTCGCCTACTCCAAGGTCATGAAGATGTTCTCCTGTGTTTCCTTGTAAAAGTTTTATTGTTTTGCCTTTTACGTTTAGATCCACGGTCCATCTGGAATTGATTTTTCTCTATAGTGTGAAATAGAGGTCAAAGTTCATTTTTTTTATATGAATAATCAATTGGCTTAGCAACATCTATTGAAAAGACTCCCTTTTCCCCACTGTATTTTAGTATCAACTTTGTCAGCCGTCAGGTAACTACACATTTGGGGGTCTGCTTCTGGAATCCTCGAGTCAAATTTTTAGGCCAAAGCTATCTGATTTCAAAGTGTATCTTCTTTTCATTGTTTTATAATGGAAAGAATTTGAGTAAGTGATTTTGGAACAAGCTAAGGATGAAAGGACATAATATGCTGTGTTTGAGTGGGATTGTTCTGTGCTGTCTAACAGAGATGTGGCAGGTACTCAAAGTCCCAAACGGCAAATGGGGGTTGGCTGTGTGGGGATTTGGTATAACTTGGAGGGAAGAGAGGGACAATTAGAGCCTGTGTTTACACGCTGAGAGGGAGGTATTGGGGAAAAGTACTGGCAACACGCTGAAGCCCATGAACCTTTGCAAAGCTCGGGGAGGTAATCCCAAAGGACAGGGGAAAAATTATGCTTTTTTTAATAGCTCTAAAGTAAAGCAAATTGTTAGACAAGGGGTTATTGGTTAAGTGGCGTTTGTAACAGCTAGATTTTAATGAGAGTACATAATTTGTACTTAGTAATTATTAGCTCTTCAAAATCTTGTTCTAACTGGGTTATTAATTACATTTTTTGATTATAGATGTTAATCCGCATATGCTCTCTTAATAGGGGATTATATTTTGGTAGATGAGGCACAAGTAAATGGAGAGTGTTTAATAACCTAGCTGCTTTTAATTTTCTCCTATTAAAAACCACCTTACCCTCTGAATCTAAAATATATGTTTTAAATGGACATGACTGACCATCTGGTGGAAGTTGCCCAAAATGTGGACAGTGAAAGTCCATCAGCAGTTTTCAGTCTTTTCTGCACATTTGAATCACACAGGGAACTTTGAAAAAACTACTGATGCCTGGGTTGCAGCCCTAAAGGTTCTGATTTGATTGCTCTTGAGAGCAGCGTGGGCATCAAGATTCCTGAAATCTCCTCTGATGATTGTAATGGGCAGCCAGGGAGAAACCCGCTGGCCCAGAGAGAATGAATTCACTTTCCTGGGACTCGCCTTCCAGCTCCTCCAGCACCTCCTTGGGTTGCAACCTCACCTTGTGTCTTTAGGCAGCTTTCTCTTACTATCCCTCTCATCGCTCAGTGACAATGGGCTTTGGGAGGTGCAGTGATTTTTCACTAAGGGGTCTTCCTGACCATCCATTCAGATGCCTCACTGCGCAGGTGGGGAATCCGAGGATCACAAAGGGGCAGTGGTTTGTGCACGTTCATACAGCAGGTGAGTCAGTAATGGGCCGGGACAGAAATCCGGGCCTCCCGAGTCACAGAGCAGGAGCCGACAACCTGGCAGAGTCAGCAGAGGGGCAGGGTTGCAGAGCAGGACAGTAGCAGGGGCGGGGGTGTGCCCTGACTAGATGGAAGGACATCGAACAGGGAAGGTGTGCAGACCGAGGGGCAAGTGCAAGGCTGGGCACAGACCAGGGCTCCGTGAGTGTTGGTGAATGAACCCTGCTCGCCTGCAAAGCCTCATGTTAATACTCTTTTCACCAGAGAAACACTGATTAGGTGTCAGTGGAGGAAAGTGAAGGAATTGTGTGCCCCGGGGCCCGCCCGCGTCTAATACGCTGTGGGTCGGTACTGCTGTGGCACTTGGTGAGAATTCCTGGTCATGGGGCTGAAGCACGCGTGTGTGCGTGTGTGTGTCTGTCTGTCTTTCTGTCTGTCTGTCTTTCTGTCTGTCTGTCTGTGTCCCACCAGGTGAACCAGTGGGGAGGGAAGGACAAGGCACAGGTTTTCTTTATCCTAGTGGAGAAGGTTTCCTTGGTCACTCAGTAGAAATAGGAGGTTCAGGAGTCTGGCAGGGATCCCACCTTATGTAGCCATTCACTTTGGTTCCGCAGCTTCTGGTACCGGGCTTGACACAGAGAAGGTTCTCAGGCAGGTTTGGTGAATGAATGAAGAATTGAAAAATCTGTTATTCTTTCTAATATTTTATTGACCAAGGATGTGGGTAGTGTGGTGTTTTCTTTCAGACTAGGGTAAAAAAAATTCATATCTGCACATATATGTGTGTATAAATAAATAAATAATCATAGACACACCTCCCCATACACACAGGGTGGGCAGGGAGGGGAGGAGAGGAGAGAGAAACAGGAATGGGTGCTCCTCCCTGGCTGTGGGACACCCTCCCCTGCCCAGCACCCCTGCATCTCCAGTGCTCGCACGTGGGACAGGTGCCGGTACACACCAGTGAGGTGATGACTGAGCGAGTTTATTCCTCACCTCGTTTGTGGCCTGATCCTGAAACATTGTACTCCTCTTCCTGATTTGCTGATTGTCAGATTCCCATCAGAAAAGAGAATTCATCCCAGAGGGTTCAAATTAAGTGACTTTAATGGGATGGAAAGGGTTGAGGAAACCAACAAGGGATGCTGGGCCACCTAGGTGGGTGGGCCCAAAACCACCGCAGGTCTGAGGGGCGAGGAGAGAAAGTTGTGTTTCTGGAGCCGGAGGAGAGCGGGGTCCCTGTTGAAGAGGCTGTGGTTGTTGAGGGGTCGTGGGAGGCGGCACCAAAGCAGAGGGGGAGCAGCTGGGAAATGCCTCCGCCTCTTCTCCTCTCGCCTCCCCACCTTCCCATCCTCCCAGCAGCCAGAGCGCACAGGTGCCAGGGGCTGGTCTGCAAGAGGACAGGGCCGTCCATCTGCTGCGTCATCCTCCCCAGCTCAGCACAGGGCGGCGAGGGGTGGGGAATGGACAGAGCGGGCAGGGGTGACAGGTGGGAGAGCAACAGCACACTCATGAGAGGAAGAGTTTGTGGGCACAGAGGGAGATCCGGGAGAGGAGGAAGCAGATCTGCAGGCAGAGTGTTCCTGCCCTCCGTCCCTGGGAATGTGAGCTTTGGGGAAGTAATTATACTATATCCAGGAATCTCATCCTGGACCCATAATTACATGTACAGGAATTTTTTAAAGAGTTGAGGACTGTAGTTTTAATGTCTCCTAAATATTCCTCTAAGGGTTCTCCCCACAAGAGAGGGGGGTTTGGTTTCCCAGGCCCGGAACCAGCCCCAAGCCTTTAGGAGTGAGCCTCCCAGCCTCTTCTTGGGGGGGGGCAAATCTCATGGTAGCACCCCTCCCCATCCCCCTCGTCCCACCCCAGCTCCACTGAGGGCTCAGGAGCATGGGCTGCAGGGGCTCTGGACTTCAGAATCCCTTTGATTCTGCCTCCTGGGGAGCCTCCTCCAGGAAGTCTTCCCAGAGGCTGTCAGTGGAGTTATTGAATTTCATCTCTCAGGGCTTGGGGACATGTGGGCACTGGTAAAAGCTTCTTTGGGAATCTATGTTTGCTCATTTTTTCTAAATGCTAGACCGAGAGTGGCATTTGCCTACGTGGCAGACTTTTATTCCATCAAAAGCAAAGCTTGCACACGGTAGAGGAAACAAATATAAGGCCAAAGAAACAAGGGCATGTGTTCGAAGCCCCTGGGTTAATGAAAGATGTTCCCAGAGACCATCTCATCTAATCTTCAGGGAACCCCTGGCATGGGAACTGTCTGCTCAGCTGAATCAGCTCAGGGGTCACCTGCAGAAGGGTGCCCAGACTGAGGACATAAATTTGAATCTCAGCTCTCCCCTAATTATCTGTGAGGCCTTAGGCAACCTCCTATACCTGTCTGCTGCTCAATTTTCTCCTTAGCAAAAAAGCATCATAATGGTATCTGAGCTGAGCTCTTTATGCAAAAATCTCCTTCCCCCGCCCCGCTCTCTGGCACGTGCCAAATGCTCCCTAAATGGGAGCTGATTTTGAAGCCACCTTTTGGAATGAACCAAAGCCTCGTGCTTCCTGTTCTCATACAACTCTGTTCATAGCTCTGTCCCGATGCTTACAGACTCATTTGTCTACCTTCTCTGCTTGGACTAGCAGATCCTTTGTACCCATGTTCAGTCCAGTCCAGAGAGAGGATCAGTCAAGTTGTGTTGAATGAATGATTGAGTGGTGAACAAATGATGGGGATTCTTGAAGTACAAGTCTAGGTCTGTCATGTTTGAGCCACTGCAGAAGCCATGGCTGCCGTAAATAGAGAGGCCTGGAGCATTCCAGAAAGCCGATGCATTTAGAAAACTGGGCACACTGACTCTTTCCTCCTGGAGTTTTTTCAGGCCATTTAAGCTGTGGCGCATGATTGCATTGTTGGCTACAATTACCGCCTGCCAGAGGGGGGCTTGTTTTGAAGTTCCAGGTTGGATTTAGCTGCCCCCTGAGTGACCACTTGAGAAGCTTGATAATAGCCTGGAATTGGGCCACCCGAGGGGGACTGTTGCCAAGGGAGGGTGGAGCTGGGGTAGCAGGGGAGTCAGCAGGGTTATCTGACCTGCACAGATCAGGTGCTGAAGAGTCACTCCGACAAGGAGCCTGCTGGAGACCTCGGTATCTCTGAGCTCCAGAGGGGCCTACTGTGTGCTGGTCTCCTGCAGTTGGGCCTTATTATAAGTTAACTCCTGTAATTCTCACAGAAATCTGTGTTATTCTCACCTTCAACAGACAGTTGAGAAACCAAGATTCAGAATGGTTCATTAGCTCGTTCACGGTCACACACATGTACTTGGCCCCAAGCCTTACCACACGGCCTCTAACACTCTATACTCCCTACAAGGCTTCCCAATCACATACTCTGGAACCTTCAGCATTGCCTTTCCCTTAAGAATGGAACGGATTAGCTGAACGTTTCCCAATATCTTTTCCCTGGAGCACTTGTACCACGTGATGCTTGCCTGCAAAAGCATCCTGTGATCAGATACATTTGGGAAATGGGTCTCCTTCTTGGAGAGTCACAGAGCACACTCCCAGGTTCAAGATTCTGAGAAGGCCTGCAGTAAACAAGCCTTGTTAAGCCAGCTTTTCCCGAGCCTATGTGAACAAGAACCTTTGTTTCGTTAATGCTATTAAAGCCCTACCGAGCCAAGTAAACGCTGAAATAGGTGAATCAGCCTCGTTCCCAGGGCTTGGAGGCTCAATAAGTGGGCCTCCGAGGACAGGATCCTCTCGTGATGCTGTGTCAACCCCTGAAATAGCTTTGGATTCCTGCCTCTGGGATTCAGAAACACAGCACAGTCCTGTACTGTCACTCATTCCCATTTCTTCTTCACACGATCTTGATGTGGAAAATGCCCTGATAACTTATGAGAAAACAAAACAAAAAATACATTTGGGTAGTTTTGCTTTGCTCTTTTCACTAAACGTTTCCTGCATTTCTGAACAGGTCTGCCATCCTACCTCCCCTTATAAAAGGACATTCGGAGGCTCACACCTGTGTCTGCTGGGGGACGGAGGGTCACGTAGCCAGAAGACAATTGCCCCCCGCTTTTTCTGTCCCACCAGCCCACCCACTGGCCAGCCTGTTGGAGGAAGAGCAGTTTGGTGTGTGGGCTCTGGAACCCGATAGCCTCAGTTCAGAGGCTGCCTCTACCACTTCCTAACTGTGTGGTCTTAAGGAAGTTACCTAACCTCTCTGGTCCTCAGTTTCCTCACCTGGAGAAAATCAAAGTACTGACCTCACAGGAGGATCACACAAGATAGTGAGTGCATAGTACTTTCTACAGTGCTGCACAGCGCTCAAGTTCATGGCAGCCGTTATCAGTACTCCTCTTGGACCTGTCCGTCTCTCTCCATCTCCACTGATACCACCCTAGTGCAGTCCACTGTCGTCTCTCCCCAAACCATTGCAGCAGCCTCCAAACGGGTTCCCATTTCCAGTCTGTTCTCGGATGGTCTCCATACAGCAGCCAGAGTGATCTTTTTACAACCCAGATTTGACAGCCTTACTCACTCCATTGCCTCAAGCCTTCAAAGTAGCTTTTGCATCACAATTAAAATGAAATGTAAACAACTCGGACATGACCTGGCCTGTGAGGTAGCTCTCTGGCCTTCCTTGTGCCATTCTTACCCTGCTGTGCTGTTCCAGGCACTCTAACACCTCTGCTGTGTTTCTTGAACCCCTCCAGCCCTTTGCCAGATAGTGGAATTTGCCTATGCTGCTGGCTCATTCTTGAATACTGGCTTATTCTTACCCAATGCACCTGTTCAGCATTCTCTCGTATAAAGG
Organism: Physeter macrocephalus; assembly: GCF_002837175.3. Lineage (NCBI taxonomy): Eukaryota > Metazoa > Chordata > Mammalia > Artiodactyla > Physeteridae > Physeter > Physeter macrocephalus. Next base: position 53,579,580 of record NC_041229.1, read on the forward strand.
CCTTCCCCTTTGACTGTCTTTCTCATCAAAATGTGTTACTTCCCCCCAGTGGTAATTACAGTGTTTATTTTCTCATTTATTGTCAGGCACCCCTACTGGCCCTTTACCCTCCTGGAGAGCAGGGACTCGGCTTGACCACTGTGTTTCCAGGATGAATGCAGTAGGAGGAATAAAGAAAGAGTCAGTTGCAGCCTGGCTGAGCTGTGCTTTCCCCGTCTTCCTTTTATTGTCGCCACCTTATGGATGAGAAGGTTGAGATGCTTTCCCAAGGTCTAGTTCATCAGTGGTGGGACTAGGATTCAAACCTGTAGGAGGGCTTGATGCCATATCCACGCTGTGAGGCCTCATCCAGGGACCGGGAGGGAGGAATGAGACGGAGCCTCCTGGCCCAGTGCTTTGCTTCCAGCCTGCAGCTGTCCCCAAGGGCACAGGATGGCCTGGGGGCTTTGGCAGGTTTTCTCCACGTCTTTAGGATCCATGGCATGGGTGAGAGAGAGTTCACACAAGAGAGCAAAGCATTAGTACTTAGGGGAAAACAGCCATCCTTTTAGCTCCCAGATTTGTAGGTGATACCCGCAACTTTCTGTTTTGGTTTACCTTTTTTTCCTTCATTTTAGACCAGTGAGTCCAGAAAAGTCAATTCTCAAGGAAGGCACAGAGGGTGGAACTGACAAAATGAAAAGATGCCCAGTTGTGTTTAGTGTTTGGATCTGACCTCTGTGTTATGGGAAAGACACACTTCCTAGGAAAATATACTGGCATGATTTCCCCAGAGGATGGGAAGGGTAGCCTGGCAGAGTAAAGAATTCTATATTTTGTGACAGGGCTATACGTTTTTTTTGCCTTGTGTTTCTTTCTGGGACATTGTACCTTTTCAGTAAATCCCATTCTGTCATCCTTCTTTCTAGGGAGCTCAAAATGCCTCTCTTTTAGGGGCACACTTAACCCTTCCAGCTCCCCTTTTGGAAATGCTGGCCAGAACCTCCTTCTCAAGTGAAGGCTTAGCTCCTGCCTGGCACACAGTGAGCACTCAGCCAGTGCTGACTTTTTTTTTTGTAATATTAAAGGTAGAACAGAAGTAATCACACGGAGTGACTGCTGTGTGCCTGGCATTGTACTGTACATGTCCCACTCAATCCCTAGCAACTCTGCCAGCTGGTTACTGCTACTCTCCCACCTTGCTGGCTAGGAAACCAAAGTCTTGCCCAGCGTTAGCTGTGAATCAGGTTGAAGCCTGGGCAAGAATCCCAGTTCCAAAAGAGACTTGCTGAGTGAGTTTCAGAGCTAGGATGACGTGCCAGGTGTGCTGACCTCAGAACCATCCAATACTCAGATGTATTAGTTTCCTGTGGCAGCTATAACAAATTACCACAAACCTGGTGGCTCAAAACAACAGAAATTTATTCTCTTGCAGTTCTGGAAGCCAGAAGTCTAAAGTGAGTACCACTGGGCTGAAATCAAGGTTTCACCGGTACTGTGCTCCCTCTAGGGGAGAATTCATTCCTTGCCTCTTCGAGCCTCTGGTGGCTGCCAGCATTCGTTGGCTTCTGGCCACATCACTCCAATCTTTGCCTCATCTTCATATCACCTTCTCCTCATGTGTATGTTCAATCTTCCTCTGCCTCTCTCTTCTAAGGACATTTGTGATGGCATTTAGTGCCCACCCAGATAATCCAGAATAATCCCTCCTTTTAAAGGTTCTTAATCACACTTGCAGAGACCCTTCTTTTTTTTTTTTTTTTTTTTTTTGCGGTACGCGGGCCTCTCACTGTTGTGGCCCCTCCCGTTGCGGAGCACAGGCTCCGGACGTGCAGGCTCAGCGGCCATGGCTCACGGGCCCAGCCGCCCCATGGCATGTGGAATCTTCCCGGACTGGGGCACGAACCCGTGTCCCTTGCATCGGCAGGCGGACTCTCAACCACTGCGCCACCAGGGAAGCCCAGAGACCCTTCTTCCAAACAGGGTAACATTTACAGGTTCCAGGGATTAGGACTTGATGTGTTTGATTGTTCAGCCTACCACATCAGCTCTAGAGACTGCACAAAAAAAGCTCAGATCCTCTGCTGAACGCAGATATGGGTGGGCAGGAGGCAGGGCTGAAAGTGAGCCCCTCAGAGGGGACATGCCACCCTGGCAGAGGCAGGATAAGCAGTTAGCAGGGCGATCATTGTTGTCCTTGGAGAGGGAGGTGCACTTTGGCCAGCTCTTAACAAGAATTAAATTTGAGATGTTGGGACCACAGTTCATTCATTCATTCATCAAAAAGTTGTTGAGCAGATATCTTATGCCTGCTCCATTTCAGTCATCTTAGGACTGAGTTAAATTTTGGACAAGGATGCCTGGAGCCAGATATTTCATCTTCTTGTTATTGTTTGCAGTGTGCCTGGTATATTTCCCCCTCCTAGCCCTCGTTCTGGGTGAAACCCCCAAAAGGGGAAAGAACAGGTTCTTGGAGTCTCTGCAGGGTGACTGGGCTCGTCTCCCGTTGGATGCCAGCCCTGCTCTCCTGTCCAGGTGGCCTGCAGTCGGCAGATGGGCAGGCTGGCCAGCCATGAAATCTGAACGCAAACCAGCTGCTAATTAGAGGCTTGTCAGGTCTAAGGAATCCAGTCCCATGGTGATCTCAGTGTTAACGCACCTTTTTTTTTTTAAATGTAAAAGCACATCCTGTGTTTCTCACAGTGTGAATGGCTTTTCGATGCACTTAGTATGGAGTGACCAGCTGTGTGGCTTTCTGCCCCTCCCATCACACTCCCACAGCCCTTCCACCAGCAACACCAGCTCCTCCCTGCCTAGTCTTTGCACGTGTGTTACCCTGGGCTGGGACATGCTTACTCCCATTTGACCCTGCTATCCACTATCAACTGTCCCCTCTCAGCTTAAGGGGCACACCTCTTACTGCATTTACACAGCTTGGATTAAATATGTGTGTTAAGTGCTTAATATTTTTCTTGAGTGCGGGGGTCTAAGACTGTCTTACTGACCCAGTCCATACCCCATAGCAAATATATACTAAATATACGTTGAGTGGATGAGAATAATAAAAATCAAAGAAAAGTTCAGAAGTATTAAAGAAAATGGCTTAACATTCGTGATACATCCATACTAGATAATAATCTTTAGCCTTAAAGACATCTTGGAAGAATTATTTTTATTAGAAATGCTTATATTGTTCAATGGAAGAAGCAAGATAAAAATCTATATACAGTCAAATCTCAATTTTATAAAATTCGTGTATTTTACTGGAAAATCTATAAACATATTGGCCATGGATTGTGAAACTTTAGGATAATTGTTTTTGTTTTACTTTTTTCTTTTTTCCAGGTTTTCTTTAATGAGAACATACCACTTCTGTAAAAAAGTTAAAATTAAAATATCAGTGAGGCTCCTTTGAGCCATCTGGTGTCTTGGTCTTTTCTTGTACACAGTCCTAATCTTTTACACACACATTACGGGCTTACTCGGAATGAATTGGAGGTCCGCACTAGAATGATTTAACCAATTAACTTATTCATTAACTGCCATGGTATCTTATATATACTGGACAAAAGATTTAGAATAATCCTTATTATGGGCTGTACAAAGGGAATATTTGAAATCCCTCTCTCTCATTCCTTTCCAGCCTTTCTCATGGAATTCCCGCAGGGACTAACGCTCAGAAAGGGGGAAAGTGGCATTAGTGGCTTTGAAAGGAGATTGAGTTCTAGGCGTGCCCATAGTCAGAGCCAGAGCAGAATTCTCATCAAGTGTGTGTGTGTGTTTACTAATTATCCCAGACTTTCATCTTCATTTACCTTCTTTGTAATGCATTCTTAGAGTCTGTTAAAACTTTACTGTGCTATTATGCCTTTCTATATATTACAGCTCTTTTAGAAATTAACCTGTCATCATTTTTCCTATGAAACTACTAAATGAAAATTTTAGTAGTTATTTCTATTAGTGAGTCTGTGCAAAACTAGCATCCTCATGTAAAATAACTAATCTCAACCCCTTTGGAAAACTTTTTGACAAAGCTTATATCCTGGACTCTGATGCCATTTTTGAATTCTTACCTTAAGGATATGATCTAAGGTGAAAAAAATTTTTTATACCTAAAGGCAGTATTACCCTGTCAACTATAGTAGAGAAAAGTTGGAAACAAGGTGAACTTAATCTCTGGCAGTAAGGGAATGGGTTTTCCAGTAATTGTGTTCACTCAGCGGGCTAAATGCTACCATTTGAAATGATGGTTTTAAATAATAGGAGACAGTATGTGAAATATTTATTACTGTAGATTCAGTTTCTACATTAGTGTATGGGTAGATGTAAATATATGTATTAAGATTTATATGACTAGTGACTTTGTCACATAAGGACACATGTTCTCCCCACATGCACCCCGATCCCTGCAAAAGTGCATGGGGAGCTTTTCTGCTGAAATCACCATTAATTACATATTAATTAACCCCCTCGGATAGACCTCCACCCTGAATATCCTGGAATACTTGCCTTCCTCTGCTGGGAATGCACGGAATTGAAAGTAATCACTAGACCCTTGAGCTTGGAAATAAATATCGTGGCCTTTAAATTAATGGCTTCATGGAGATTACTTTGAACCCCGTGGTGCGTTGGGCCTTTTATATAAAACAACTATTTTAGGAATCAGCCACCTCACCATATTTTACATTTTAGATTAACAAAATGGTTTTTGTTGTTTTAGATGATAATTTGTATTGTTGGAGAAAGTGCAGGGATTTGGTAATCTTACATGCTCTCTCTACCTCCCTCTCCTTTCCTTCATTGCGTCTCCCTGCTGGTTTCCTTCTTACCCCCTCTCTGCAGTGTGCTCCGTGACCATCCATCCACCCACCCACCCGTCCATCCATCTGTTCACACCTCCATTCGTCCATCCACCCATCCATCCATCCAACGGATGTTTAGTGAGGATGTACTCTATATCAGATACTATTCTAGCCACTGCAGATAGAGCAGTGAATAATAAAGATAAAAATCTCTTTATACATACACACACACACACAAATAATGTCTTTTGTTATACATGTATTTTTTTCAATTAAAAAAATCTGCACTAATGAACAAAACATGCATAAACTTCCTGTCCTAAAGCATTTAGTCATCTCTCCTCTGGGCTTTGAAAATGGCTTTGTTAATATACTTTATTGGCTTCATGGCTGATTTCCCACCAGGCTGTGGAAGAGGACCCCTGCCCAAGTCAGATGGTATTCACCCCACCCAGGCTCATATCCATCTCCCTTATGTATAATATTATAAGTGAATTTGTCAAAAGAAAGGGGAATCATGTGGAACCTGACATTTATTGAGAACCTACTGCATGCTAAGCCCCATAGCTTCATGAGCTTGTGTATCCTGCCAAACAAGCATTTTGTTCCCATTTTATAGCAGAGGAAACTTAGATTTAGAAAAGGCAATGACTTGTCCATATTGTCAAAGCTGGTGGATGCAGACCACACCAGATCTGCCTGATTCTGTTACAGTCCTCTCTGGTTCCATCATCGGCTTGGAGAAAAAGATCAGTTTCTGGTTTCACGTGTAGTAATTAGCAGCCGAGGGACTGGCCCCATCTCCCTAACTGCTCCCCGTCCCCCAGCTGCCTGGGCTGCTTTTCTGTAGGAACCCCGGAAAGGGAGAGGCCTAACCACTACAACCACACCAGATCTGCCTGATTCTGTTACAGTCCTCTCTGGTTCCATCATCGGCTTGGAGAAAAAGATCAGTTTCTGGTTTCACGTGTAGTAATTAGCAGCCGAGGGACTGGCCCCATCTCCCTAACTGCTCCCCGTCCCCCAGCTGCCTGGGCTGCTTTTCTGTAGGAACCCCGGGAAGGGAGAGGCCTGGTTCTACCAGAGGGGCAGGGGCTTTTGCGCTTCTGACAGAACAGCACTATCCACTACCCTCAAAATATAATTTTAACCTCCCCTTCTTGCAGATTCTCTTATTACATTTTTTCTGCAAAAGAAAATGGTCCTGCCATCCAAATCCTATCATATGGGTCCTGACTTTATTACAGACCCTGGGATGTCCATCTATTAAGTATTGGATTGACCTTTCGAGATCGAGATTAGAAAAAATAAAAATAAAATCGCCACTCAAAACATATTTCATAAGCTGACATAATGATGCAAAAGTCATTTTGTCTAGGCCACTTTTGGTGACCCTTGTAAAAGTCCAGAAGTTCATCTCCACGAGGGGGGTAGGGCAGAGCAGGAGCTCTGCTCATGGGGCTCTCAAAGGATCCCTTGCCATTTCCAAATCCAAGTTTCAGCCCCGACATCTTGGGCTTGTAACCAATTAATGGCAGCTGTCATGCATTCACACCCACCTCTCGTCCCTGCATATTTCTAAATGCTCTTTAGGGACCATTTGCCCCACTCATCAGGGCAAAAGTGTCACTCTGAGCTTGGGAGGTAAAATGAAGTCTCTTTTGTTCAGAATTACAGGGTTTGGGGCTATGGGTGATCACATTTGCTGTATACATTCCCTGGAGGTTTCTTGCCTTCACTAGTAATAACCAGCATCGTCCTAACAACAGCTCATATTTCCTTTGTGCCTTGTAGGGGACCACAATTCCCTAGTTGTCTCAAAGCCCATCTCAGCGAGGGGAGCTGTTAGGACAGTAGGGGTGAAGAGGTCTGGGCTGTTGGGAAGGGCAGACCCTTCATGCAGATTTTCTTCTTCCAGAAGAGGAGGTAAGAAAGCCCGTGGGGAGCAGGAGGGGGGCATGAGTGAGTCTTAGGAGAATTCAAAACCAACTGTGAGCCCTGTGTTTAAGCATTTGTTATGCTCTTGTCTTGGTAGTGAGGCCTGTCCTATGATGGTAAAGGTGATAGTTTCAGTATGTCAGAGCCCTGGAACTGAACCCATGTTGCTTTCTACCATGTGACCAAGATCAAGCCTGGCTCTTCTCTGACCCATTTCTTGAAAGTATCCAATGAAATTTTGCCATGAAAGCACTTTGCAACTATAAAGTGATCATGCAGTATGATTAACATTCTTGTTCTTGGTGCCAGCAAGCCAACAAATCAGCCTTGTTTTATTGATCAGCAAGTCAGGCAGTGTTACCTAGTAGAGATGGCATTGGAGCAGGGGTCGTGGGACTGAGCTTTAATTCCTGCCTCTGGTGCTTAATTGCTGGATGATCTCGGGCAAGTCATTTCTCTTTTCTGAGCTCAATTCCTGTATCTGTAAAATGGAGCCCGCTTCTAACTGGATCAGAGTTAGAAGATGGGAGTGAAGGTGCTTTGCATATTGTAGAACTTTATCTGCACACTCCTTTTTTTTTTTTGATCGTTTTAATCCTATACTTTTAATTTATCCCTCACCTGCCACTTCCCTTTGCTAACCATAAGTTTGTTGTCTATGTATGTGAGTCTGTTTCTGCTTTGTAAGTAAGTTCATTTGTATTATTTTTTTAGATTCCATATATAAGTGATATCAGATAATATTTTTCTTTGTCTGACTTACTTCACTTAGTATAATAATCTCTAGGTCTGGGGCTTCCCTGGTGGCGCAGTGGTTGAGAGTCCGCCTGCCGATGCAGGGGACACAGGTTCGTGCCCCGGTCCGGGAAGATCCCACGTGCCGCGGAGTGGCTGGGCCCGTGAGCCATGGCCACTGAGCCTGTGCGTCTGGAGCCTGTGCTCCGCAACGGGAGAGGCCACAGCAGTGAAAGGCCCGCGTACCACAAAAAAAAAAAAAAAAAAAAAAAAATCTCTAGGTCCATCCTTGTTGCTGCAAATGGCATTATTTCATTCTTTTTCATGGCTGAGTAATAGTCCGTTGTATATATACCACATCTTTTTTATACATTCATCTGTTGTTGGACATTTAGGTTGCTTCCATGTCTTGATTATTGTAAATAATGCTGCTATGAACATTGGGGTGCATGTGTCTTTTCCAATTAGAGTTTTTGTTCTTCCAGATGTATACCCAGGAATGGGATTGCTGGATCATATAAGTCTTAGTTTTTTAAGGAACCTCCATAGTGGCTGCACCAATTTACATTCCCACCAACAGTGTAGGAAGGTTCCCTTTTCTCCACAGCCTCTCCAGCATTTATTATTTATAGACTTTTTAATGATGGCCACGCTGACCAGTGTGAAGTGGTACATCATTGTAGTTTTGATTTGCATTTCTCTAATAATTAGTGATGTTGAGTATCTTTTCATGTGCCTGTTGGCCATCAGTATGTCTTCTTTGAAGAAATGTCTATTAAAGTCTTCTGCCCATTATTAGATTGGGTTTTTTGTTTTTCTGATATTGAGTTGTATGAGATGTTTGTACATATTGGAAATTAAGCCCTGGTTTGTTGCATTGCTTGCAAATATTTTCTCCCAGTCCATAGGCTGTCTTTTCGTTTTGTCTGTGGTTTCCTTTGCAAAAGCTTATAAGTTTGATTAAGTCCCATTTGTTTATTTTTGCTTTTATTTATTTTGCCTTGGGAGACTGACCTTAGAAAATATTGCTATGATTTATGTCAGAGAATGTTTTGCCTATGTTCTCTTCTAGGAGTTTTATGATGTCATTCTTATATTTAAGTCTTTAAGCCATTTTGAGTTTATTTTTGTGTATGGTGTGAGGGGGAGTGTTCTAACCATTGATTTATGTGCAGCTGCTCAGCTTTCCCAACACCACTTGCTGGAAAGACTGTCTTTTCTTCATTGTATATTCTTGTCTCCTTTTTTGAAGATTAATTGACTATAGGTGTGTGGGTTTATTTCTGGGTTCTCTATTCTGTTCCACTGATCTATATGTCTGTTTTTGTGCCAATACCACACTGTTTTGATTACCGTAGCTTTGTAGTATTGTCTAAAGTCTGGAAGGGTTTATCTTCAGCTTTGTTCTTTTGTGGTTCCATGTAAATTTTAGTATTATTTAAACTGGTTCTGTGAAAAATGTCATAGGTAATTTGATGGGGATCGTATTAAATCTGTAGATTGCTTTGGGTACTTTGGCCATTTTAATTATATTTATTCTTCCAATCTGAGAGCATGGGATATCTTTCCATTTCCTTGAATAACCTTCGATTTCCTTTATCAATGTTTTATAGTTCTCAGCATATAAGTCTTTCCTCTCCTTGGTTAGGTTTATTCCTAGGTATGTTTGTGTTTTTTTTTGGATGAAATTTTAAGTAGGATTTTTTTTTTACTTTCTTTTTCTGATATTTCATTGTTAGTGTAAAGAAACACAGCAGATTTCTGTATATTAATCTTGTATCCTGCTACCTTGCTGAATTCATTTATGAGTTCTAGTTGTTTTTGTGTGGTGACTTTAGGGTTTTAAGAATCAGTGTAAGTTCTATTTTGTATGTTTGGTAGAATTCCCTACCCAGTGAAGCCATCTGGTCCTGGATTTTTCATGTTTGGTTTTTTGTCTGTTTGTTTTGTGTATTTGTTTGTTTTTTTATAGATTCTATTTTACTTCTAGTAATTGGTCTGTTCAAATTATCTGTTTCTTCTTGATTCAGTTTTGGCAGGCTGTATGTTTCTAGAAACTTGTCCATTTCTTGTAGGTTGTCCATTTTGTTGGCATATAACTGTCCATAGCATTTTCTTATGATTTTTTGTATTTCTGCACTATTGGTTCTTATTTCTCCTCTTTCATTTCTTATTTTGTTTATTTGGGTCCCCTATCTTTTCTTCTTGATGAGCCTGTCCAGAGGTTTGTGGATTTTGTTTATCTTTTCAAAGAACCAGCTCTTGGTTTTATTGACTTTTTTTCTATTTTTAACCTCTATTTTATTCATTTCCTCTCTGATCTTTATTATTTCCTTCCTTCTGCTGACTTTAGGTTTTGCTTGTTCTTCTTTTTCTAATTCTTTTAGAGTGGTAGGTTAGGTTGTTTATTTGGGATTTTTCCTGTTTTTTGAGGAAGACCTGTATTGCTATGAACTTCCCTCTTAGGACTGCTTTTGCTGCTCCCCCTTAGATTTTTATGGTTGTGTTTCCTGCACACTCTTGACATGAGGGAGAAGAATATTGTGAGATGCATGTTTACCATTCCCTGCAAGACTTACTATTAAATCAGTTAGTGGTTGGGGAATCTAGTCACACACCCCTCTTCATGTCCAGCTGCCCTGCCCTTGTTGTTTTTAATTGGTCAGAGTTCAGTCCTAACTTTTATAATAGTACCCATCCCCAACCCTTCTTTCTTCTTTCTCTCTATTTTCTTTTTCTTTTCAGCAGTCATCACTCCCTGACATTATATTGTTATCTATTCATTGTTCTCTGTGGTCTTTCCTCCCCTATTAGAATGTAAGCTCCATGAAGGCAAGGGTGATGTCTCATTTGTTCATTGCTACACCCCCAGTGCCTGGAACTGCTTCTACTAGTATGCAGTAGGTGCTCAGTAAGCATTTGTGATATGAAAGAATGTCTACATTGTTGTTCTGTCTTCACTAAGAAGCCCTGCTTTGAGAAGAAAAATGATCCACTAGGAAACAAGGCAGAGCCTGGCATAGAGAGGCTTAATCTGGATAATGTACTGATCTTACGAACTACGAACACGTACCACGCTGGCTGGACTACATGGTCCTGGGAAAGCTGCTTCTTACTCTCAGCCTCATTCCTGGATGAACTTCACTAACGTGATGAATTGGTCACAAAGTCTGAATAAGTTTGTGAGTTCACTACTCTAATGTTCTGTTTCTTCATCCACAGAGTAGAGATTAGACTACCAACTTTATGATGTCTTTATATCACTTAGATCAATGACTCGCCTAGAAGAGGGCAGTCATAATTGTTGTTAGTGTGGGTTCTAGATCCTTCTTGAGGAGGGTTTGCTAGGGATGGAAATGGGGGGGAAACCATGGGGACATTGGACACCTTAGAGGGGATAGAAGTGACACTATCATTTATTGAGTACCTGCTATAGACCAAGCATGGCCCAGGGATCAGGTGCTTCATATGTATCCAATTAAAATCTCATAATTACGCAAAGAAGGGTGAGGTCAGTACCCCATCTCACAAGGAGGAAACTGAGGCTTAGAGAAGGTTCAGTGGCTTGGCTGAGTCCCACATCTGCTATGTGAAAGAGGGGAGGTTGACACCAGGTCAGTCAGATTTCCAGGCCCATCACATTCCCCTGAGTCCCAAGAACTGCCTTGGAACATCTCATGGGGGCTGTTGGTAGGCCATGGTGCTATCTCAGTATAAGTCTCTGCCTCTGCTGGGTGAGAAGGACAAAGCAACAGCCACCATCAGCGAGGCAGGTCAATGCTATTGCTATTTTTAGACTTCAGGTGCTGAATGCTGAGTTCACTGTTCTCTTCCTGTTATGAAAGATCATCCTTGAGCCTTGCTAGGCCCACTTCTTTGAACTAATGATTCCCTTTTATCTCCATTCCCCACTCTTATTGCCCTACCCCATATGTTTGTTTATGTGTGTTCTTTTAAAACAGGTGTTGTTTTGTGTTCAAATATTTTTAATTGACATAGATGACATTGCCCTGTAGACCTCATCCTGTTTCCTACTTTTTTCTTGTTGCGCTTCATTTTTAAGATCCATCCGTGTTGCTGTGTATACAAAATTGTCCCTCTGTGCATGCATGATGTTCTACATATGCATTTCTCCGGAGAGGGACACCAGGAGGGTTTCCAACTCCCTGCCATTATAAACAACACTGCAGTGGGCATCCTCCTACACACCCCCAACAGACCTGTGTGAGAATTGTTTAATTGTTCCAGGCTGTCTACCAAGGGTAGAGAGCACATGCGTATTTAACTTGGCTAAGTAGTTCCAGATGGCTCTCCTCCAAGGCTTCTCCAATCTGTGCTCATCCTAACATGAAGCTTCCTCTTTCCTATACCTCCTCGTAGCCTCTGACACTTGGGGTAGAATTGTGTGCCAATCTGATGGGTGCAGGCATAGCTTTTTAAAAAAAAAAAAACTTTATTTATTTGACTATAAATAAGTCTGAGTATCTACATAGAATGTTGGCCTTTTGCATTTCTCTTCACTGAACTACTTCTCCAAATCCTTTGTATATTTGTCAGTTAGGGTTCCTGACATTTTCTTGTTCACTGCAAGGAGTTCCTGGTGTGTTCTAAATACTAATCCCTTGTCTCTTTTAGACAAGTATCTTCTCTCAAACTCTATTCATCTGTTGGTTTTGTTAAGTAATCACTTTAATTCTGGGATTATCAAATTCATCTTTTTTTCATAGTTTTCAACTTAGAATTTGGGCATGGTGGCGTGGTTTGAGAGGTCTGTTCCCATCAGCTGGTCACAAAGACATTCTTCAGTATTTCCTTCTAATAGCCTACAGAGGCAGAGGGGACATCAGCCTTGTGTTCCTGCTAGCAGAATGCTCAAGTTTTATGAATCCCAGGCCTACATGGAGGGTAGAGAGTTTTGTTTTCTTTCCTTCGAAGGACCATATAAGCCAACAGGAAGGCAATTAGACAGAGAGGGCTTTACTTAAATTTTCCACTTTCTAATTTTTCTGAACTTCAGGGGTGCTCATACCTCATATCACAGAGGCAATAGTTAATGAGCAGATGTGCCGCTACGGACCTCTGCTGCTATAACATCTTGAGATGAGGAGGCCCATGGCGCCCATCCCCAGTGAAGTCTGATAGCTCCTGGTGTCTGGCACAGAGGCACCTGTGAAATTCAAAGTCAGACGAAAAGAGGGAGGAGACAGGCTTGTGCTGTCGTGGTAATGGCATGAGGGCCCAGGCCTCGACGTTAGTGAGCCCATCTCTGGACAGAAAGGCTGCCGTGGGATGTGAGCAGAAGCCTGGCTCCGAGAGTCAAGGGGCCTCTGACATTTGCTGGGCTTCACTCCCACGGCCCCTTCCTTGTACACGTCGCTTCTACGTGACGACGGATTCTAGAAATCAAAACAGGACGAGGAAACAGACCCAGAGTGAGGAAGTAGCTTATGAAATATCACACAGCTTGTGAATTGGAGACCCAGGGCTAGAACCCAGGCTTCCTAGCATCAGGCCAGAGCTCTGACTGCTCCGCTTGGAAAGATCCCAGGCTTTGGAGACAGAGGGTCCTGGGTTTGAACTTCACTCTAACAGCTGTTCATTTCATAATTACATAAATAAATGTTGTATTTGCCACTGTGGCCGGTGCTTTAGATGAGATATGCTCAGAGCTGTGAGATCTTGGAGGAATTTGACCTTGTCTCAGATCAGAGAAGGTTCTAGAAGGAAATGGGCTGACGTCTGCAGATGAGTCCAGCTTAACCTAGTAGAGGTGAGAGGTTGTTGAACAAATGGGTGGATGGATGGATGGATGAATGAATGACTGTGAGCCTGGCTTTAAGAGGTTGGTTGTTTCCCCACCCTGGTCTTTCTCTCTCTCGGCACAGGGAAGCTTGCTGGTAAATTGCTAAATCTGGCAAAGCGAGAGGGAAGGAAGATTACTTTCCCTGACTATCAATCCTTTGAGTGTTTCACTTAAAGCTGGGCAGCTGTTCTATGGAAGTACTCACCTCTGTCCCTATCCGCTTCTTTGAACCCTATCTCTGATCCTTGGGAAGGGAACACGCAAAAGCAAAAAAATAAAAGTAAATGCAGTGTTAATCATGCTGAAATGTAACGCTCCTCTCTGAACCTTTGGAAGATGAGAAATTATACATGATGATTTTATCCACTACTTCACTCAGGGGGTGACAAGCTGCAATTGAAGAGTCTTGGGCAAGTTAAGTGCTGCAAACCTTGCCCAGGTTCTTAATCCTCTCTCGAAACCTCCGAGACCAGTTGGTAATTTGGTGGCGTCCTTTCCATTGGCTCCTGGCCCTGCCCAGTCAAAAAACTATTTCGTTCCTGCCTAGGATGTGGCCTGTTCTTTGTTGTCTGGGGACCTGAGACTATTAAAAGAAAAGATGGTTAGAAAGGGATTCTGCAAAGAAATAAAAGCAGGCAAGAATGACCTCGTATGCATTACAAATGCCACAGCCCCTCTGACAAAGCTCACTAGTTACTGGAATGAGAAAAGGAAGGAGGGGGAAAACTAACATTTATTTGGCATTTACTGTGTACTAGGTACCTGTTATTGACTCCTCACATCTCTGTGGGCAGGCGTTGTTATCCCCATTTCGCAGGTGGGGAAACTAGGTTAATTAACGTGCCCGATAAAGTGATGATGACGATGATGAGAGCAATTGATATTCATATGCCAGATGCTATTCTAAGGTCTTGCCATGTGTAACTGATTTAATCCTCACAGTAACCCTGTAGGGTAGGTGCTGGTATGATCTGCATTTTTCAGATGAGGAAAGTAAGGCGTGAAAAGGTTGAGATTCTTGCCCTGAGCCAATAAGTGGCAGAATTGGCCTAAAAACAGGGAGACTGGCTCCAATCCTGCGCTTTAACCACTAGGATGGAGGTTGGAAAGCAGGTCTGATATACTCGAAAAGTCCTTGCCCTTTCAACCACAGCCTCTCACCCTGCTCCTCGATAAGGTTATTACTATTGTAAATAATATCACAGGTGACCATTTATTGAGTGCTGAGCATGAGTGGGTGCTGTGCTTGTTGCTTCGCATGGCTGTGTAGTTAATTCTTACCATCTCCCATTGAGGTAGATGGAGACTGAGGCTCAGAGAGGCCACATGTCCTGCCCAAGGTCACACCACTACTAGTGGCTCTGGGCCACTTTCTAAATAGGAGGGGTTCACTTACTGGCCCATTGCATTACATTCATGGAATCGTTCCTGAAAGCTTGATCTGTGGAACGAACAGTGGTTCAACAAACAGTGAGTGTCTGCTCTTGGGTGCTCTGGGTGAGGCTCTGTGCTGGGGGACCAGAGATGGGACCTGCCCAGTACTCCTGCCCTGGAGGAGCCCCTGGCCTTGGTGCCAAATCCTCCATCCCCCCCACAGACACTGAGGGCTGGGAAGGACAGGACTTTGACTCTCTCAACACCACGCTGGCTCTCTTTCGACTAAAGAAACAGCAACCTCCACCCGCTTTAGTCAGATCTAGTTACAGCAAGAGACTATATTATATATTATTATTGCTATTAATCTGACACAGAGAAGGTATGAAACTCTTGATCCTGAGGAATAAAAGACCTCCCAAAAAGGAAGATCAGTAACCAGCCAACTTGTGGCTATTTGAAGCCTTCAAGGAAGAAGTTGTGTTTTTTTGTTTGTTTTGTTTTTTTGGTCAAAGCAGCCCATTTGAAAGTCACACTTTTTCTTTTCTTCCAATAATGTGGATCAAAATGATCATAAAATTACTCCATTTTAGGTGATTTCAGCAGGCTGTTGACACATTGGATTAGCATAAATAAGTTATTTCCAAAGCCCCAATTCATATAGCCAAGAAAATTATAAGCAAATAAATAATTATATGTATGTTTTCACAAGTCGCTATTGACATAGTGATGGCAGTTCTTCCATTGTACCTAATCAGTTACAGATGTGCATCAGGGAAGGTGTGATGTCTATTAACTCCTGGCAGGAGGAATAGATATTTAAAGGAACCATTTTCTTAGACTCTCTTAGAAAGAGGAAGAGGGAAGGAAGCAGGGAGAGAGAGAGAACAAAAATAATCTTGCACCATCAAATGCCCTCTTTCTGGCTGACTCATGGGAAGTAGCTGCTTGTAAAGGAACCCTCCAATGAGAGCATCAGGGCTTCTAGCATACATACATATATTAAGGTCAGAAGGAAAGAAAGAAAACACCACATTTATTGAGCAGGGATTCCTTTGCAGATGTTCATACATAGATTTGCTCATTTTATCTTCCCAATTTTGCCAAGCTAGCTAGAGCTCCATTTCGTCGTTGTACAGATAAGGAAATGAAGGCCCAAGGCCCAAGGGAAGGCTTGTCTAAGGTGCTCCAACTGATCTGTTGTCAGGATGAGGATGTGAACCCAGGTTTGAAAATCCCAAAGTGTTGTTTCTGCCTTTTGTAGTCCTTTTTTTTTGGCTCGAGCTATGTCAATGATACCTACCTTATTATCATTATTCTCTGATCCAAGCGAGAAACACATGTGGATACATTTCAGATGAGATTTGTGAGCAGGTGACTAGTCGTTGACTGATCTATGGGCCTGTGTCTTCTGGCAGAGCTGTGGAATGAATGATAGGGCTTTTCTGAAGAGACTTGTATCATTCATTCATCAACCATCTACCTTAATGTGATATCTCCGTGGTTTGATGTATTTCAGCTGCTGGCTACTCTTCCAGGGCCTAGAGATCCCAGGGGGAATAGAACACATCCCCTGTCCACAAGGAGCTTGCAGTGAATGTGGGGAGACAGGGAGGCTGACCTCTGGGGCACAATACTGTGGAGTAGTGGGGGTGGAGTTAACATCTAACGTCAGGACCAGAAGTAAAAATTGCCTGTAAGTTGGCCAACGGGCACATGAAAAGATGTTCAGTATCCCTAATTATTAGAGAAATGCAAATCAAAACTACAGTGAGGTACCACCTCACACCAGTCAGAATAGCTATCATCAAAAAGTCTACAAACAATAAATGCTGGAGAGGGTGTGGAGAAAAGGGACCCTCCTACACTGTTGGTGGGAATGTAAATTGGTACGGCCACTATGGAGAACAGTATAAAGGCTCCTTAAAAAACTAAAAATAGAGTTACCATATGATCCTGCAATACCACTCCTAGACATGCATGTAGAGAAAACTCTAATTGGAAAAGATACATGCACCCCAGTGTTCATAGTGGCATTATTTACAATAGCCAAGACATGGAAGCAATCTAAGTGTCCATTGACAAATGAATGGCTAAAGATGTGGTGTGTGTGTATATATGTACACACACATCCACACACACACATCACACACACACAGTAGAATATTACTCAGCCATAAAAAAGAATGAAATAATGCTATCTGCAGCAACATGGATGGACCTAGAGACTGTCATACTGAGTGATGTAAGTCAGACAAAGACAAATATCATATGATATCGCTTACATGTAGAATCTAAAAAAAAGATCCAAATGAATTTATTTATAAAACAGAAATAGACTCACAGACATAGAAAACAAACTTATGGTTATCAAAGGGGATATGATGGGGGGAGATAAATTAGGAGTTTGGGATTAACACATATACACTAGTATATATAAAACTGGTAAACAACAAGGACCTACTGTATAGCACAGGGACTATACTCAATATCTTGTAATGACTTATAATGGAAAAGAATCTGAAAACGAATATATATGTATATATGTATTATATAACTGAATCACTTTGCTGTATACTTGAAACTAAAATAACATTGTAAATTAACTGTACTTCAATTTAAAAAATTGCCTATAGGTTACATTACCCTTGAAAACCCCTTAAATTGCCCTTGAAGCAGAGAGATGATCATACCATGTGAGGCTTGAGGGAACACTGAATTTACATTCCAGTCATGTCACTCCAAGGCACCCCCTCAGTCCAGGGCATGTGTATGGTGAGCACCAGGGGCTGGTAGGTTTCTTACAGTATTCAAGTCTTTCTCTCTCGAACAGACCCTACAACTGTATAGTTGAAGTTGCAAAAGAAATATGCTCCTATGAGGCCCCTCCCCCGTGCAGGGTAGCAAATGCCATGGTAAACTTACTCCCAGGCCCCGACCAGCCTGGGCCTTCATCAAGAAGGTGACATGCAGGGGGCAGTCCCTGAGAAGGGTCTTGGAGAATGACCGGAAAACTCTGTACCTCCACGAATGCTGCCCTGAGTCATCAGGGGCAATCCTGCCACACTGTCAGAGCTGGGGGTGGAGCAGTGGTGGGGAGTCCCAGTGGAAAAAGCACGGTCTGTAAAATGGGCCACACAGTTGCCTGTTGTGTAGGTTGTTTTTTATTTTTTTTATTTAATTTTTATTTTATTTATTTATTTTTAACATCTTTATGTGCAGGTTGTTTTAAGGATTAAACAACAAAAATGTAGAGAGTGGGGGCTTCCCTGGTGGCGCAGTGGTTGAGAGTCCGCCTGCCGATGCAGGGGACACGGGTCCGTGCCCCGGTCCGGGAGGATCCCACATGCCGCGGAGCGGCTAGGCCCGTGAGCCATGGCCGCTGAGCCTGCGCGTCCGGAGCCTGTGCTCCGCAACGGGAGAGGCCACAAAAGGGAGAGGCCCGCGTACCGCCAAAAAAAAAAAAAAATGTAGAGAGTCTAGTCCTGCTTCCGGTGGCTCTTGAGCCATTGAATGTGGCAGTCCAAATTAAGATATTCTGTACGTATAAAATACACACCAGATTTCAGAGCCTTGGTACCAATTTTTAAAAAAAGATGTATTTCCCAGGATTAATTTTTATGTTGACTACCCATCGAGATGGTAAAATTTTATATATACTGGGTTAAATAAAGTCTCTTATTAAATTAATTTCACTCGTTTCCTGTTACTTTCTAAAGGGTGGCTACTAGAAAATGTTAAATTACTGCTGTGGCTCACATTTTATTTCTCTTGGACAGCTCAGATGTAGACTAGGATCTGCAAACTACGGCTCAAGGGCCACATCTGGCGCACCACCTGTTTGTGCATGGTCTGTGTAAGGAAAGTTTTTACACTGTAAATGATTGGGGGGAAAAATCAAAGGAGAATGATATTTGTGACATGCGTAAATTATATGAAATTCAAATTTTAGCGTCCACAAAGTTCTATTGGGGCACAGCTATGCTCATTTGTTTCTGTATTGTCTGTGGCTATTTTAGTGCTGCAGGGGTAGAAGTGAGTACTGGTGACAGAGACTGTGGTGCACTCAGGGGCCTGGGAGTCCTGTCTCCCCACCTCCTCACCTTCGCTCACTCTGTTCCTTCTGTCTGCAGTTCCTCACGTGCTCCCGTCCTTCAGAGCAGAGCTCAGTGCCACCTTCCCTGGAAAAGGGTCTTCTTCTTCCATTGGTGCTTCCAACACCGATAGGTGCTGGGGGGAAAGTTCTCAACCTTTTTATTATGTTAGGTGTTGATCTTTTTTTTCTTTTCTTAGGTGTTGATTTTTTTTTTTAATAAATAAATTTATTTATTTATTTTTGGTTGCGTTGGGTCTTCGTTGCTGCACGCGGTCTTTCTCTAGTTGCGGCGAGTGAGGGCTACTCTCCATTGCGGTGCGAAGGCTTCTCATTGCTCATTGCTGTGGCTTCCCTTGTTGCGGAGCACGGGCTCTATCTAGGCGCGCAGGCTTCAGTAGTTGTGGCACACGGGCTCAGTAGTTGTGGCTCACGGGCTCTAGAGTGCAGGCTCAGTAGTTGTGGCGCACGGGCTTAGTTGCTCCGCGGCATGTGGGGTCTTCCGGGACCAGGGCTCGAACCCGTGTCCCCTGCATTGGCAGGCAGATTCTTAACCACTGCGCCACCAGGGAAGCCCAGATGTTGATTTTTTAATTGAAGTATAGTTGATTTACAATGTTGTGTTAGTGTCAGGTGTACAGCAAAGTGATTCAGTTTTATATATGTGTATATATAATATATATACATACATATATATGTGTGTATATATATATATTTATTTTTTTCAGATTCTTTCCATTATATTATAAGATATTGAATATAGTTCCCTGTGCTATAGTCCCCTTGTTGTTTATCTATTTTATATACGGTAGTGTGTATCTGTTAATTCCAAACTCCTCATTTAAGCCCCCCCTTTCCCCTTTAGTAACCATAAGTTTGTTTTCTATGTCTGTGAGGCTATTACTCAGTCTTTTGAGCCGCAGTTTTCTCATCTGTAAAACGTACTCCACTGAGTAGTAATAGGGATTAAATAATGTTTAGTGCTGGTCTCTCAGTGAGTGCTCAGTAAGTATTATAGCTGCCACTGCTGCTGTTATTATTATTGCCGGAATGTATCTGAGAGGATTTAATGCGTTCTGAAAGTGGGCATATCTGACCATGAACTAAAGTAGTTCTCACATGGCTGTGTTCTCTTTGAGGGCCTGCAGTCCGTCCTCTCCCTCCTGTATCCGCAGCCTGGACGTGGGAGGGGCTTAGGAATATTTGTGTCGCCTATGAGTCTCTCTCTCCCTTTCATCCTACACAGCTGGTAGACAAACATACACTCACCTCCTTTCCTTCATCTCCACTGCCGCCACCCTGAAAACCCCTCTCCTGCCGGGTTCCTGTTCCTAAGTGCTCTTCTCCCCACCATCCTGTCCTCTTAAACCAGTGGTGCACTGGGGTAAATATTTACCAACTGGCGCTCTGAGGCAGGGCGATCCCTGATTTGAAGTGTTTTCCGATTTCTGTCGTGCAAGGATTCCCACCATGGCTGATTTCCTGCCACCAACACGATGGGACTGGACATGGCGTTGGGAAGAGGTGCATGTGTGGCTCTCTCGAGCTGGGCGAGCTCACTCCAGCTCACCACTGCCTCCAACTCACCGTCTACTCCACTGTGCTGCGGTCACCCCTCACAGTGGACGCCCTGCCTAGAGCCCATCAGTGGCTTCCCGCTGACCTCAAAATAGAGTTCAGAGTCCTCAGCACGTTTTTACCCAACCCCTGCAGCCTCACCAGCCTCATCCCCGCCATAGGCTCCCCCGCTGCAGCCCGCACTGGGCATCAGGTTCTTCCAACGTACTCTGCTTCTCCAGTGTCACTTCCTCCATGGACCGTCCCAAACCCTCCCAAGATCTGGCTGAACTGCCCGTGTTCATCTGCTTTCTTGACTTCTCCTATGTCTCTCTGCACTTGTCACGGACCCAGTAATTGGTTGTTAATACTTGTCTCTCCACTGGAATATAAACTCCAAAGGGTAGCAGCCATGCTGTTCATCTTTGTGTCCTGGGCCCCTGGCCCAGAGCTTGGCCAAATGAGGTTCTAGGGCAGGCCGTGGAATTTAGGGAGCATGGTTGGAAGGTGGCAGAGGTCAGCCTCATATGGGTATTTGACTTCTGTCTCTGACAGGATTTTTTTTTTTTGAACTGCTCAGAATATATTTTATTAGGAGACCACCTGGGGTTGGTTTTCAGACTGTCTGGGGAAGAAGTAAGACAGTCACAACTTTCAACCACACCTTCTGAACAAAATCTTCTTTAGGACAAAGAACCTGTCTTGAAGCACACTTGGCCTATTACACATCCAGTATCTAACCAATATAACATTTTTTAACCACTTTATTGAGATATGATTGACAAACAGAAAGCTGTAGGTAATTAATATATACAACTTGGTGTGTTTGGAGATAAGTATAGACTCGTGAAACCATCATCGTTATCAGTGCCATCAACTGGATCCATCAGCCCTGGAAGTTTCCTCCCATCTGGCACGATTTAAATAACCAGGGTCCTGTTTGCTTTAAAATCTCATGACTGCAAAACCTTCCCGATACAGAGAACCTGGAATCATTCATAATGTAATTGCTGTTGGGAGCTCTGAAGCTGACTAACTCATTAGGGGGCAGTGGTGAGCCCAAGAAGGAGGGAGGGCCAATGGGCTGGGTTTTTACTTCATCGAAGACCATGCAGACACCTTATCCCAATCTTTGGGAAGAGAGTTGGCACAAGAGAAAGGTGCTTACCTACAGTCAAATGGGTATTTTGGGGCAGATATGATGCTTATCGTCCCAGCCTAAAGCCTCTTGATGCTGCAATTTTCAGTGCCAGGATTTGAAAAACAATTTGTTATTCATACTTTGCTACATCTTTGTAATTACATATGTTTTCCGGAAAGTCTGAATGGCAATCCCATATTTATCCCACAGTGAAAGCCATTGTGGATTATCAGCTAAATACCTCATTAGGAAGATTTTGAAACATGTCTCCCAAAGGTTTTTGTTTTCCTTTTAAAAATAACTAAATTTTAAAGAAAAAGCAATGTATCTGTTGTTTGTACATGTCTCCAGCTGAGTGGTTTTAACTATTCCTATTATATCCACTTGAGAAGAGAGAATTTATAAGGTGGTAAATTATACAGACTGATTTTTAAAGCAGATATTGGATAATATATAGAAGAGAGGCCCACTCACCTGAGAGTCAGACTGGCCTGGGGTAAAACCTTCACTCTGGGGTTTACAGCTGTGTGACTATGGGCCTCTGTGTGATCTGAGCCTCAGCTTCCTTATCTGTAAAACTGAGATTCTAATACCTTGAGGAGTGGTTGCTGGATTAAATGAGATAGTGCAGTGCCTGGCAAGTGACAGATGTTTAATAAGTGCTCATTATTTTTGTTGTCACTGTTAATATGATCATGTAGTAATTCATTGCCCGCCAGTAAATTTCCCTCATTCAGATTTTTAAGATATCTTTTCCACACCTGTGAGGTTTTTAGTTAGATACATATGACTCCTGACATCACTCCTGATGGAGATAACTAGAAAAAAAAAGTTTCAGACATGGGCGGGGAATAAATAAGATCGATGAGGCAGCAAGAGGAGAAAGATGGAGGGAGGAAGTCTGCCCCATACCTCCAATATCTTATCATCTATGTGGGACCGATAGAGGAGCTGAATGTAAGGAAGCTGACCAGGTTCTGACGTGCCCAGTCAAGTATATATGATCCATGGGTTCAAGGACCACGTCTGTCCCATTCACTGCCTTATCCCCACTGTCCAGCAAGTGTAACATCTGGCCCGTGTAGATGTGCATTATGTGTGCGTTTAGGGAATAGTTTCCAGAACTAAAGTTAAGATTACATAGTAGCCTTCTGTTTTGTGGACAGTGTTTGAAAAACACCCCCTCAGCCAAGTCATGTAGGTAAAATAAGGGTCCCCCAGAGGATTTTTCAGTCTCAATCAGTGAAGTGACCTTTCATCTCTGGGAACGCAATGGAATTCGGACAGTGGGAGCCAGCGGCTCCAGGTGAAAACTTCAAATTCGTTAAGATGAAGGACCAGATCTGGAAAAAAATTCCTTTGACTTATGTACTACTTTCAACTAAGCCAACAAAGTCACAGGCATCTCACTGATCTCATCCTCATACCTGCTCCGGGAGATAAGGGTTTGAGCCCCCTTGTTCAGATGAAGAAATGTGAATTTCAGGGATAATTCAGAGACAACTGAGTTTCAGAGACAAACTGTCCCAAATCCACACAGCTAGGAAGTGTCAGAGCTCCACATCAACTCAGGTCCGTCAGATTCCAAGATCCGAGTTCCAAAATCCACAGTTATTACATCAGAAGTTGCCTTCTGACAAAGAGTTACATTTGCCAAATTCACATTTTTTTACCTTCAGGCTGGGGACAGAAAGCTTCACATCAGGATGAGTGCTTGCAAACTCAAATATTGGAAAGGATCAGGCAGGTGGGGCAGTTGGGCTGAGTAGGGACTATGGCAGTGGAGAATCCATGGTGGCCCTTCTAAAGGGGGCAGCTGCCATTCGACTCCAGCTCATTGTGACAAAAAGGGAATGCAGATATTCTGTCACCACACCTTTTATTGTTCCAAGAGAAACTGGAAATCCAGATTTTTATGTGAAATGTTAGGATTTTAATTTATTGTCGATTAACTAAATTTAAAGAAAAAAGAACAAACAACTTTGCAGGCCAATAAAACTGGCAGGGCTGCATTCCAAGAGGCAATGTGCTGAATCAAGCAGTACTGGCCTTGCTCACATTTTAGAACACTGCCCTGGGAATGTTGTTTAACAAGACAATGGGCCATACAAAGAAATCAGTCTCATAGTAATGGCTAAAGCTTGTTGACTGTTGAGGATGTGCTGGCACTTTACCTCTGTTATTTTATTGAATATCCCAGCACTCCAGTGGGCTATTATTATCCTTCTCTTTCTGGCGAGAGAGCAGGATTGGAGATGCTGAGACTTACCTAGGGTCACAGAGTTATGAAATAGCAGAGCAGGGCTTGAACCCCGATCTGCCTTGCTTCTAAATTTGTGCTTTTTACTCTTTGCACTGTGCTGTCTCCCACAGACTCCAGAAATACGGAAGAGCTGCCCCAGACACTTCTTTGTTTGGTGTCCATTTTTTCCCGGGATTGGATGTCCGACAGTGTGGGAACTTGTTCTGGAAATGAACACCTTGCCTAGAAAAGCATCGGTCTTCCAAGTAAAGTGCTTTGCGCATCGTATTCAGTTTTGCTCCATTATAGTTTGGGTCCACGAGGGATAGATTGCAGTTCATGTCTTCCTGCTGATTAGAGCATCCTATTTACGTGTATATGGTACCAATTAGATGGTGTGCTTTGCAGAATTAGCTCCCTGATGAACAGGTATTATTTCCCCCTCTGCTGACATGCAGCAGCTGTCTGAACTCGTGTCCAAGCCTCTGCACAAAAAACTGGGATGCTGGGGAAAACAGTGCAAAACTCAGCAGTTACGCATCTTGTCTTCAAGTTCAAAGCCGTGTGAGACCAGGCCCTACTTACTGATTGTGTCCCCTTTGCTACTGCTTAGGTGAACCCGGATAAGCCATATAATCAGTCTGGGTTTCAGTTTCTTTATCTGTTGAATGGGAATGATCCTTGTTCCTAACAGGATGCAGGGATCTGGTCCAGAAAATCTCTTGAGATACATCTGTTTTTGCCTCAACTTCGATGATTCTTTAAGTCTCTGAATATGTGCTAAGTATTGAGGAACTCAGGGCCTAGTTTTTAGACTTGGCTTATAAGTAAGCATCTGCCCAGTGTGTATGGTACAGGTTTTACTTTTGTGTGTGGCTGGCTAGTGGTCCTGACACTGTTTATTGAAGAGTGTGTTCTTTCCCCCTCATTCATTGAATTGCCCCTTCCAGCATATATCATATCCCACATATGCAAGGACTCTGATCCTCTCCTGTTGACCTATTTGTTTATCTCCTCATCTGTACCACACTTTTGAAGGAGCATAGCTTGATATCTGGAGGAGGAACTGCCCCTTCTTTATTCTTATTTTACAAAGTAGTCCATGTATTTCTCTGCAGGAAATAGATGGCACATTCAAATAGGGTGACTGAAGAGGGTTTAATGAATGGTCTGTTTATAGACGTGGGGGCAAGGACAGGGCCCCCGGTAGGTGATGGTGAAGTTCCCAGCAGATGGCACCAGTGGGGAGCTGTTATCACCCTGGGCCTAGAGGGGGAGGGGAGGGTACAAGGACTGGAACCCAGAGAAAATAGCTCCGTGGATGGGGATGTATGGAAGGGTTTGAAGAGATGATAGCACTGTTTGGATTCAGACTTAAAAGATTTCACTCTGACATTGTTGTGGGGATGGGAACCAGCCCAGCAGAGGCTTAGTCAAGCAGAGGCTTGAGGCTTGGTGAAAATGCACACTCTAAACTCCTAAACCTGATACGAGTGACATTTTACTGCAATAAACGCAAAGGATCCTTCGACAGCTGAAGACACCAGGTGAGTCTGGGAAGTGATCGTTGAGTTCAGCTTCTCAGGCTTCCCCAAATTCTTCACAGGGGTGGCACTGATATTATGCCTCTCAGATCTTAGGCCTGCACCCACGTGACTCCAAAAGTCTAACGTTATTGCCTTCAACATCATCTGGATCTGACATCTAGGTTCTGCCATCTATGCCCCCAGTGCCATCTTGCCACATTGTCACAGTTGCCTGATAATTGCTAGGCATCATGCACGTACCATCTCATGCAGCTCCGTATGTAATATGACCAGGCTGTGGTGTGCCCAGTAGTTTGGTCTGCTGGGGGTACTGGGCAGGGCAGGCCTGGCGAATGCTACCACTCAACAGGGGTGGTTTCCACCTTTCAGCAAGGCGAGGCTTACAGGAGGAAGAGGTCACTTGGGGACAGGTCTTAGTTCATTTCGGGACACAGTGGAGTTGAGATTCCTATAATACATTGTGCAATGTAGGTGTGAGGTTTAGATGTAAGAAATTTCCCTTCTCACTTTAAGATATCTCATAAATAATGAAAAGGTCTCATTGCTAGCCCATTCATTCATAAAAATTACCCTTAAATAAAGTCTTAAGAGAATTGGGTCTTGAGATGGCTAAATATCTGACAGTTCGTCTAGCCACTCAAATCCCGAACAGAGGTATTTAACTTGATCATTGGAATTGGAATTTGTTTCTGTAGTTGGTTTTGCACAGTCCTGCGTGCTCTTTGGTAGTTCCATTGGATGCAAACCTGGCCAAAGACAAGTTCCTACTCCAGCTGCAAAGGGAGAGGTTCTTTGTGTGGGCAGAATCAACATGCTGCTCTGAAGTGGGGAAAAATGCCAATCTGCTTTTACACTTCATATGTAGATTCTTTCTTTCTGACCTATGACATCAGTTATTGCAATTTTAGGGGAAACATTTTAAAACTTACAAATTGTACCAGGATTTTGTGAGATCACTTTAACCAGGCATTCACTGTAGGCCCAGCCCAGTATGAAGAACTGTGACTCAGGAATGGTAAGATGTAACTTCTGCCTTCCTGGAGTCAACAGAGATGTCAGACACATAAATGAACGATAATATGGCAGAACAAATACCATCATCAAACCGTGCAGAGTACTGTGGGCACCCACTGAGGTAGAGGCTGTGGGTCTGTAATGAAGAACTTGAATACAGGAAGAATGTTTTTGTGTTTGGAGAAAGTTCACAATGATAAGTGTCTATCTAAATGAGGAGGTAGAGGAAGGTTAAAAATAATTTTTTTTTTTTTTTTTTTTTTTTGGGTATCGGGCCCCCCTTTGCTGGGGGCCTC